>NC_000068.7:139420599-139734349 GCF_000001635.26 Mus musculus | reverse complement strand
AGCTCAAAGGCTTCCTAGAAATAGCTCTGTTCTCCTCCCACCACATCCTCCAAAGCTTCCCTTTCAGAAGCATCACTTGGAGATGAACTTGCTCCAGTGCTGGGCCAGGAGAGTACCAACTGCAAAGAAGCTTTGACGGGGACGTTCACCTGGAGTGCACAGGTGCCCAGTCTCAGTGGCACAAAACAGATGATTCCCATCCATAGCCACTCTTCTGTGTTGGCTGAAGAGGATTCTGCAAGGGACTGTCCCAGAGAGAACCCTGTGTTGTGAGGAGCCTTGGCTTGGTGGGCAGAGCCTTCCTTTACCTCAACCTCTGTCTAGATCTTCTTACACTGGTTAGCTCCTTGCCCAGGCTGAACTGTCTCAAAGGGTCCCTTACTTCCTATTCAGAAACAGCACAGCTTATTAGGAGGAAAACTTATTTTTGTTGTTGTTGTTGTTTGTTTGTTTTCAGCTGAATGCCTGGACAGATCTGGCATGTGAGTGAGGGTGGGCTCAGTTTTCCCCAGGGTTAATCTGTGATCCTAGCAGCCTTTGTGTCACTACTGTTCTCCCTTATCATTGGTACTTTCAAAGGTGCCAGTGGTGCCTGGATAGGGATAGGGCATTCCCTGACTGATGGAGAAAGAAACAGAACCCAAGAAGTTTGGCTCCACATGCAATTTATTACTGGGCATACAATGCTACCTAATAAAATTTTAGTAAAGGAACAGCTCAAAAACTCGCAGTGTACCTTTTTCCTAAATCCAACGTTCTCTTGTAACTTTACATGAACAGTTCTTAAATTGATTTCTCCAATAGCTCAGGCTGAAGACCCTCCCCAATTTCTTGCTTCTGGGAAAAATGTTAGCCATGGGTGTCAATGTCCATGGTCTTAGGTCCTTGGAGGTGAGGGTATCTGAGCCCTGGAATCGTGACATCTGTAAACAATGAAAATTTTTCATAGATGAAGCTGCAAGAGGGAACAGTGTGGGGGTGGGGTGAGCCGTGGGGTGGGGTGTGGAGTCCTTCCTTCAACAGGAAGGACTGGAGGGATGTGGCTTTATGCTTCCTAAATTCTCATGACCTAATGTAGTGCTTTACGCATAGCAGCCTTTGCTTGATGCTCATTGATTATGATGTGTTATCAGTTCCTTGTTCAAATGCAAAAGAACTCTGATGGAGGGAAGCTGCTCTAAAATGATATGATTCGGATTGCCAGGGAGAGGAAGGACACACACACATGCACACAAACACGCAGTCCCCTACACCATGCCATACCCACCACACACAAACACTGGGGTTTAGAGAGAACCACTTAATTAAAAATACTCTGAGTGAATCCTGAGTATCTTTTTGATGCTACATAAGCTAATGGGCATTTGATGTGATGTTAAAAAAAAAAAGCTGTCTTTACACAAATGAGAGAAATCAGAACAAAGCATAGACATTTTGGAAGCAGGCACATAAAGACAGGAGTGAGGTGAGGGTTAGGTGGTTCAGGGCCACTCTGAGCTTCCCAAACTAGCTTTCTGAAGAAAGAGAAGATACAAGCACTATCCGAAATTGGGAGTTTGGTGGGTGGATATTCCTGGGAGCTAGAGATCTTGGAGCTGACAAGCACAGCTACAGTTTACTAGTCACATGGCCTTGGTGAACTACATAGTGATCCCCTGAACAACTGCTGCAGGGAGAGTGGCATGGCTTCTCCTTCATGAGGATGTCTGGAGGGACAGACCAAAGCATCATTTCCCTTGAAATGTGAATGAATGCTGCTATTTTTGAATCTGATGACTGTTTCTGATGTCCCATTTCCCTGGCTTCACTAAAATCCCTTTTAATAAAATATAATAGAACTCTCTTCTAGGAAGTTCCATTTTCACTTTCCTTCCTATTTAATTTTTTGTTAGTCATGTATTCTTCAGGGAGTTGTCCCCTCCTGAAGGAGTTTCTGCTGTTGAAAGGGCCGAGGGGAATCTTCCTTTGAAGATAAGACTGTGGGTTACCTGGTCTAGTCACAAACCACATAGTCTTTTTAATAGTTGCCAAATCGCTGCAATTTCAGGGTGCGTTACTTTTGTTTTGTTTTTATATCTCAGTGTCTCAAAAATAATGGTGGGTATTGCAATACTGTTTTTTGTGGTAATAATACAACCCTCAGCAGGATCACAGTATGGTTGAGAAAGACGCGGGAGGAATGCTGCTGGGCTCCTTAGAATCAGCATGGGGAACAATGAACTCTTTTCCTTTTAGCTGCTCAGAATTACCTGAATGTTTGGATTCTGCCCATTGATATCAGCTTTGGAAAGATCTGGAAAGTTTGGTAGGTCAAGGAGAAAGGATCTGGGGCCGTCTCTCTGCAGTGAAGGATGTCCAGTCTCTGGAGGGAATCGCTGTCTGGGGAAGGGTTGGTGGACAACCTGGTGCTCCTCCGGGGCTTCTTTGGACAGAGGAAAGCTGGTTTCTGACGTGGAGTCACTCTCCAGGTTGAGGTTATTCTAAAACAAACAAACAGACAAGTAATGAACAAATACTTAAGTGGATAAAAGTGCCACTCTTAACAGTCCATTAAATTAATGGATAAGAACAATTCATTCCAGGGGCTAGAATTAAGCCAGTGTCCTGGTCACTGTTCTATTGGTATGACACCATGACCAAAAAACTCTTAAAACAGAAGCATTTAATTGGGGGCTTGCCTAAAATGCCCGAGTGTTAGTCCATGGTGGTTCAGAGGGCTATTATCATGGGAAGCAGACAAACAAGCATGGTGCTGCAGCAGAAGCAGAGATTTTTACATTCTGATTACAGGCTCCAGGCAGAGAGAGACACTGGGCATAGCATAGGCTTTTAAAACCTCAAAGCCAAGTGACATATCTCCTCCAAGGCCACACCTACTACAACAAGACCACACCTCCTAATCTTCCCAAAAGAGTCTACCAACTGATGACTAAGCTCTCAAATATATAAGCCTATGGGGGCCATTCTTATTCAAACCACCACAGCCAGCATAGTATACCCAGCTCATTTCACTAGCACATGGTTTAGTTTCTCCATCTTTAAAAGGCCAAGTCTTTTAATGGTCATGAGGGCTGGCCAATTAGAGCAATAGTAACTGTCTTCCAGTTTACTATTTAGGAATTTTCTTGGGAGTTATGAACTATTTATTAAGTACCAAAGCACATCAAAATAAGACAACTAGTTTAAAGGAGAAATGGTACTTATTTAAAGCTGAGACTAATAGTTTGTTTTTCACATCCTCAACTGGTTAACCACCACAGCTTTCATTATGCTCTTAACATCCAGTTTAGTTTCTTTGGTGTGTGTCATGGAGGAAAAGATTTGATTAAATCAGATAAATGTTTATATCAAACTGTTGATTACATATTTTCATTCACCTATTGACTCTCCATTGACTCATCTATTCATCTACCTGTTGAGGTTTGGTCTTTTGCTTTGTATTGTAATGCTAGACACTGGTCCCAAGGCCTGGTTACTCCCAGAAACAAGAGAAACTGCACATCGACCCAAGTGTTGCTATGTAACCTTTGCCCCCAAATTATCCCTGAATGGTGAATAAAGGCGCCTAGAGCTTATAGCTGGGTAGAAGATAGGTGGGGTTTGGGGGTTCCTGGGCTTGGGATTAAAGGTAGGGGACTATTAGGAGGAAGAAGGAGAAGAGGTGGAGAGAGAAGTTGCCATGGGGTAGGTGAGTTATGAAAACATGGTCATGAGGGCTGGACAATTAGAGTTAAGAGCAGCCCATGCAGAACATATCAAGTTATAACTTGGGACTATTGATGGGGAAGTAAATTCCAGTAGCTTAGAGAGTAGAATATCTGCCTAGCTCTGGTGCTATAAAGGCTGGTTGTAAATATAAAAGTTGTATGTCTTTTATCTGGGAACAGAATGATAAGAAGTGGGGTAGAAACCCCTGATTTGAGATTAAACATCTACTCCAACATCTACCTATTCATTTCTGTCCATCCATTTATTCATGCTTATTCATCTACCCATTTATCCATTCCTATATCCATTTCGTTTATACCTTTCTATCCATCTCCCTAATACATAAATTTCACCCACATGTTAGGCAAGAGATAAATTAATAAAAGAGATAGTCATGAGATATGTACTCTTTTGTAATGCACATCTATGTGTAACAAACAAAACTTACATAGATGAGCAAGACAAGAGAGCACTCATTGCTAAAAGAAAAGAACAAAGGAGACAAGATGATGGAGGGAAGGCTATCTAGGTAGACAGAGAAAATGTCTCTGAGGAAGCAACACCAGAGACAAGATCTGAGCAAGAAAATGAGAAGCCTTGATGAGATCCAGAGGGATGGCGAAGAGCAAGTAAGACAGTCCTTACAGAGAGGGAACTAATGCCTACTTCAAGGGACATAAAGGTTGGCTGTAGAATGACAAGAACTGAAAAGCCACAAAGGGGAGAAGGATGGAGAGTCAGAGAGAAGAATGACAAAAAGGGAACACTGAGATTTAATGCCCTTATTCTTAAAACTGCCAGTCAAAGGCTTCTCTTACCCAATAAAAACATCTCAATTAACTTGTCATTGAGGAACTTTTCTCATGTAGCTGTCCCTGTTGCTTCGCTCTCTCTGGACCACTTAGTGAAGGCATCCTCTGTCTCTTCAGGGATAGTATTTTTATGTTTACTGGTGGAAGGAGCCATGGAGATAGAATTTCCCCCCAGACTTTGGGTCAGTGGTTAATGCTGTTGTTATTGTTGGGCATGTTTTGAGGTTTGGGAGTTATGTTCCAGCACATTGTCTCCACACACACTCCCTGCCCCCCACCACAGGGTTGTTGACCCAGCCAAACTATTCTGTCTACAATCAAAACACTCTTGACTCTGAGTACCCGAGGTCAAGAGCAGCCCGGGACTGAAATGCACACAGACCACCTTTTTCGATGTTTGAAGGCGCAAAGATGAACTCAGGGAGTGTTTCTCTAAGTGGGAAGTGAGAGGCTTCGTGTTTTCACTTGCCTTCTCTTTCGCTCAGGAGATGTGGCAGAGGCAGTGTCTTTGTTCACCTTTCCAGCTTCCTCTCTGCCATCATTTCTGTTTCCTGGCATGACTGTAGAGGGAGTTAGCCTAGGGTTCTGAGGCATTGCTCAATGCGATGAATTCTAAATGTACTATTGTTTGATTGAGTTTGGGGCGGGGGAGGACAAGAAAGAAAGAGAGAGAGGAGGGGGAGAGAAAGAGAGGAGAGGAGATAGATAGGAAAGAGAGAAGTGATGAGAACAGATTTCTTCATCCTAAGAGCTCTCTGTTTCAACTGCCACAAAAGGTACTTGGATGTAGTTGTTTCTGTGCCTTTATCACTGGACATCTCACTCCTACACTTTCCCCATGGTGTTTTTGAGAATACAGTTGGATTTTTCCTGTTAGCGTTAGAGAGCAGAGTTGGATTCTTCTGGAGAATTTCTTGTTGAGGACTCAGGCACATAAGTCATATCAGGGGCTTAGTATTTGCCTTCCAAATGCTTTAGAGATTTTTGTAATTCATGGCCCAGCTTTTATTGTATAAAGAGGCATGCTCTTAACTAGATCAAAAAGGAAGTTCTTTGTGCTAAAGATGTCGTTCAGTGGTAGAGCATTTTCCTAGCATGTTCAGGGCCCTAGGTTCAATTCCCAGTATTGCAATGTATGCATCCACATATAAGGAATGAAGCATTCTTTTTACTACTACATTTTGTGTTTTTGAAGGGGTTTGAAATGTACTTATGTGGCTAGTTAACATTTTTCTTAGATGTCAGAAAAGAAAAGGACTGAATTTAACTGATTTTCCCTCCTATGACCTTTGGATTCTTCTGATAGAAAATTCACTACCGTAGAGTGACTCTTGGCTTAGCTTCAACTCAAACAAACTCCTTCAACTTTCTATGGCTCAATGCCCCTCTATTCAAAGCACAGCAGATAATCACAGTCCTATACTCTTCCAGCAGGATGGTCAAGAGTTGGACTGTAGCTACACAATAAAGAAGTGCAAAGTTAGAACCATTGGCTGAGCAATCCAGGCCACAAGTACTTCTGCTGGGAATAGTTTAATGACTGGGATTCAAGTATGTTTTGGATTAGGTCTTGCACAAAATTGTGGCATTGCTCCATCGTTCCTCAACCCACTCTGATCCCCAGACACTGGCTCAACATTTGTAAAGTATTTGTCAGATGAGAATTAATAACAAAATGCTATTCGAAATTTCTGGATATCTGAGTTATGTTTGCATCTCTTCCAAATGTAGTTACCTTGAGACCTTATTGTGCTGTGTTCACAGCTATTAAAAAACTGGAAACCCTTGGATAGGGGCAGGGTATTTAACAATGGTCACTCTAAAATGAAATGGAATTTTACTCCATCAATAACAAATAAAGTGACATAAGGAGCTTGCTTGCTTGGTATGGGAACATGCTCCTTTCTCCATAGCCTGACTTTAATCTGTGATCCGCCATTAGCAATGGTGTAGCACAGCCCCAGTGGCCATGTTCCCTCAGTGGTTCTAATGGCAGAGCTGTTACTCCCACTGACAATGAAGACTGAAAGTTGAAGAAGTTAATGTTAGATAGGTCAAATTAGCTGGCTATGGCTTCATACACTCTACCCTCGTGCACAGGAATCCCTTTGTTACTCTACAAGCAGTTGGAGTTAACATAGGATGGCACAAAAAACATCATGCTGTTGTATGTTAATGTTTTGCTTTGGATAGCAATGCAATAGTAGACATTATGATCACTTCCCCAATGACCCTTCCTGTCTGCTTTTTATTTGGTGCTTGTTTCAGGTGAGAAGACAGTTCCTAAAACTGTATTTTCCAAACTCTATTAGAGCTGAGGGGAGATTGCGTGACACAGGCTGTCCAGTTAGGGTTAAGGAGAGGTGAGGGCTTGAACTGCTAGCAGGGAAGTAGATCCGGTATGCTCTTCACCCTTCTCTCTCCCACGTTCACCCATATTGAGAACTGAGAGCAACACCAGTCTCATCACATCAGTCCTTGATTATTGATTCCCTAAATGTTTTCCCATTATCATTATCATTGATAATTGTCCTAGTAGGGTTACTATTGCTGTGATGAAACACCATGACCAAAGCTGCGTGGGGAGGAAAGGATATATTAGGCTTATACTTCCATATCAAAGTACATCATCAAAGAACATCAGGACAGGAACTCAAGCAGGACAGGAATCCAGAAGCAGGAGCAGATGCAGAGGCCATGGAGGAGTGCTACTTACTGGCTTGATCATCATGGCTTGCTCAGCCTCCTTTCTTATAGATCCCAGGCCAGGGGTGATCTCAACCATTATGGATTGGCTGTTTACCCATGAATCAATTAATCCAATAATTAATAACTTATTAAATAATGAAGAAACTATCCTAAAGCTGGATTTTATGAAGGCATTTTCTCAGTCGAGGCTCTCTTCTCTTTGGTGGTGCTAGCATGTGTCAGGTTCACATAGGAACAATGCTACAAGAGCAGTGTTCCCTTCTGTAAATTCAATTGTAGTTTTTAGAGCTGTGACTATTATTTAAAAGTTAAATGCTCTGCTTTTATGGTTTATGTGTCAGCTTTATGCCAGGACCTGCCATTTATAGAAATGTTGATGGAATGTGGAACTGTGTTAACTGAACTGAGCTAAGTAAAGAAAGACAAATACTGCCTGTTGTTGCTCATTGGTGGAAGTTAAAACTCTTAATTTCGATGGAGTAGTGAATATACTGGTTGCCAGGGACTGGGAAAGCTAGGGAGTGAGTACAGGAGACGTTAGATAATGGGTACATAAGTACAGTTGACAGGGCCAACTAGGTCTGTTGTTTTATAGCACAGGAGGGGAACAACAATTTATCATATGTTTCAAAATAACCAGAGAAGCCCAAACAGTCCTAAAACATAGATATGATATATAAGTAATAGGTATTTGAGGCTAATTATCATCACACACTGCATATTTATTTTGAATCATCATACTACACTCTAAGTATACACAAATGCTCTATATTAATAAAATAAGATGCTCAAATGGAGGAAGAAAAACCATGATCAGAATATGTTATTTGAAAAAATTATTTTCAATAAAAAAGTGAACACCTATTTTAGTTAATTAACTGTGTCCAGTTTCTGATCTTTGTGACTGAACTCAATCCTTAAATGACAGAATAATTGGCAGAGCATAAGATGACAGTGACCTCCATGCCAGCCAGTAAGATACTCTGCAACCTCTCACAGCATCCCATTCTAAACTTGCACTCCTCTATACATCTTTACTGAATCTTCATTGCTTCTGCATTTATGTGTTGCATTCCTCAAATCTTGCTGACTGCACTATGCAGTATTTCCTTTACATTGTACTGGAGTGCTTTCAATAACATCTAGGGCTTTTCCTCTCTCATTCAAATGAACTGCTCCTTGGACAAATGGCTGAGCTGAGAGCTTGGGCATATATAAGAGTTCAGAATACTTTGCTGTGACAGAAGGCAAGGACATTTTCAGTGCCTAATGGAGTTATCTTGAAAAAAAAAGGAACTGACTTGAGGGGCTGTAAGATTATACAATTTGGACATAAAAAAGCAAAATTACACAACAGACACGCTGGATCTGAAAGAGTATGGGCATATAATGGTACATATAAGAAAAAAAAATCCCAGAAAATGACCTCAGGGTCCCAGCTGGTCATTTGGTACAGACAATGACTACAAGGGAGAAAGAATAAGGTTCTTTGAAGTAGTTGTAACCCAATTCTGAGGGGGTAACTTATGAGCTGAGATCCAAAGGAAGTACAAGTCCAACAGGTGAAAGGAACAGGAAGTGGGAAGGTGAACGAGGAAGACTCGAGCCTGCCCCCTGCAGCCCTACTGTAGCACAGCTGACAGATGTAAATACCAGCTTGTCCTGTGATTTTCTACTAGGTACTGCTTCTCTGGTGGCATTCTGCAGGTCAGTTGGAGGCTTGTTGGATCACCTCAGCACTCCGATCTCTTCTATCTCCCTTCACTCTCAGAACCTGGTCCTGCATACCCCTGGGAGATCTATATGGGGATGAATGAGACTGTTTTCTGAGGTAGTTTTTATTGTGTCCCTTATGCTGGGTATATCTCTGGTTCCAGACCAAGGATGTTCAGTCATGACATTTTACCACTATGTGGCTCAAGCTGCTCACTGTGGGTCCCTTGTGGTCAAGGTGGATTTCCACAGCCACATCAATGGCAATAAATACAAGGGATTAAAAATAAGGTTCTTTGGTCGGCTAAACCTCAGGACAAATTGAGATGGTGATCATCCAGTAGGGAAGATGATCAGAATAGGGAGGATGAGGGTGAGGAAATGGGCTGTAGATCCAATTCTAGGAAAAATGACCTAAGCGCTGTTGTCCCTGTCTGTAAATAGCACCCTCTCTATTCTGCAAATATCAGCCAATGGCTGTTGTGTGAAAACCACGGCTGCTCTGGCCCCTTCCCAAGCCTCCAGGAGAGGATCACACTAGTAACAAACCGGTCAGCTAGAAAGGTTTAGTGCTTTATTTTATTTTATTTTTAAGGCTGTGAATACTATTCCCAGATTAATACTTCTCAGGAGTCAGACTACATGGTAAATTTCTGGGGGCAAAAAAAGGCTGTATTGACAATGTCTGAGTCCCAACCCCCAATTCCAACTGCTAAGGGGGCACAAGTAAGTACTAGCTAATGATAATGATTGCTATGTCTTGTTAGATTTTGTTTTAATTAGGCTCAGGCTCTAGGCCTCATTACTCCTAATGTGGCTTTAATGTGGGATCCTAAAGAAAGAATCTGAGCATCTTCTATTGAAGATATTAAAGAAGATATTATTAGCAACGCATTTGGTCTCACAGGCTTTGAACAACAAACAACAGAGATTGTAATTAACGTCACTGTAGTCTCTCTCCTGAAAACACACTAACAATATAGCTAATTAGCAATATGTCCTCATTTGCAGCTGGACATCTGCATATTATTATCAACAATGCTTGTTTCCCTTTTCCAGATTAAAGGAAGCCATACTGCACCCAGACATATGGCTACACTTCTTCCATATTAAAACACTCTGTTCCTTGTACCCGGAATAATCATACTTTTTTTTTTTTTTTTTTTTTTTTTTTTTTTTTTATCTGTGCTGGGCATCGATTTTGTCTGGAAAACTTCTACAGATCTAAAAATAAATTCGAGAATGCCACTGGTGGGGTTTCAAAGGGAAGAGCCAAAGTTCTCCATTTGGGGAGAGATAAAAGGATAAAGGACACATTGATTATTTTCACACATGATTGAAGACCAAATACTCCTGGGGAGAGAAAAGCTAGAGAATAAATAAAATAAGCTGCAAATCTCAGCATCTCTTACTCCAGGGGCACACTTGTTCTTGATGCTCAGGAAGACAGAATGGAGAGGGGTACCCTAGGAGTGGTAGCAGTGGGTACTGAGAAGAGGCAATTAAGACCCACTGGGGAGACACCATCCAATGTGGATGCTTGGGTCCTAAGGTTTACTTAGAACCTGTTCTTGTACCTGCATGCGATGCAAACAGCAGGAACAAAGTGAATAATTATTTTATAGATGCCCCTATTTTAAACCAAGTGGGAAAAAAGCAACTACTCTTTAGGGACTGTCCTGGCAGAGAAGAGATGGCCAGACACATGCTTCAGTCTTTGTTAGGGGCTCCAGAAGACAACCCTGGGAGTTGGTGACACAGTCACATCATGTTTCAAGAAGGCAGGAGTGTCACGGTCCTGGCTGGGAACCAGCAGAACTCTCTGTTCAAAGTCTGACTAATAGCTGGGGAATCTCTGGTTGTGGTGGCAGAAATGTATCAGGAGGATGTTTACTTTAGGGCATGGGAGTGACCTCACTTATGATCTCAGGCGATGCTTTAGAAGAGAGGAAGGATAGTCAATTTTCTGCAACAGGGCAGGAGCTGGCTCCTGGGGGAGGGGCTGTCCATCTCTGTGCATCTTTCCTAATGCTTCGGGGCCAGCTGGTAGTCAGCATGTTGCTGACTTATCTCTAATACTTCTGTGTTGCTTTGATCTTAAAACTGTGTAGATTATTAGTGGCATTTCAAGTTGTGTTTTCCCCACTGCTGGCACCGAAAACAGAGGGGTAATTTTTCCAGGACCCACTTCTTTTATGTTCTGTTAGTTAAAAAATGAACTGAAATCACCCTTTCAACTCTAAGATAACATATAGGACATAATGACAAGGCTGGAAAGCCAGTTTTTAACATAAAGAATCTTTACTCATGATATAAAACATCAATGAAAATATAAGGTAAAACATTTTGTATTTTCTAGAGTTCTCCTTAGGCTTATGTAGACAAACATAGAAAGGACAGATAATAAAGCTAGCTCTCATGAGGCTGAGTCCTTGGTTACTCAAATTTGAGGCCAGATCTCATTTGCCAAGGTGTATAATGGATAGGCCTGGGCTGGCCACCAGGGGGCGTCAGTCACTGTCCTTTGGTCACTCTGGAGCTGGGCATCTCCTGAAAGTTGCAATCTGAGTAAATGTTACAGAGTATGGATGATTGATGTTTCAAATGGTGCTTTCTCTATTGCTAGGGAAGAAGACAGAGTGACTTTGTGCATTTTGGCCATAACCACTTAAGGGGTGGAAAGATTGTAAGAGCCAGAGGACCAGAATGCTTGCTGCTAGATCGTGTCTGGATGTGACGGGGAATCTGCACTCATAACCTCTCAACAATATGGTTGCCCAAACAAGACATGCATCACGACACCACCACTTGGCATGCCCACACAGAGAGGAGAAATCCCACAAGCTGCACCCCTAGGCAAGGAGCTATAGGCAATCAATGGCTGCTGACAGAAGGAGAATCAGTCTTCTTTAGGGATGGGCTTGCTGACCGGTTATCCAGCTGTCAATCTCAAACACATACGCACATGAATAGCATTAAATGGACTCAATAGGTTCTCTATCTCTCTCCCTCCCTCCCTCCTTTCTTCCCTCTCTTCCCCTCTCCCTTTTTTCTCTCTCCCTCCTCCCTCTCTCTCTGCATGCCAACAATGACAAAGAAGAAGAGATCATGAAATTGAGAGGACACTGTAGGAGTTTGGAGAGGAGAGGGACACATGGGAATACAGTATTTATATATGAAATTCTCAACAAATATTTAAAAAGGAAGAACGAAAACAGTGATAATCTATCTAGACCAGTGGTTCTCAAGCTTCCTAATGCTGTGGTCATTTAATACAGTGTCTCCTGTTGTAGTGACCCCCAACCATAAAATATTTGTATTGCTACTTCATAACTGTAATTTTGCTACTGTTTGTTACATGAGGTAAATATCAGTAATTTTTTTAATGGGCTTAGTCAATCCCTAAGGGGTCTTGACTCACAGGTTCAGAACCACTGATATAGACTTGTTTTCCAGGACCCAGCCCAAAGAGGCATTCACTAGTGTGCCGTGTTCTCCATAGTGCTTGACACAAACCATAATCACCTGGGAAGAAGAATCGCAATTGAGGAATTGCCTCTAAGGTTGACTTGTGGGAATCTCAGTCTAGGCACTTTCTTGACTGTTAATTTATGTAGAATGGTTAAACATATGGTACTATCCCTGGGCAGGTGGGTCTGGGATGTGTAAGAAAGGTTCCTGGGCAAGCCACGGGAAGTAAGACATTAAGCAACACTTCTCCAAGGTCTTTGATTCCATTCCTGCCTCTTGACTCCCGCACTGAATTCCTGTCCAGGCTTCCCTAAATGAGGGACTATGAAGTGTAAGATGTAAGAAACCCTTTCCTTACCACATTGCCTTTGGACTCAGTGTTTATCACTGAAAGAGTAAAGTAAACCAGGACAGCAGGTACCAACTATCTAAATCTTGCTTTGATCAGGAGAAGGGGTTCAGTAGATCAAGAAGGCTCAGGCAGCAAATCAGTATCTCCCATATAGAATGAAGGGTAGACAGATGTAGGCCAAAGCTGGGATTCTGCGTTTGGAAGGGAAATCCCATAAGGTAAGCCCCATCACATAGAATGTTTGCTCAGAAGCTTAAGCCTGAGGCTGGTCTGGTCCTCTCCAATTACTGTACCAAGTAAAATGGTAGAGTCTTCTCAACATTTAAGGTCAATACTTTTTACTTCTGGAAATCTCTCTATTCTAAGTTCTTATAAATGGTACTTAAGATGAATGGTACCCTAACCTTGGAATTTTAGAAAGGAGTTCATGGTATTGAAGATGTGCTGGATTCAGAGTGGGGCCTGTATCCCTGCCCGACCTTGCTTCACTGTAAGTTTGGGTAAACTATAGTGGTTTGCATCTATGGTAGAATGGTTTTAAAGATATCTACAAATTCTTCCTTTCTAAATAACCCTGCCTTGAGCAGGCACACTCTGTGTGTAACCTTTGAGCTTGACCACACTGCTGATTGTGAGCTTTGCCATGCTGCTTAGGCACAACAGGATGCAGAGACCTCAAAGAACTTGTGCTTTAGTATTGTCTGTTTTAGTTGCTCTTTGGAGTATGCCAAGAAGCTAGAACTAAGCTGCTGAAACTGAAGACATGTAGGGAAAGGGCCATTATATTCCACGTTAATCAGTTTGCCGAATGGCAATCCTCACCTGGAGATCCAGGTCCCCTCAAGGCGAGTTGAGACAGCCCAGTGGAGATTAAGAGAATCATGAAGAATATGCTCTTGTGGTTTTTAAGTTACCAAACTCATAGTCGCTTGTTACACAGCAACAGCTAACTGATACAGTTTTGTTTTGTTTGTTTTGTAGGATGGTCTTATGAAGTAGGATAAGAATTTCAGAAGAGCTCTCAGTCCATCAGTTTTGATGTCCTTTGGTTGGAATCCTTATGGTATAGTTGTCTGGAGAAATCATATCAGAGCAACGTGGTTTTAAACATTTAAAAATGTTTATTATTTTTAAATTATGTGTTTGTGAATGAGTGAGTTGAGGGGTGTGTGTGTGCGTGCCTGTGTGAATATAGGTGAGAGTGCAGGTATGTACAGTGCACACAAGTACAGATGCCTGTGAATGCTACAGGCATTGGATCCTCCTGGGGATGGAGTTGTAGGTGCTTATGGACCACTTGATATAGATGATGGGAATTCAACTCAGGTTCTTTACAACAGTAGTACATGCTCTTAACTGCTTCAATGTGTTTTATTTTATTCTTATTATTTATTTACACTCCAATTGCAGCTTCCCCTCCCTCTTCTCCTCCCAGTCCCTCCCACTCCCTTCAACCCATCTTTTCTTCTTTTCTTCCATTCTCCTTAGAAAACCATCTCTTCTCCCTTTCTTCCATTCTCCTTAGAAAAGGGGAGGCCTCCCATTGATATCAACCAGCCTTGGCATATCAAGTTGCAGTAAGATTAGGCACATATTTTTATTGCCTAGACATGGCAGCCCAGTTAGGGAAAAGAGATCCAAAGGCAGGCAATGAAGTCAAAGACAGGGCTCGCTCTGGCTTCTGGATTCCTACATGAAGACCCAGCTGCACTACTGTTCATATGTGCAGAGGGCTTTACATTTACAAAATGGAGTATTATTCAACCATTTTCAGGCAAATGAATGGAACTAGAAAAGATCATCCTGAGTGAGGGAACCCAGAACCCAAAAGAAAAACATGGTATATACTCACTTGTAAGTGGATATTAGTCATAAAGTACAGAATAACCATGCTACAATCCATAGACTCAAAGAAACCAAATAACAAGGAGGGCCCAAGGGAGGATTCTTGAATCTCACTGAGAAGGGGAAATAGATTAGACATGGAGTGGGGTGGATAGAAGGAGGGGACTGAGTTGGGGAGAGGGTCGGGGAGGACAGAGGAAGAGAGTATTATGAGGGACAATTGGGTGGGGCTGTGGGCATCTCTGGAATGAGGTAGAAACCTAGGGCAATGTGTTTTATTTTAAAAGCCTATCAAAAATGCCCAAAGCATCAAATTGATGGGTAGCATGATAAAATAAAAACCCAATGGCTGTAAGTGCACCAAGTGCAGATGCTGCCTTCAGTGACCCTCACTGTCTTCTTTCTTATATTAACTCAAGGTGGGTGAAAGCTATTGGAAGGTTCACCATCTACTTCACTCATATGCACTTCTTTGTTAACAGCTCCACAGTCAGCCTTTCAAAGAGTCAGAGCTGAGCCTCAACAGTTGTTCCTTGCACTTCGAGATGCACCCGGTATGGTTGCCAGAAACAACTCAGGCTCATCTATTAGATAGCCATGCCAGGTAACATGAGCTAATTACAGAGCTGTCATAGATCAAATGTGGTCTGAGGTGAGGAGAAAGCTGTAAGTCACCAGGACCTGCTCCCTATCCCACCTGCCTATCCAGACAGTCCTGGCTAAGTTTATGTTCTCTAGGGAAACGCAGTCTGATCCTTGCAGGTGAAAAAGCTTAGGTAATCTAGGGTGTTTGTTAAATTCATGAATTCTCCCATCAAATACTTCTTCCATCTTCTATAATGTACAAGGCACTGTGACAGTTCAGATCACACATGGATTGCTAAGGAAAGTTATCCAAACTTGGAAATGAAGCATAAGAGGAGAGAAAATTTATCAGTTCTTTCTTAGGCATAATATTAATTAATTAATTATCTGGGAGACTATATCTTTGAGGTGTTATTGAATACAGTGATAGGTTAAATGTTACATGCGTACTTAGAGATCTTCATCCTATAGAAATTTAAATGGTTTTGGTTCAGCAAAAAATACTCAAGGCTTATGACTTTATGGTTGTCTAGTATATTAATCAGTTTTGTTCATATCTAAAAATGTACTTAATTATTTTCCCAACTTGTTTTATAATCTGTTCTTTAAATGCCATGAACTAACATTAATTTGAGATGTTTATTCTATATTAGTAGCAGAATCGTGTCTTTAATTACATGCAAATTTTCTATAGATAGATTTTTGTTTGTTTGTTTGTTTTAAGAAGTTCTGAAGGGGAAATTTAAAAATGTTTATTCACTAGAAAGTGCAAGGTGGAAAGATAGAAATCCTGAAAGGTAGAATAGTTTTTGTTTAAAGAAGGTAAGTTATCAAGACTCAGACTCTTCACAACTTACCATATAGTGACTCTCTCTCTCTCTCTCTCTCTCTCTCTCTCTCTCTCTCTCTCTCTCTGAGACAGGGTTTAACTTTCACTATGTATCCTATTCCTGGCTGGCCTGAAACTTGCTGTGTAGAGGAGGTCAGCCTAGAACTCAAAGAGATCCAGCATGCTAGGATTAAAAGTGTGCTGTGGGGAAGCCCTGCTAATTAGGGTCACAGTCTACCATGTCTAGATAGCTCCTCTAATCTTGGTGGAAAAATGGAGAACTCCCTCTATCAGCAGGGCTTCCCCTTCTCTGACCTTGTTTGGGGAGCCTGACCTCCCAGAGGAAGGTCATAAAGCCCTTGGCAAACCTACAAGTTCAACTTCCTCTTTCCTGATAGGAACCTTTCCTGCAAATACCTGGGATTCTTGGAATGCCTCTCCATACAAAAGAGGCCTTCCCAGTACTTTAAATTCTAGTCAATGAAACTTCACCTCATGAAGAGCCCCTTCCCGTTCTCCAAAGTTCATGTGTGTGTGTGTGTGTGTGTGTGTGTGTGTATATATATGAGACATATATATGTATATATACATACATAAATAATATCCCTTGCTTACCCTCTGCATACACACCCACCCCAAATAAAGGTATGTTCACAAACTAAGATTGTCTAATTGAGCTGTTTTACTAAAGTCCTCAGAGAAGACCCCACATATTCATCCTTCTAGCCTGGTATGAAGCAGCATTTGGACACCTAGAGAGGGAGGAAATGGAGGACATGGAACCACAGGAGGAACTATAGAACACATACCACAGTGTGGACTGTTATATCCACCTAATGACTCTCTCATAGTATTCACTATGTCCTTTAATCATATCCAATGTGTCTGAAACACATTGAACAAGCTGAAACAAGAATGGAGAACGATAGTGTGTGAAAAAGACTTCCCTTGTCATGTCTTCTCAAAAGACAGAAGGCCTGCCACCAGGTGCAAAATTTACTTTCAACCTCTCTGTCACCATACATATTCCTATTCCGATCTGGAGACACAAAGCATTTCTTGGGTTTAGTCTCACAAGAGAAATATCCCATCTGAACTCCTGTTAGTTGAGGTTTAAGAAAGAGAACTGCATATCCTTTGCTGGCTGTGGAGAGTGGGATGCAGCAGGGAAGTTATATATCCACCTACTGTTCTTCCCAGTTGTATTTTTCACTTTGCTCATCACTGCCATCAAATAGTTAAGAGAATCTATGTAAGGAGAGGAGTGATTTATTTTGGCTTACTGTTTCAAAGGTCTCAGTCTGTCATGGTGGCAAAGGAATGTTAAAGCAGCCCAGAGAAGTGGGGTGCAGGAAGTTATCAGGAGAAGATAGATCCCTGAGGACTCCACCTGCCCTCAGTTACCTACTTCATTCAACTAGACTCCATCTCCTCCATTTCTGACCACTCAATACTGCTATCATACCATGAATTCCCCCAAGGGATTAACTCACCTACTCATTGGATCAGAGATCTCAGGGTCTAGCAGTCTCTGATTTTCACAGGAACACTTGGAGGTATGTATTTTTAATTTTTTTTTAATCCAGTCAAGCTAGAATTAAAGATTAACTATCACACAAGTATCAACATTATCATATTAGAATACATCGGTCTGAGTATGAGCAGAACACTCGTGCTACTCTTAAGCTTGGGAACTGAAGAAAACTCAATAAAAGAACAGTTTATACATTTCTGGGCAAAGAGGCCAGAAACCACCAGTTATCTCTTGGTCAATGAAGATCTTATACCACTGCTCTGAAGATTTAAAGAAAGGGAGAGGTCACTGTTGCTATAAGGAAAGTAGAGAGCTATGTGTGTGGGTGTGGGGGATATACAAGGTTTATCAAGTAGTCTCTCCTTATGCCTGCCGTGTTTACCATTGACCAAAGCCAACCTGAAGCCAGAGCAAGAAGCTGCTGCAATGCTTACTTGATTCAGTGCATACAGAACATTTGCCCAGGCATAAATTTGAGCATTGAAAGCTACAAGTGGATTTAGAGAGAAAAATGGGAGAATCTGGAGAATACTGGAGATTGGGTAGATAAAGCATTATTTAAATATCCTAGGTTCCGTGCATTAACACAATCTTCTATTTGAGTTAAATGTGAGAACTCAAATTCTATAAATGAAGAGGCTGAGAAGTCCATTGCTAAAAAAACAATCCCCAAAGCCTTCCTAATTTTTCCCCTGGAGGTGTTGTCTAGAATAAGAAAGTCTATAGCTATTCTGAATTCGCCATTCTCCCCTACCCAGAGTAACAGCACTAAGAAGACTATCCTAGTGTAGCACACTATACATGAAACCCTCAACTCAGTCCCCACATTTTGTTTGGTACTGGGAAAATCCTGGCCTCCCCTTTTTTTAGAGAAATGCCAATGTAGCCCAATGTTGTCTGATTGGTGCAATCTGACAACTTCACAGGGAAAATTGGATTCAGTCAACAAAAGCAGAACATACAACGAAGAGGAAACAAAACAGATGGTGACCAACCCTCACACAAGAGGCAGAAGCAAAATGTCACATAGTACTTCATTCAAACATCAAGAGAGCTACTCCAGGGGCAAAGGAGACCCTGGGTCCCAAATATGGATAGCTTTGGGTATTAACAGGTGGGGCTATCACATTTTTCTTAAGACCCACTAAACACATTGGCTGAATTGTAGTAGTTGAAGGTACAATTAAAATGTATACCTAAAATATAGAATGAATAACTATACAGCAATGAGAATGAACAAATTATAACCACATCTAATAACAGACAAATTTCACAAACATCGTAGAGAACAAAGGAAGTCAAGTACAAAAGAACATATGACTTAAGATTCTATTTATATAAAGTTCAAAAGCAGGCAAAACTAACCAACAGTCTTAGAAGTCAGGATTGTGGCAGCCTGGGAG
Organism: Mus musculus; assembly: GCF_000001635.26. Classification (NCBI taxonomy): domain Eukaryota; kingdom Metazoa; phylum Chordata; class Mammalia; order Rodentia; family Muridae; genus Mus; species Mus musculus. The sequence continues at coordinate 139,715,388 of NC_000068.7, read as the reverse complement.
AGCTAGTGAAGAGAAGGACGCCCTTGGGAGGGAGACTCACGGAGTACAGCTATGTTCTGCTACTTGATCCAGGACATAGATTCATGAATGTGTTCACTTTTTTGAAAATTCACTGGGTGCCACACATATGATTTGTGCTCTCTGTCTCTGTCTCTCTGTGTCTGTAAGTTAATTATGAACAGCGTGTATATAACTACAGAGATCACAGAAGAAGCAAGGAAAGGAATCAGAGAGAAATGGCACATGGCAAGGTCAAATATAATTCCTACAAAAAAAACTCAGTTTCTATTCTTGTTCTTTTGTGCTTTGACTAAGAAAGAATGCAGGTAAACACAATATTTGAAAACAGAAGAGCAGCTGTTAGGGATGTTGCCACTGGAAACACTTGCCTAGCATGTGCAAGGCCCAAAGGGTTTGATCTTCAACACGGTAAAAATAATAAATAAATAAGTGGCTTCACATCGGAGACATTGTTTTCTTGGGGCTCGCCCATAAAACGGGTATCAGTTTGAGAAGAAATAGATGTCTTTTCTTCCTCTGATTCCTCACTCTCACTTGTCTTCCTGGTGTTCTTCTTAAACTGGTTCTTTCTGTGAGTGACTTTCTCCTAGGGGTCAGCTACCTTCTTTCTCTTACCAACCAAACTTCTACCTTCTCCCTTAAAAGAAAATCTCTAGACCGTCTCTGTCCTAACACTTTTTATGCATTATTCTTAATCAACTGCCTCTCAAAGCTCCACACCAAATTGGCATGATTATCATCCCCTCCACTGCATGTATGAGAAGTTGAAGTTTAGGGTCCATTTAAATTTGTTCATTTTGTCAAGGGTCAAAAAGGTTTTCAATGTGTTAAGCCTGGCCAGCCATTTGTAGCCATTAACAGCCGTCAGGCAACAACATGAGAAGGAAGCTGGTGTTGGTGAAGAACAAATACCCTTTCCAATGACCACGTGTTAAAAGCTGTTAGAAAGAAGAGAAAGGGCTGAGTCAGAGGTTCCCAGCCTTTGATGCAGAAGAGGGAGGTAGGTGAGTCAGAGCTCAGATGCAGAGTTCCAGGCGTATACTCTTCTCCTGTCTCCTTTGGTGGCTCTTGGTCCTTCACAGTTTTCTGTGAGTAAATCACAATATAGCCTTTTTCCCCCTTTATTATGTAATCTCACTAAAACATATGATTTATGAAGGGGTCATAAAACTATTCTATATAGGTTACTGCTATTGCTCTTGGTTGCACACCAGAACTTGGTTATAAGACCCCATTGCTGAAGACAAAAAAAAAAAAAAGTATCAAGTGATACTTTTGCCAAAGGATGTTGCAAAATTGAGCTTCCTCCCTGAGGGCTAGCTTTCATAGTTCTGGAAAGTTCTATGCAGACTGCTGAGGACCCTCTGTGAACCCTGAAAGCTATAATAGTGACCAGCCTGGAAAGATATAGCCATTGGTACAATAATGGCATGAATGGTATGGTAGCAACCAACTGCTTTTTGATGGGTCTGTTCCATAGGACAAAGCTCATGCCTGATACTATAAACCTGCCCAATAACATGCAGTTCAGAGGGTAATAGGCAGAGAACCTATTACTGTTATTTTGCTAGGTGAATATAGTATCAAACTGCTTTCTAAATGCTTCTCTTTATACCTATAGATCAGTGCGGTTCCCACCCCATCGGATGCTTGCTTCACCCCACTGCCCCACTGGACAGTGGTTAATACAAAGACTAAGGATTAGTCAAAGTGCAGAGAATAAGGGACTAGAGAGTACTTGGTATTAGATGGCACATCTATATCATACTGCCTATCAGGACTCAGGGATATTACAGAAGTACGTCGGGAAGGAGGGCGGTTCTAAGAGCTAGACATTGGGGAGGATTGCTTTGAAACAGTTGTCTTTTGGACATAACATGGAGGGTAGGCTCATGCATTCACTACAGCTGTGGTCACCTGCACTAGCCCTGCCCAAGACTGGGTCCATCAACATGTCATCATGGGAAGAAAAAGGGGGAGTGTTTCTTTCTCCAGGGGTTTGTAATCATTAATAATTTGTACATGGTCCAGTAAATAACCTTCTGCTCAAACTTACTCAGGAACAGAAACCCTGCTCAAATTCAGTGGGACACAAATACACACAGACACACAGACAAAAACACAGACACAGACACAGACACACAGACAAAGACAAAGACACAGACACAGACACAGACACAGACACAAATACACAGTGTGAAAGTAGGATGGGGACTTGGAAGAAAAGGGGGTTCAGAAGGAGAAGGAGGAAGAATGAGACAGGGTAATAATAGGGTTCAAGATGGACTAAAATTCATTATACATAAGAACAAATCTGTCAGTGAATAATAGTCATTAAAAGTAGAAATTCTTTTAATAATTAGGTACTGTCACCTCTATGCCAAGAATTGATATCATTTCCATATTAAATGTAGCAATAATTTTTTATTAGATATTTTCTTTATATACATTTCAAATGCTATCCTGAAAGTCCCCTATACCCTTCCCCCACCCTGCTCCCCTACCCACCCACTCCCGCTTCTTGGTCCTGGCTTTCCCCTGTACTGGGGCATATAACTTTTGCAATACCAAGGGGCCACTCTTCCCAGTGATGGCCGACTAGGCCATCTTCTGCTACATATGCAGCTAGAGACACGAGCTCTAGGGGTACTGGTTAGTTCATATTGTTGCTCCACCTATAGGGTTGCAGACCCCTTCAGCTCCTTGGGTACTTTCTCTAGCTTCTCCATTGGGGGCCCTGTGTTCCATCTTATAGATGACTGTGAGTATCCACTTCTGTATTTGCCAGGCACTGGCATAGCCTCATATGAGACAGCTATACCAGGGTCCCTTCAGCAAAATCTTGCTGGCATATGCAATAGTGTCTGGTTTGGTGGCTGATTATGGGATTGATTCCCAGGTGGGGTAGTCTCTGGATAGTCCATCCTTTCGTCTTAGCTCCAAACGTTGTCTCTGTAACTCCTTTAGCAATAATTTCTTAATTCCTACTTTCACTGTATAGTGAGTAAACAGATGTCTTGCTGGTGGAATGAACCGGAAACGAAAGCTTGAGACGCAGGGTAGCGGTGACCCTCTGTGGTTTCATTATGTTGTATAAAGCGTACAAGCCAGGAGGGAGTCTGTTGAAGGGACATGTAACGGTTGAGGTCCAGACTGCAGGAAGGGGCATTACTATGCCGTTTGTAACTCATACAGAGGCTTAGATGCTGGCAGATGCCTCTGTGCCACGCTTGTCTCTGCTCCTTTTGTCAGCCACAGAGAATTGCTCTGTGTTTTTGAACAGCCTTGCTTAGGTGCTTCCTTCTCTGAGAAACATTCCTTGATTTGTTGCCAGATGAGTCCCTCTTCTGCATTACTGCTCTACCTTACACGTGGGTTCCTTTGTAGCATTTATTTACATTCTTAGAGCTTCTTTTCACTTGGTTATAATCTCTAGCCAAAACGACACAGTAATTGAAAGACAAAGTGAGCTGTACAAAGGGTGTGTTGTACTAGCCACAGTAATGTCTTCAAATCCATTCATATTCACGGACTGTGGATCCTTTTACACAACTCCTTTGTTGCCAGCTGGTCCAGACTACACTCCTCTCCTTTTTTTAAAATGTCACTTTAGGAGTGAACAGATTTCCCTGATCACCTGTCACCTGTTGTGAATTTCTATCCTCTGAGTCAAGCAATCTTGTGGAGTTCAGCTGTGCTCTCTTGTGAAAGGCTTAACCTAGTTACAGTCACTCAGACAGAGGGTCATGAGACCCTCACCTGGGTATCCAGCTGCTCCCTACCACCTGTTGTATATAGCTGCTTAAACTGCATGTGGCCCTGGGGAAGGGCTACAGTTTGTAGGTCAGCAGTAACTAGGAGAGGAGGAACTTAATTTATAAAGCAATGGAGAAGCTCTTATTTCTGTTGGGTGAAGGCTATCCAGGAACTGGCTGTTGGGGCTGGGTACCATACACCTATAAGTAATCCTTCACCTAAGCTCTGGACAGAAGCCCAATAAACTCATTGGTTTCCCTTAGTGAACTTTGGTTGAGTTAGCCCTTGGTTTATCATTGGGATCTTAGCAGGAGAGGTAGACATTGCCTATGTCTTCCCACTGGGAAGAAACTTTAGCAACATCACCTTTTATTATCAGTAACCCTTCCAATCCCTCAGTAATTTCCTCTATTCTTTCTGCTTCTTCCCTTTGAAGATATTTTTACAATAAGCCAATATTTTAGGGGATGTGCTATTTGTGATACTCCTCTCAATCCAAATATCAGTTCCTTAAGGCAGATATTAGATTTCTTTTGCAACTTTGTATACTTGGCACAAGGCTAGGAGTCTGACACCTAATTGGCCTTCATTTAAAGCCCTCTGCATGAATAAATGGGTTATTGAATAGGCAGAGATAGGTTAATGGGTTAATGATTGAAGGAAGGAATGAACAGACCAGATGTGGTGGTTTGAATATGCTTGGCCCAGGAAATGGCACTATTAGGAGGTGTGGCCTTGTTGGAGTAGGTGTGTCACTATGGGGGTGGGCTTTGAGACCCTTCTCCTAACTGCTTAGAAGCCAGTTTCCTCCTGTTTGCCTTCGGAACAAGATGTAGAATTCTCTGCTTCTTCTCCAGCCTCCATGCTTCCAGCCTTGATGATAATGTACTGAACCTCTGAACCTGTAAGCCAGACCTAATTAAATGTTGTCCCTTATAAAAGTTGCTTTGGTCATGGTGTCTCTTCACAGCAATAAAACCCTAACTAAGACACAAGGGATGGAAGCTTGATAGGTGTAGATATGGTTGACTCATCCTGTTATCTATGGAACAGAATTTGGTTCCCAAAATGTGGGAGGGTAAGGAACTCTTACAGATACAAGACAAAGTCTTTCTGACCCTGTTCTTGGCTTGGCCCTATCTTGTGTGATAACTTCAAGTCCAGGTACAACAGCATAGTCATTTGCCTTCAAATGATGGCATGTCCACTTCTAGAGGGACAAGAAAAACACTATGGAAGGAACTAGTGGCTATTGCCTCTGTCTCTGTCACATTCAGTGCTCAGCTAGTGAAGAACAGTTCTAGTAGAACAGCAGGAGATGGCAGAGTTTTGAGATGTTGAAAAGGTATACATGTGTATTTTACCTATTTATAAATTTATATCTATTAGCACATATAAACATGTGATTGTATACAGACATATGTATGAATGGTAACATGTATTTATATATTTATATATGCAGATAGCAATATCTGCACTTTACTAATTTTTATTTTAATATTTTATTTAAACTTATGGTAACTGAAATAGCTTTCCCTGCTTGATATAGTGCCTTACTGTATAGTTCAGAGTCATCTTGAATTTATAACCCTCCTTCCTCAGCTTCTGGAATCATGGGATTACAATCATACTCTACCATGTCCATGTGCTAGCCCTAGGATTTACAGCTAGTGTCTCACAATATTACTGGCAATCCTGCTTGCTTCAGAAGAAAGAGCAGGTGGCCAGGGACCAGTTAATTCTAAGGAGTGGTAGGCAAAGGGATGTGGCTGTTAGAAAATGAAGGGCTCTCGACTTGTTGAAATGCTTTATCTTGAGAAAACATAATCAAACAATTGATGAATAAACACAAGCTATTAAGCCCAGTCAGAGTGAGATTCTCTGAACTGTTACTACTAAAGTATCCTGAATGATAAGGACCCCCAAAGGCAAAAGATCACAACCTACAAAGGTGGAGGTGAACTTCCTTCTGCTTTTCCCTAGTGTCACCATAATCTGGCCTTTCTGGGCTGGTTTGTGTGGCAATCACCTCATACAAGGCAGTAAAAGTTCTTCAACTCTCCCATCTCACCCCAATGCAATTTCCTCTCCTAAACCCAAGGTCCTGGAAAAGGATAGACATGCCTTCACATGGCTACTGGAAAGCTATTCCCAGCTTAGAGGTAACAGGCCACACAAGACCTAAGAGGGTCCTGGGGCCTCAGACAGACTAAGAAGGGATAACAATCCATTAGGACAGGACAAATGTGGAAACAAAGCTGGTGGAACACAGAAGAAAGACAAGAGACCCCATAGACAAGGGCAAATTCTGCCAAGAACCAACCCTAGACAAAGCTCTTGCCAAACTGATTGCAGAGGCCCCAACTAGAACACTTGTGTATCAACTGTAGTCTCACTCTTCTTCAGCAGGTTTATAACTCATCCTGTGAAGATACCCTTTGCTGATCTCCGCTCAGCCTCTTCATATACCCAAGTCTGCAGACACAAAGGCTAGCCTTTTAGTTAGATCCAGGCCCATTTTTTTTAAAACAAAACAAAACAAAACAAAACAAAACAATGTCCTCAATGTCCTAAGGATTCAATTACTAAGAGCTGAACTCCCAGTTTCAAATGTTCACCCTCCCCAGTGGTCCACAGAAAAGTCCCATGGTAAACAAAATGGTCTGCAACACAGAATGTCACACACATGTATGAATGGCTTCTTTCAAACTCCCAACATTGGAAAGCAGGCTTCAGAAGTTCAGAAGATAGAGTTTGTTGCAAGTGAATTCATTTGCTCTCTGACCAAAACATATTTCTAGCTCTTTTTGGAAAAAAAAATTTGTTTATTTTTAGGAACATCGTATGACTCTAACCCTTCACATCCCTCTCTCCCTGCACCCCACTTTCTCTCACATCAGGCTTTGAGCTCAGTCCATAGAGGATTTTTTTCCTTTGGAATTTGACCCCCCCCCCCCACCCATACACACACAAGTGGAATTTCTCCTATTCCAGGTCTTGAACAAAGATTCCAAGACCCATGTTTGATCTCTTCACGCTCCATTTCCATCAGTCGTTCACACTCTCCATCACTTAGAAAAATACAAACAGCACGGTTCAGCTTTAAGGTTAAGAACTGACAGTCTCCATAAACATTTTCATAATAAAAGCTGACTTATCCACTGCCAGAATTTGGTGTCTATGGAAAGGGGGTGAGATAGAATGAAGGCAGACACTGGGAAATGGAAGCCTTCAATGTCAGAACAAGGGGACAAGTGAGAGATGCTCCCAGGGTTTCACTGGTGAAGAATGACCGAGACCTCTGAATAACGAGTATTACTGGAAGGGATAAGGAAATCCCAGAAGGAGAGGAGCTCAGACATAAATTCCCCATTCATGGAAAATACAAAGTGATCAAAAGTCATAAGTTAAGAACTGCCAGGGCATGACTATAATATATGGCCTGAAGAGATTATAAAACTCATTCTTGGGAAGTTTTAATTCAGGAGAAGCAAAGGGAAGACAGCAGTGGGACAAAGAAGACCCAAAACTTAAGCCACACTCTACATTCAACCACCGCAAATGGTTAAGAGCTGAAATCATCTAATTAGCTGGGATCTGTTTTGATGGTGTGTGGGCAGATGAGCTACAGGGCTCTTTTTCACTTATTCATTTAATTGCTTTTAGCTAATGACTCAAGGGCTGGGGATTCAATGGGAAGCAAGTCAAACATGGTCCTTTTCCTCATTGATATTACAGGCTGTGGAAGCCTAGACAATGGCATTTTAGGTAAACCCAAAGCTGTTTAAATCACGGTGTCACAGAAAGGATGCCGACAGCAGGACATTCAAGACAAGTAGACTTTAAAAACAACGCTGCCTTTCTTAACTGCCGACCCATGAGCCAAAGCCTTGTCATGAATTCTTCTTCCCACGACCAGATCCTGTCATGCTCTGCTTTCTACACCTCTCTACGCCCACAAAAACTCCATCTCAGCGTCTTCAGACTAGTAGGAAGTTCCATGTAAGGTCAGTCAGTGATTCGGTTTATGAAAGACATTCCTAACCCAAACTATTTGGTCACATCCTTGAAAGGTGTTGGAGATCTTTTAATTTTTGTTTTTAATTCTATACTAGTCCAGTACATGATACTCACCATCTTATCCCATAGTAGTTTAAAACACATAAAGCCCAGACCATTTCATAAGCCTGTAGACCCCTGGCCACTTTCTCTACACCATAGTTGCTTCATGGCATGGATCCTGGGAACAGATGCTCATCAGATTTCTCCAAATTTCTTTGTTAAGGGAAATAAGGAAGCATGTTTCCCAGCCTTGCCCCAAGTCTCAGGCAGCTTCAGTATCCCATTCTCCTATGAACTATGGAAGAAATCCATTATAGACTTTCTTGGGTCTACTCCTAGATTTTCATTCATATAAAAAGGCCACATTTTCCTCCCAGTCAGTCCCTGGAATTTTTGAAGAGGAGAAGAAAAGAAAAGAAAAGAAAAGAAAAGAAAAGAAAAGAAAAGAGGAACCAATTTTGAAGTTTCAATGAATGTGCCAGAAAAAGATATCACCTCCCAAGCCAATGTCCTGAGAACAGTTTCAGGAGCAATAATTCCCTTTAATTCCCACTGTGTTACTGCAGGGTGAAATGGTCCCTACTCCAACCACCGAACTTGCTACTTGGCCAACCCAATGGCATTCCACTGCAGAGATTAAAACCAACTTTATGATTGTGGTACAAATAATAAAGAACCCGGCAGGGTTTCTTTCCAGAATGAAAGCTCATTTATTTTCCGAGGTGTATAATTTGGTTGTAAATGTTTCCTTTGGGCCAAAACATCCCAAATTGGGTTTTTGCCTGGAACACATCACTACTTTGTGGGAAAAGAATGGACCCCATATGGTCCCACTGTGTCTCTCTATTCAGGTCAAAGAGGGGATCTAGATGACCTTCGGTTTCTTCCTATCTGGCAGCAGTAGGCATTGGTTGGATCAGGAGGTGCTAGGCTTCATTGCCTACAACAGCCTCTGAACTCAGATTCATCTGTGAACAAGGCAGGCTCATCACCAACCCTCATGGTCACCTGCTTTTTTATCCTTTTGATGAAGAGAGTGGGTCACCATGCTTTTTTGTGACACTTGGCTTTCCTTCCAGGTTTTGTGTCCATATTTTATCTTTTCAAAAATTATCCTTAAAGAAAATCCACCCAACAATGACTAATATTTGGACTAAAACAAAGCCAGATTCTTTTCAGGGCTCTTGGGCTGACCACATGTATTTAGAGCCAGAATTTAGCCCAAGTAGTTGGACCAATCTCATCCAAATAGAGATAGCCATTTCTCCTACAGATGCTTAAGAAACAGCCCTGCCTGCCATTTTCCTGTTGACCAACTACATCCTGTCATATACTTTTACATTGTTTTCCATTTGCATCTTTAGGTTAATTCAAAGTCACTGCTAAGCTTTGCAGATACAATATTTTTATTTTGTTGTTTCCATCTCTTCTAAGTAGCAGACCAGGCAAAGAGTTGAGATTTGGGTCATCAATAGATATTGGGATCAATAGGAAATGGGCCAAAAGTCATCTTTTTGGTTAAATGACTATATATGTATGAAACTGTCAGAATGAGACCCATTATCAGGCCTGATTAGTGTATACACACACACACACACACACACACATACATATATGTACACACATGCACACACACATATGAGAGAAAGTGAGGAGGAGGAGAACAAGAGAGAGCACAGTTGATCGTGCGTCACTCTTTCAGACTCTTTCAGATAGTTTCCCTTAGTACTGAAACTGGGGTGAAGAAGTGGGAAAGAGGCGGGAAAATAAAATCAGCACAACCAATAAAACCAGCAAGGACACTCAAGAACACAGTAGAAATTGGTGTTATGGGGACTGGCTCAAGAGATGAAGATCATGACCTATCAACCTGTCAAAATTCTATCAAAATTTCCAGTTGATCACATTCCCTTGGAAATGGTTCCCCCAGCAGTGCAGTCTCAGCTTAGTGTCTTGGAATAACCATTTATCGCTGGATATCCCAGCTCATGCAGAAGTATCAAGACGTGCCATGAATGGAGAGGCGGTGAAGAAATGCTAGGGAATGAAGGGTTTTGATAATTCATGTACAAAGAAATACACTAATGTGAAACAGGTTGCCCCAGTCTTAGACTCCAAGAAACTCGCTGGCTCAGGCTAATGCCTTCAGCACTTCTGGCTGCTGCCATGGCCCAGAGCCCACCTGGAACTTGGAAACTCAGCTTCCAAGAGCATTTGGAAACCACAATACTGACACACGATGAACAAGTCATAAAGGAAGTCTGACTTTCCTGTGTATGAGACTCACAAAAGCCAGGGATTCCAGCCACTCCTGTTGCATGAATGTCACGTTTGCACTGTGGTTAGGGGATTTGATTCAAGGACACACACATCATACTGAGATAAAAGAGAAACTAAGATCTGACTTCTCTTTGAAAACCATAATTTCCTACTTCACTACCTTGTGTCAATACATCTGAGCCTGCCGGCTGTAAGTCACTTCCTGTCCTGGTCAAGTTTCATCTTCTTTATGAAGCTTTCAATACTGCTCATAGTTCCCAGGTGCAAACAGGACTTGGCTGGAAGTCCTTTTGAATTCAGAATATTGCCTGTAGAGGTCTGGACAATGACTTTTGGGAAGTAATTATCCTTCATATGTCAGTTCTCTTTGTAACACACACACACACACACACACACACACACACACACACACACTCCACTTGGCTGGCAGATGTGTTCATAGTTCTAGCTACAGTATCCAGGCCACTAGAGTTCTCTTAAATGTGCAGGCTGTGGCCACATGGTAACATCACGGCATGCCAAAGTGAGTTGAGGACAGCAGGACACACACTGATGTTTATCCACATGGAACTTCCTGACATTGGTGTGTTTGTTAACTTGAAAAAGTTAATTCATAGACAAGCAAGAAGTAGCAGACCTGGGCCTTCTTTCTGCCCAGGAAGCTCATTTTATTTTAAACATCTTTTAGTCCCCCTTTTCATTAAGGATGCTTTTTAAAAAAAATGACAATGTAAGAGTTGTTGAATGACTCTGAATTGTTTTATCAATCAATCAATCAATCAATCAATCAATAAAAGAAAAGCTAGGGGGTCGGGAGAGATGGCTTAGTGGTTAAGAGCACTTGTTGCTTTTGTAGGGGCCCTGGGTTCTATTCCCAGCACCCACATGGTGCCTCACAACTGCCTATAATTCCAGTCCCAGGAGATCCAATGCCCTTTTCTGGCTTCCATGGCCATGTACAGAGGCAAGATACACATGCATGTAGGCAAAGCATACATATGTAAAAAATAAAAAATAAATGCTAAAGGGAACTGCAACCCTATAGGTGGAACAACAATATGAACTAACCAGTACCCTGGAGCTCTTGTCTCTAGCTGCATATGTATCAAAAGATGGCCTAGTTGGCCATCACTGGAAAGAGAGGCCCATTAGACTTGCAAACTTTATATGCCCCAGTACAGGGGAATGCCAGGGCCAAAAAGGGGGAGTGGGTGGGTAGGGGAGTGGGGGGGTGGGTATGGGGGACTTTTGGGATAGCATTGGAAATGTAAATGAGGAAAATACCTAATTAAAAAAAATGGGGGGGGGGTAGTAAGCTAAACACTGGAGTCCTGAAATTGCTATGCAGCGTTTTTAAAATAGTTGAAAATTATTAGCCAATAAGAAAATGAAAAATTCAGCTGCTTTGAGATTTCATCTTACATCAGTCAGAATGGCTAAGATAAAGAAAACAAATTCAACAAATGCTGAGATGGTGTGCATACAAAGGAATTTTCACCCACCTCTGGTGGGGCCACAGTCATTATGAAAATCAACGTAAAGTTTCTTAGAAGCAATGGAAATAGCATTACCAGAGGTCCCAGATATATCACGTTTTGGTATATATCTGAAGGATTCTATATTCTACTAGATTGATAACAACTAGTCAATGACTAATGAAAGAATATATAAGTATATATTTTCATATATATATGTGTGTGTGTGTGTGTGTGTATACACATAATTATGTGTTAGCATTAAATTGTTATACAAAAAAAAAATGATCAAAGCCAGGCTTCCTGGTGCGGACGTGTGATCCAAGCAGTCAGGAAGTCAAGGTAGAAATATTAATAATTTCAAGGACAAATTAGCAAGACTTTGTCTCAAAATTAGGATAAAATTAAGGCTGAGGCGTAGCTTAGAGTTAGCATGCTTTTAGCATGTGTGAGGCTCCATGTTCAATCTCTGGTACTGCTAAGCAAATACATATCAGGTCAAGTCAGATGGTTTTACGTTTAAAAGAATAAAATAAACCGAATGAATGAGGACTCCCAAATCAGGGTTCATGGTGTGCTCTTACACGAGCAGGTAAACTGTTTTCATTACAGTTTTATCATTTATAACAGGAAAATAACATGGAGTCAGTGTTCCTAATTGTGAGAATGGCATTTTGGAAAGCAGTCCTTGACTCTTTAGACTTTATCAATCCCTTGCTATATGCAAGAGAACGATGGGAAGCTACACTGCCCTGTCGTCTAATTGGCATGCAGAGCAGGCAATAGGACTATTTATGTCCTTTATGATTATATGGGAATAAGAATATAGCAATTGTTTAATGGACATGGAATGAGAGAGAGAGAGAGAGAGAGAGAGAGAGAGAGAGAGAGAGAGAGAGAGCTCAGAAACGAGCCAATTGTCACCCCAGCATTGCAGAAAATTCTCCCGTGATACGTTTAGGGTGTTCACATTTGAGAAGGGGAATGAAATAAGCTAAGGTAACAGCTGAGGGAAAGGAACATGCAGCTTCTGACCTGGCTGCATGCAGCCTGTTGAAATGCAGGGTAGGAAATAAGGTTAATCCCATATACAGACATTCTTAACACCTGTACTGGGCCAAGAAATAGGGAGCCATCAAATGTTCCTGTGCAAGGAAAAACAACTATTTAGAGCCAGAAACTGGAGGACTGTAGTTTGAATTGAAGTGAGGTGACAGAAACCAGAAATAAAATCAAGAAATCTGGAGAAGTAAGCATACAGGTCACCACACTAGAGTGCAGGCGAACTGTCACTGTCTGTGGGGACAGGAATGAGCACATGTACAGGCACGTGGTGGTCTGGGAAACACTACAGCAACTTTTGAAATGTCCTTCAGTGTCCCCATCCTCAGCGTGCATAGTGTGATACTTTCCTTTTGGATGCAGATGAAGCAAGAGATCTGTTTTTAAGAACCAGAATGTGACAAAAGTAATAGGGGTGTCACTCCGACAAGATTACAAACAAAACAACAAAAAAGTTTTTTTTTTTTTCCTCCTTCTGGTTCTATTCACTTCCTTGTTCTGAAAACAAAACAAGGCAGCTCTGTTCTTGTGAATTGCACTGTACAGAGGCTACATGATAAAGAAACCGAGGGTCCCCTCCAGTCAATAATACATGGGAAACTCAATTCTGTCAATGCCCCAGGAAAAAGGTCTAAAGCTTGTCCAACATTATAGTCCTGTCTGATACCTTAATTGTATCTTGTAAGGACTGACTTCCTGATGCACAGAAACGCTGAGATAATAAATGTGGACCCTCTTAATCTTCTAGATTCTAAGGCAATTTGTTACACAGCAGTAGGTGTCTGTAACCTACTGTATAAGATATTTAATGTGGTAGATAAAGGAGAGAGTAGAGAACAAATTCTCTTTGAGATTCAAATCTCAGGATTATGTCCCAAAGTTGCATACTCCCTTTCTTCTCAGGCAATGGTTCTCAACCTCCTAATGTCGCAACCCTTTAATATCGTTCCTCACGTTGTAGTGACCTCCAACTATAAATTATTTTTGTTGCTACTTGATAACTGTAATTTTGCTACAGTCATAAATTATAATGTAAATATACATAGAGGGCTTCCAAAGAGGTTCCAACCCACAGGTGAAGAACCATTGTTTTGAGCATCGTGGTTACTTTTCAAATGATGAGATCTTGCTGCCACTTCTTTATCTTATCATTTCCTGGAACTGATTAAAGAAATGTTTGATTATTTTTAATGGCTGATTTTTAATGGCTCAGGGAGACAGTCCAGTGGATAATGGCAGGAAAATTATCACCATGTGTACAAGGCAAAACAGGGAGTCCTGAATCTGACAAAGGAGAAACACACCTTACTTCCTTGGACACATCTTCCTCAAGTATGATTTTTGTATCAATAACTCAAGTATCTTCTAGATTGAGGAAGGGGAAATACCTTCTTTGTACAAAATAGGTCATACCACAAATGCATTAGCTTTACCAAAATGCATGAATGATGGTTAACAAAAAACCTAGATGAGAGATGTTGGGGAAAAAAACCAAAGCCACATTGACTCCTTATTAATGTCTGAGTTATGGAATTGAGCAGCAAAGTGAATACTATGTCTGTCAATTCAGTCCCCAATGCTAAATAGCTTTAACATGTTTTTATGTACAATGTGTTGCTTAAAATTAAGTTCTTTTCAATGCTTTTACTGTGAGAAACAGAAACAAGCAAAGCATAGTTGCAAAACTGCATTGCCTTGCAACCTGTGCGACTTTGAGGCACACAATGTCAAGCAAGTAACCACCAGACCTCTTCATAATGATGTCACACAGATCAGTCACACTGTAGCTAGACACCCATGGAGAACTGTGCTCACATATAGTGAGCCAAGATAGTGGCTAAGAATTCCTCTGGTTACAGCAAACCGGTGAGAAAAAAGCTGTTCTGAGTCAAGCCTCCTGTTGTTGTAGACTTTTAATTTAACCTCTGAACATGCAAACAGACCTTTGCACTTATCCAAGATTGAGGCTAAATGTTTATTTGCCTGGGTTTATCTTGCCTGGCTGAAGGGAGGGAGGATGTTTGAACTGAAATGTCCCTCACAGGATGATGTGTTTGAACACAAGTCTCCAGTAGGTGGTGCTGTTTTGAGAGGTTGCAGAACAAAACATGGGACAGAGCCCACTAGTACTGATTCTGCTACCAGCTCTCTGCTTCTTGGTTCACCAAGCTGTAAAGTGCTGTCTCAACTAACAGACAGAGTTGCTGGCACTGCTGCTCCACTTACAGACCCATGTATAGCTACTAAAACCAGGGCCAAAATAAACTTTTCATCCTTCACAGTTTTTCTGTCATTCTTTTGTGTGCAGTGATATGTGATATATATGACACGTGATATGTGATATATGTGAGACTGTAGTAAGGCCCATTGTTTGCATTATCTGTATATCTGGCAGATGAGTCAGCAGCTCCCACAGAGAGGGAAGCTAAAGATGAGCATTCTCTTGTTCACCCACCAACAGCATAAAGAAGATGCACTCTCAAGCTGAGCGTGGTGGCACACACCTTTAATCCCAGCACTCAGGAGGCAGCGGCAGGCAGATTTCTGAGTTCGAGGTCAGCCTGGTCTACAAAGTGAGTTCCAGGACAGCCAGGGCTATACAGAGAAACCCTGTCTTGAAAAACCAATAAAACAAAACAAAACAAAACAAAACAAAACAAACAAACAAACAAACAAAAACCCCACACTCTCTGAAAGTCTGAAAAGGAAGTTCATCTTCCTTTCCAAGATCCTACGCTTTTAAGGAAACTGCCAGCAACCTCACTACCTTTCTGCCCTCGACCACTTCCATTTTCTTCTGTGTTCATTCATGCCCCCTACAATAAACATTTATGGCAACTCCTTTCAGCTCTCCTTTTTCCCTCTCTCTCCCTCTGGTCCTTGAGACTGGGGAAAAATACCTACATTTTGATAAGCTTGAAAGCCATACAGGTGAGAGAAGAAACACAGTAAAAGAAAATCATCCAATTTGGCAAATACACTTTGATCTTGATCCATGTCTTTAAACATCAAGTAAATGAGGGCTTAATCACCACCCCTAAATGATTCCTCTTCCTTCTCACAAACTCATCTCTAGCAGGGCCACAGATAACCGTTTCCCATCCATCTCTACAGCCCCTTCTTGTGTTCCTTGCTCTCGCCTCCAGTCTCACAGATGACAAAAGAACCACTGCTTGGCAACTCTCATATTCCCATCATGCATCCACACTCCCACCTGGACAGTTCATCTTTCAACAGCTGCATAGAATGGGTTTTCCTGCTCTTAACAAAGGCGAATTCTAAAAGTAAAAGTAAAAGCCATTTCTCATACTCAAGCTCCATCCTTCACGAAGGAGGCGGTCCCTTCTCTACTAATTTACAATGTAAGTCTCTCTTTTTCTACTGGATCTTTCTCACCAGCATCCAAAATGGCCTGGTCTTTCTAATCTTAAGTGAAATTTTAAACTCACAGGATCCTATATTCATATCTCTTTTTCAAAGCAAAAAGTTTTCATGTCTTATCTATAGTTCTGTCTCAGCTTTCTCCCCACAATTGCTCTACCTGGTCCACACTATAAGTTCTCCTTTAGTGTCCCCTGAACACCCCTGAGCTCCCCTCAGAAGCAGTAAGTGTACACACATTTCTTTGTCTTCCTCTTTTGTTGTCATAGCAGCACTGGATAGGTTATGGCACTTTTCTCCTTAAGACATTCTCCTCTCCTTGTTCCTGTGATCACACAACTCTTTGAATCCACCCACCATTTTAGCCATAGCACTTCAGTCTCCATTCCTGGTCCTCTTGACCACCTCCCCACTCATTATCTTTACTTAGAGTATAAGATGTCAGTGGAATGTCTAAGAGTTCAATATAAATCTATCCTCTGAGGTTCAGTCATCTGCATGCCCTTCTGCATCTGTCCTAGAACTGTGTCTTGTGTCCATCCACTGCTCCCCACGCTCATCTGTATCATATCATCTGTTGCTTGGGTTTACAAGACTTCTTACCATGTCTCTGCTGTTCCTTTCCATTCTCTGTGTTATAGCTAGAGCCATCATTCAAAATCTCTTCAGTGGCTTCCTCCTTCTCAGCGTAAGAACAGCGAGGTTGTTTAACCAGGTCTCCATAGCCCATGCCTTTTCCTATGTGTTCATTTGCTACATATTTTTCTTGACAACTTTTCTTCAGTCTCTTTTCCATGTCTTAGTCAAGCAAAAACCCTTTCCTCTCAAGGCTCTGCTGTTTCTGATTGTATCTGCCTGAACTACCTTTCCATTCTGGTTCTATGTGCAACTGGTCCTTTCTTACCCTTCAGCTCAGGATTCCACTGTTAACTTCCCAGCAAGCCACTCTTTTGTTTTTGTTTTTTTAATTAGGTATTTATTTCATTTACATTTCCAATGCTATCCCAAAAGTCCCCCACCCGTTCCTCCACCCACTCCCCCACCCTCCCACTCCCACTTCTTGGCCCTGGCATTCCCCTGTACTGAGGCAGATAAAGTTCCAGCAAGCCACTCTTGGCTATTCTCTTTTAGTATTCCCTATATGTAATTCCCTGTGACTGGCCTGCTGAGCACCTATCATAATCTATCATGATGACTCTTAATATGAATTGTTCTCAGTTTTCTCCTTCTAGAACATAAGTGTTTTCTCTCTTGAGTCTTTAGCATCTAGCATAATGCCTCTTCACAATGGCAGTTGGATATACCCAGTGATGAGCGAATTGACTCAGTTGTAAGATGGTTGGGCAATGCTTTATACTTAGCTACACATTCTTTTCTTTATCTGAGTGGTTACTCTGAAATAAAAGAGACACAATTCTTGCTTAGTCCTTCCTTCTCAGGTCCTGTAATGCCCTAACATTAAATGTAATGCCAACTGTAATGTCACAGAATCCAGGTCCTTTAGAAGTACACACGCTGTGATTCACTTCATGTACATAGGCCAATGAACAGTTCAGAAATGTGGCTTATATAAGACAATTTGCTCAGGATTTAGTCAACCTGTAATACTATGTTGGCTGTATGTAAAATGATTGGTATAGTCTTGGCTAAATTCTTTCATTTCTCCAGATTCTGAACTCTTCATCAAGTGTATTGGTTGTAGTTGTTATTCACAGTGCTAGGATGCCGTAAGTGATCAAGATAAAGGGAGGAAAGGTTTGCTTTGGTTGATGGTTCCTGACATGTTAGCATTGTGGAAAGGGTGTGGTACGCAGAAAGGATGTGATAGACATCATATTATAGTGGACATAGGCAGAAGAGTCTAGAGAAATAGGCCAAAGCAAGATAGCCCCAAGCCCACATTCCCTTTGACCTACTTCTTCCAGCCAGGCCCCACCTTCTCCCTTTCACTGTCTCTCAATAATTCACCATATTATAAATCCAATGATTAGATCTGAGCCCTCATGATCTCACTGTCTCTCACCCAGAGGTATTCTTTACAAACCACTTAGGCCTTTCTTAATCCAATCAAGCTGACAGTCAAGCTTAACCATTATAAGTGTTAAAATTTGGAAAAGTCCCTTCATTGTTTTAGACTTTAGATTCTTCACTAATGAAAGGCAAACATGAGGCTTTCTTAGCAATGAAAAACATCTATAGATTAGGTGAGTATTTTCAAGTATCTATCTTCTAAACAGTGTGACTCATGAGTAGTAGTAGGTCCAGATGAAGGCTTGATTCAGCTCATTAAGCAGAATGGTTAACACCTCTGCTGTAAGGGCATACAAGTACCTGCCATGTGCTCATATACCCTTAAAGGCATTTCATTTAGACAGTTGGCCAGAACTCAGAACTTAGGCCACACCCATTGTAATTCTCCCACCAGCATCCACCTTATGATGAAATAACCAGGGAGAAGTTTGCTTTAGATCTCATGTGCAGTGGGCTGCAGATGGCTTCCTGATGTCTCTATAGCCTGGATGCCTAGGGTTCTGTGAATATTGAGTTGTTCTTTTAAAGGAAGCCTCTGTAGCCACCAGACGCTCTTCCCATCTGGGCAGGCTCCACCATACTGGCAGGTTGCCATGGCATTTCTATTTACACCACATTCTAAGTGGCATGAAAAAGCCAACCCAAAGGAACAACAGACACATACAGGAGCCCTTAAAGTAAAGTAAATTAAGTTAATGGTTTGAGCAATCTGGGAGCAACCATTCAGAGGCCCGGAGAAAAGATACAGCCCCATAATTAGAGGGTAGCTCTTTCAAGGTGTGACCCTGTCCTCTTTGTTTATCCTCTGCTCACATAAGGAAGGCGGGAATCCTGTCCTTGGCTCCACACCACACAATCTCATCCTTATTGGGGGTTATGTCTTCTAAAATCAAATCAGCTAGCTTTGGTCCAACCATTTCTCATCTTTTCTTTCTGTCTCATTATTTATAAGCAAAATTAGAGCTGAAGAAATTGATATTCATTTTTGGATTATCTTAGATTCTAGAAGAAGTTGTGGGTGAGTTTCAGGGCTGTGAGGTTGTGGGGAAGAGTCTAGAGCAGAAAAACTATTCTCTACTTGTATATTATGCAGAGCCTGCCTCCTTATTCCCACCCAATGTTTGGAGTATAAGAGTATCTTTTCTTGAGGTCCTACTGCTCAACAAAGATTGTGAAGGGTTTTATTTTTTTTAATGCTTTTATTTTATAGTTTTTTTTTTTTTTTTAAGTAGAGTTCTTTATCTCCATCAAAATTTCAACAGGGGACTCTCAATCACTTCAAGGAGCTTGTACATTTTCTTGAATGGACCAAATTGCAGAGGAAAAAAAAAAAAGGCAAGGATCCACTCAGCATCCTGTTTCCAACCAAATGGGCCAACTGTGGCACACCAAACCTCTGCAGGAGTGATTGGTTCAGAATTGGATGGCTCACGTGGTACTTTATCTTTTCAGCTACGGTCTCTTGTAGCCCAGGCTGTCTTTAGACTCATTCTGTAGCCACAACTGTCCTTGAGCTACTGCTCCTCTTCCTCCATTTATCATGTGCACCAACACACTCAGAGACTTGGTTATTGTAGAGGTTGCTTTATGTGCCATGCACTGGAAACTTCTGCAGTATGTAAACATTTTGAAAGGATCATTCTGGTTTATTTAGTTTTGAGCAGGCTAGTGGTTCTGATTATAGATTTCTCTTTTTTCACCACCTGGTTCATGCTTCATGTTAAGCTAACTACATCCTTCATAAGTAGTTTTTCTATTTCTCTCATAGATAATTAGCAACCATCTTTACTTTTTAGTAGGTATAGAATAGTCCATTCTATTCTAATCCTGTCCTAGTATCTGAAAATTCTAATAGCTAACACCAAGAGTTTTTCACACCAGGGTTATGAGAAGTGATGTCTATCAGGGGACATCATATAATAGACACAGGAGATTAGTTTGGTCTCAACCCTTGATAAGTGTTTACTGAAGGGCAGCTCCTAATAAACTAGTAAGTGCAATAGGATAGAAAATTTCCATTTTGCCCAATTTCGGTGTGGTGGTCCTCTGCAGTAGATAAGCTTGGTTTATTCCCAAGGTCTTACAGAGCTGAGGAAAAAATTGGGGCATAAAATATAATAAATCAACCAGTCCAAAAGAACCCCATGTGTCAGATGGAAGGCCCTTGAGCCAATGGCCAAACATTAGGCAGTTTGGGAGTATGTAACCACAGTAATGTTTATTAAAGAGAATGTCCACCTCACCACATTCTCAAAGGTATTTTTTTTTTATTATCTGAAGTTATTGCTTCTCTTTATTGTACACGATGTCCTATAAAGAAGATATATGTCCACAATTGAACTTTCAAAGAGGACCACGGGGCCAGCTTCATTTAAAGGGAATGAAGTTAAGCAGTAAATTTGCTGGTCACTCTTTTCATAAGAACAGTATCTTAGTCAGCAGTTGGTCTTTGATGTCCTAACAATAGCAGTGGGCTTAGAAGGCTGAGTAGCACTCTTATAGCACACAGACTAGTCTACGTTCATTAAAATGTGGATACCCAGCTTGCAGGGCAGCATAGAACAGGGAGCTGTTCGCCATGCTTCCTGGCTTTCTTTCTTTCTTTCTTTCTTTCTTTCTTTCTTTCTTTCTTTCTTTCTTTCTTTCTTTCTTTCTTTCTTTCTTTCGTGTGTGTTGGGGTTTTTTTTTGGCTATATTTTTAGCCAAGTATGATATTCACAAGATAACTGTATATACATAATTTCAGTAATGTTCAGTAAAATACATGAACAGAGGCCACCTGTGTAACCAGCAGCACTCAGATCAACAGAGAGAATATACTCAGCAGCCAGCCCTTCTAGGCACTTTCTTGAAGATGGTAACCATTGTCCTCTCTCCACCTGTATCCTCCCTTTCACCTTCCTCCACTCATTTGTCATGGGTCTGATCTTGATATAGACAGGACTAATAGCTGATAGTGCTTTGTGGCTGGCTTCTCTCACACAATATTATTCCAGTGAATGCACTGGGTGTAGCTCTTATTTATTCATCCTAAGCATGTCCTCGATTGCCACCTTATCCATTCTATTATTCGTGACATTTTGTTTGGCACGAGCTTGGGATGACTTTATTAACATTATGACAATTGTTTTGTCAGTCTTTCAGTGTACCGGCCGTGGATACCACAGAAGAATGGAATTGATGGGACAGCAGTATGTGTAGATTTCATTTTCAGTTAAGTTCCTTTGGAAGAACTATTTCCCACAATATTTATATCAGTCTACACTTGAACTAGACTACTGGGTTGCTCAATGTTATTATCAACACTAGTACCTACAAAGATTTTATTTTTTCATTTTATCATTCCAATTCGATAGTGTAGTTGTTTTATGTTTTCAGTGGTCATATATTCCTTTAGCATTTTTTTCTCGGGGGTGGGGGAGTGGAGGGAATGCCATTCTCTATGTCTTTCTATGGTAGTGTTTGCTAGTATATGCATGGTCTTGGGCTTAACCTCCAGCAATGCAAAACAGAAGTCATGGTTTCACTGTACTTTAGTCAGTGATCAGTTCTGTGACAGCCACCAAATGAGTACATTGTGCTTGGAAACTTGAGCGAGACTGATTCCAAGTTCACAGTTGAGTCACATGAAGAAAGTTAATGTGTGATGGAATTCAAAAGGTTGTGCTCAATAAACAGGAGGACTCAGTCCATTGAGAAGGAAACAAAACAAAATAAAGATTAAAGTTCTTTGCAGGTACAGGAAAGTCAGAGACAGAGAGAATATAGCAGAAAATGATCAAAGTGGCCCACGTGCTGACTAGACATCATAGAGAAAGCTGGAACTATAAAAGAGAATATGACACTGTTGAGTAGAGAAGACATTTCTAACTTCTGATCACCTGCTTCTGAAAAGACCATGAGAAGATGAACTTGTGGCGTACCGAGGAAAACGGGGACCTGACTCATCACAAGAAGAAACCCTTCTGGGCAGTAGCAGTAACTAAGAAGTAGAATGTAAACTCCCAGAGCTTGTGGAACACCTGCTCCCTGGCATGTCCTGTTTCTCCTGTTATGTTGGGGATAGGAAGAGATCAAACAAAAGGGTACATCTTCACCAGGGTAAGTGGTAGTGGCTTCAGGCTTAAATGGCTAAAGCTCAGTGAGTGAGTGATGATGAATAACATTATTTGTGAGAACAGTTTTATTGCTATCATGTGGTACATCATGCTCAAGCACAGAAAGGACAACTATTATGAAGAAGGACGGAAAGAGATGGATATGTATACCTTGACTCAGAAATGACACTTGCTGGGGTTGAATCCTCTGCTGACAGAAAACCTGTGAGAGAAAACATCTATTCCAGCCCTGCTCCAGTCTACGCCATGGCTAACTTCTCAGGAAAAGGACTCCTTTGGGCCTTATGGTTTTCTTCGCTCACCCAAAGTCTACACTGAGTAGGCTTATTTTACAGCCTTGGAAGGTGGCTGGGAACACTGGAAATTTTATTCCTTGTTTCCACATGGCAGAAAAGGTAACTTCCTTGTTTTCTTCCTTTCTTATCCCACAGGAGACAACAGAAGCACCAGCATTGACCTGAAGTTAATGATGAGCCTTCAGATAGCAGGCAGCTGCATGGACCAGCTTGGACCATAACACTTCTGCCAAGTGTTTTCCTCCACAGGAAGTGCTCACAAGAACATACTGCTAAATCTTGAAGTTATAGCATGGCCATTATCAAGATTTTCAACTACCAAGTGGGGACAATTTTCATTGAGAAATTAAGGAATGGAGGAGTAAACACCCATCAAGTCCTCCAAAGCAAGGCTTGTCACAGTGTAAACGCTCAGTGTCAGCCTCTGTATCACCAGTATCGCCACCACTGGTTTTGAAGGTGAAATCTATAGATTAATAGAGCTCCGCCTCCCCACCAGAATGTCTGTTTCTAGATGAGAAAATGAAGTCCAGAGACATGATGTGATTTGCCCAAGGTCACAGAATTCAGTACTAACGACACCTATATGCTAAAACTTTACTATGTGACGCAAAAGGCATTACAACATTATAACCTCCCTGCGATGTAGCTATTTTTGTTCAGTTTTACTGAATGGGATGCAGAGGCAAATGTTTCTGCTTAGGGCATACCCTTAAATAAGAACCAGAACAGGCATCAGCCACTCCTTGGCCACTCTGTGGGAGCCTGTGACTTGATTTAGTTGATGGAATATTAACAGGCATGTGTAACTCAAGCGAAACGCTAAACTGTGTAGCACACACATGCCTACTTTTTGGCTTTCTGTACATTTTTATCACTAGGCGATAAAGGTTTAGCAAGGAGCCCGAAGGCCTAGAGAAGTTGGAAAATGCTCATGGAGGCAAACCTAAGCCAGGACTTGTTGGGGCTCTTGCCCAAGTCTGAACTCTAGCTGACATACTGGTCAATAACGGTGCAGATGCAAGCTAATTGTTGTAGACTGCTGAGTTGAATGTGCAATTGGTCCTGTGACATTTTTAGGGGGTAGCTGAATAATATAGAACCCATGTAAATGTTTTCAGGGTATTCAGAAACACACCTCTGGACTACTGCTTCTTGAATTGTGATCTGCCTGTGATTAAGCTGGGGACCTTGTCAAAACACAGGTTCTGATTCAGTGGTTCTGGGATGGACACAAGGAGGTGCTATTGTTGCTGGCCCACAGCGACTCTGGGTAAAGGGCTACAAAGTCATCCTGGGCTTCTCCTGTGGGCTTCTGGACCACAACCTGCTTTGTTGAACACTTAGGCACTAGATGGCTCACCATCTGTGTATAAGAGCAATCCAAGCCCTTGTTGAAAATCCTGTGTGAGTCTGATATACTCCACTTGCTCTAACATCCATCTTGGCTAGGTAAGCCTGTGTTAATAGTTCCTCAGTCTGTCTTCTGGGATTATCTGTCTTTTAGTTGTTATACTCTCTGTTTCTTGGATTTTAATGTTTCATAGGACCCGGTCTAGCTGACCATTCATTCTGAGCTCACAACCCATACTGGACTTTAAGGTACTACTCAGGTGAGATAGAAAGGCTTCCCATGGCTTTCTCAGTTCTATGGCAGACATGAATGGGGAGGATGATGAGCATGGCACTTGGAGGAGGGCAGCAGCAGCACATTGGCCACATGTCTAACTTGTTTTCCGGTCCAGCACCCACCCGTTCATTCTGCCTCTTTACTCCACTGTGACCACGACACCACGGCACCACTGTCATTATGTCACACAGATAAGTGAGCCATACGGGATCTTGTACTTTGGTTGCCTTGAAAGGAAAGGAAAACTCTTTCCAAGGATACAGGTTTTTTTTTTTTTTTTTTTTTCTCTCCTTCAGATTCTCACAATCCACCGGAGAAACACCGATATTTTAACTGGGGAAAATGTCTATCTAAAATTCAACTTCCAAACTCTGTGAGGTTCTTCAAAGGTTCCACAGGGTTGCTGGGGATCCTAAGAACATTATGTAAGTGCATTAAAAATATTGCCATGATTTCTTAATAAGTTAAACATGCAACATCCATATGACCCAACCATTTTTCTCCTAAATATACACCCAACAGAAATGAAAGCATATGTTTACACAAATGTTCACTACATTTCCATTTTAATAGTTCCCAAATAGGAAACAACTTAAATGCTTTTCAGTGAGCCAATGGATTAGCTTACTGTACACAGAGCCATACAATAGAATACTAATTGACAATAAAAGGAACAAATTTCTTATGAACAAAACAAGGATAATTGTCAAATTTATTCTGTGAGTAAAGAAGCCATATAATGTGTATGAATGCACTTACAAAAGACCCAGGAAATACAAGATGAATCTATGGTGACAGAAGGCAGGTCAGTGACTGCCTAGAGATTGCAGGAAATCACAAAGGGGCACAAAGAAATGTGTGGAAGTTTATCACCTTCATGATGGTGATGTCATCTCAGGTGTCTATATTGTCAAAATAGTCATATTGAATATCTATCTATCTATTCACATATATATTTCATCACTTACCAAATATGTCTAAAAATGCTGTATTTTAGAAAGTAATAAAATGACTACTTCTCTTCTTTTCACTATCATCTCCAAAACATAGCTTTGAGCTAAAGTGTGAAGTGTGTGTGTGTGTGTGTGTGTGTGTGTGTGTGTGTGTGTATGAATTATTCTCATTGACATGAGTAAGTTGTTTGGATACTGTAGAAGTAAGTTCATGCTTGGGGTAGATATGGCATTATTCTAGATTCCTGCATTCTTCATGTAAATCTATCTTGATGTTTAAAAGTAAATATGTAGTGTTCATCAGGACACGACTGGCCTGCTGCCCTCTATGTCCATAGTCTCTTTTCCAGGTCACTGCTGTTGAATACCTGGAGATTGGATTGCTTCAGATTGTCAGATTGTAAGTCCAGCAGCTCAGGAACCCAAACATCAAGTCATGAGTCCAGTTTCATGGGTCCTGCTTCAGTGTGTCTTCCAGGAAGCCTAGCAAGGCTGCTCTCTCCCAGTGGGATGTTAGTCACAGACAACACTTAATGCAAGATGATTTGCTTTCCTAAGATGGGCAAAGGTCAATGCCTACAGGAAGAAGGAGTTGTTAACCTACTGTTTTCCCTTCTGCTAGGTTTACAGAAATAACTTTCCAGTGACATCTGCTGGTCTTTGCTTGGGGAGTGGATGCTGTTTATCAAGGTACCATGCCCTGCCTTCTCAGGCATTAGATGACAGCCACACAGAACTCTGGGGAGTGCTCACAGTCACCCATCCTCTCATTTAAAATAGTAAATGTCCACAAAGGTTAATTTCTCAAGGGAAAATGGGTCAGCGATATCTTTAAGCATCAGGAACTTGTAGTTTTTAATCTAATTCTGACCTTTGATATCCATAAATTTTCTTAGCTATTGGAAGGTATGAGATGTTGAATACTCTTATTGCCCATAAGACAGCCCTTTCGGAGGCTTAAAAACCCTATTTTTGTTACTGACAACAAACAGGTGTCTCATGGAAGTGCTCCTCTATGTCTTTCCAGTGGTGGACTACTATGATGCTATCTAGACAGGAAGTCACTCCAATGACTAATGTTTAGGTGTATAGTATGTTTGGTTCTTCCAAAAGCAAACCTGAGATACACCCTAGACATGACTCCAGGAATTCCTAGAAGGGAAGAAGGCAGGAAGGGAAGGGAAGGGAAGGGAAGGGAAGGGAAGGGAAGGGAAGGGAAGGGAAGGGAAGGGAAGGGAAGGGAAGGGAAGGGAAGGGAAGGGAAGGGAAAAGGGCATATTATATTACTAGGAAAAGGAGCTATCATGGACTGTAATGCTTAGCAGTAAGAAGAATGTTGGACATTACCATCTTGGCTTGATTGCCATAGTACTTGATCTTGCTTCTTGACTGATGTGCATAGAAAACAGTAAATTGTTTCTCTCTTTTTCTTTTATGTACCTGAATGTTTTGCTTGCATGTATACCATGTGAGAAATCTGGTGCCCATGGGGGCCAGAGAGTGTCAGATCTCTTGGAACTGGGGTTACAAATGTCTGTGAGCTGCCATGTGGGTGCTAGGAAACAAACCTTGGTACTCTGCAAGAGCTCTTAATTGAAGAGCCATGTTTCTATCCAAGAAGACAATTTTATATATTCTATGTTCACAGATTTGTTTGAACTTCATACATAAGGTTTTGAAAGATGCAAAATAAGACCCCCTTTCCCCAACAAAAAAGTCTTTGTCATTTCTTTGAACTTATGCATTTAATACAAGATTAGCCAGATGCTACTGTCCTAACTGCTAAAAAACAAACAAACAAACAAACAAACAAAAACTGTTTTAGGGGACAGGAGCAGGGGTAGTGTGGTGGTTATTCTGGGTTGTTAACTTAACTACATCTGGAATTAACTAAAAACCCAAGCTGCTGAGTATACCTCTGAGGGAATTTTAGTTACTTGGATCATTTGAGGTAGAATTTATTTTATATATTTTATATATATAATAATTTTAAAATTATATATTATTATATCATGTATAAGTATATATAATTATACAATATATTTTATATCATATTACATATTATCTACTACATAGTATATAATATAATAAATCCTACCTCAAATGATATATAACAAGACAATATATATTTCATTCCTCTCGAGAATCCTGACTCATACAGAGAGAAACATTTTTCATTGTCACTGAAGAAGGGCTTCCTCACCACCAGTCCAAGTTACAAAATGCTGAATCAAAGATGGTTGAAAAGAATGCTCATAGGAGATGAGAGGAAAAATGACATCCCCCCAACCACTAAACTATTGTAAAACAAACCCAAATAAAACAAGCTAAAGAAACAGATGATTGAAATTGGAATGTAGAGAGGCCAGTCTAGGAAAGAGAGCAGGTACCAGCTTATGAACACCAGGGAGATTAAAAGTAAAAACGGAATTAAGTTATAGCCCAAGGTACCTACAGGCATATCAAAATAAGTGTGTTCTGAAAAAAAAATGAGGATTGAAAATATCTGGATGTCATAAAGAAGATATTTTGGGGGTAACTTGGAAGTTTGATACCCCAGATATAATCTTCAGACAATTTTCAGGACATCCTTCAATCTCAAAGTTCAATATACCTGATAGAACATGGCTTTCAGGAAATGATTAAGAGCTTGCATAAATGGTAGAGCTCTTTGTTCTAAAAACAAAAGATATAAAATTGTAGTGTTTTCGTTAAATGTGTCCAAACAAGCATGTGTGTGATCTATAAATTATACTGAGATGTCAGAAGAAATAGAACGGTGACCTGGGAGTGGGCACAGGGTTTTGGTATAATACAATGACAACCAGTCAAAAGGGAGATATTTCAGGGATAAGGCCACAGTAGAATGGATTTTAGAAAACTTAAGACCCTGAGAAAAAGTCTTTAATAGTATCAAGAACAGTTTACTTTTAGTTACTAGAAATCTACTGACCAAAAATGAGAACACTGTTCATAAAAGGACCTGAACAAATCTTACCTATGTTAGACAAAGATTTGGAAACTCTCCAAGTCACATTCACCGGTGAGGTGTAAATAAATAAAATAAAATAATTGAGTGGAATATCACTCAGTACTAAAGAAGGGAAATCTACCCAGATACACAAGTTTTCAAAGAATCTCAAAAATAGTGCGTTAAATAAAAGACAACAGATACACAGAAGAAATGTACAATTCTATGCATGTGAGCCCTGGGACAGGCAAAGCTGCAGTGGTGGGTATCAAAAGAAGGATGATTGCCTACAGATGTACAGTCATTTGAAAGCCTTATAGGTTCACAGCGAATGCTCTATACCCTAACATTGACGGCAGCTATATGGCCACACACAACTATCACACACTATCAACACTATCAACACATACATACACAACTATCAAAAGTGCAAAAGAACTCTTGAGTTTGTTCACTTTATTGCATGCAAGTCATACATTGTTTTAAATACTTTTTAAATTTAGAAAGGAAAGAGAAGAAACAAAGGAACAATTGGAAAAGGGAAAAAGAGGAGGAGAGACAGGAAGTGGAGATAATGAAGCAAGATATAAGGGGGCTGTGGAGTTTGGGGGCAGCCTGAGAGAAAGCATTGCCTTGTTCAGTCCTGGGGTTCAGGGTGTGTGGATGTGACACTTCACCTGCCGTACACTATGGCAGCTTAAGTAGGAGCGGCCTCTGGACAAATCACTGAAGAAGATGCAGATAGGATGTAAGGGATGTTTTCAAAACAGATGTAAGAGCATAGGAGGAAAAGGAGACACTGAAGACGGTCTTTGAAATCTCAATATTAGCTTCATACTTGGATAAGAGACCCAGAAGAACAGGTCATGGAAACTGGAAATAAAGAAATGACTAAAGAAATTCTCTGAAAACAGAATAAGCTTGGGACTTCATATGGAAAGGGTGTATACACCATATGCTGGAAAGCACTTAAAGCCAGTCCCCAAATCTAAGCAAATCTGATGAAATATGAGTAAACAGAAAAACGTTAAAAGCCTGGGATCACTACAGTGGTAGAACTCTTGTCTACCATGTTTCAGAAGCCAAATGCTAAGAAATTGTATTACATTTTCCTGGGAGACATGAAGTAGTGTAATAAAGCGAATATCTTCAAAATTCTGAGAGTAAATAATAGAACTCAGCCTGCTGCCAAATTGGCATTCCATGTAAGAACCAAATAAAGGTGTCTGAAAATGTAAGTTCTTGGAGACTTTTGTAGTTGATGAGCTATTTTTAAAAAGTCTTTTTGTAGAATGTATTCAACAGCATATAAGATGAAAATGTGAGCTCTATGAAGAGAGCAGAGTTAAGAAGTTAAGACATCTCATAGTTCAAGCAAAGTAAGTCTTATGAGCATAATAAAACTGGCAACACCTGATCACCAGGTGCAAGAAAAAGGCTAAAGAAAACAAAAGGAAATCCCAACACTAGACATTTAGAAAATATAATTTTTTAAAAAGAAAAATCTAGAGACAACCTACAGACAAGACAGAAAAAGAGTAAGAATCCTGTTTTCCAGGAGAATGTAGCCTACAGAGGCAGACTGATTTTCAGCATTGATAGAAGTGTGTGAAGCAAAAATATGTTTGTAAGATTTTTTAAAATAATAGAAATGGGACGGATAGCTTCCATATTTGAGGGAAAGCAAATAAAATAAATATCTGTAAATATCAGGTTATGCTCACAGTGACCTAATAGGAGGGGTTAGCTCTTGCTGGAGTCATACAGCCAAGCTGATGGTGGGAGAGAAGAAACAACTGGAAATTTGTGAAGAATCAACACAATGAAAACTTATCTTCAAAATTATCAGGAAGCAATGTAATTATAAGTGGTTAGTCCATTGATTTCACAGATACAGAAAATTGAGGCATAGCTCACCAATATTAGAAATTAAAAAAAAAAAGCAGAAAATGCTTGAAACAGAAGGTTGAAAATTATACCTCCCCAAAAAGCCCACAAACCCCCAAATGGAGTCAGATCAACAACATTAAAGTCAAGACAGTTCTAATATACACACAATAAAAGAGAGTAATGAGAAATTTCATTTCAATAAAACTACAACATCCCAAAGACATTTATGTCCTAACACTATGAATTATAGACATATACATATAAAAATGAACAGAATTTCATGTTAAAAGAAGAGAAAAGGGCACAATAGCAGGGTAAGAGCATAGTGATTTTGCTTCTGGATTCATCAGATAAATCAAGATATGGAGGGCATATCTTTGAAACTAACAACCTTAGTCCCATAGGTCTGATCATGTAAGACATTTATATACTATATATATATTATATAACATATATACTGAAAAACATGCAAAAGTTGCAAAACACATGCATAAACCTTATACTATTAAAATTAAACTTCCTTTGAGAGTGTATGATATTCTCAGAAACACAAATCACTACAACCAGCTAAGGAAATATTGTATAACTTGAATAGGCCACTGACAGTGGAATAGCCAGAATATGAATCAGAGATTCCAATCAAGAAGATAGCAAAATAAAGAAGATTTTAGGGGTATTCTAACACTATTTTAATTGACATTCAATTTTTATTTAAAGTGCTAGTAAAAATATGAAGGAAAATTGAATCCTTGCCACGAGTGTGTGAAAGGATACTGTTACCAAAGTGTAAAGGGAAAGACTAATATTCTATTCTCTAAAGCATTCAAATCAAGAAAATAATCTATAAAGCAAAAAATGT
The DNA here is from genome assembly GCF_000001635.26 of Mus musculus. Classification (NCBI taxonomy): domain Eukaryota; kingdom Metazoa; phylum Chordata; class Mammalia; order Rodentia; family Muridae; genus Mus; species Mus musculus. The sequence goes on along the minus strand of NC_000068.7, from coordinate 139,684,603 downwards.
GAAAAAAAATTTCCCTGTTTGTTTTCGAAAAAGAGAGAGAAAGAAGTCATGGGGTTGGAAGGGTGGGGAGGTGAGGAGGGTGTGGGAGGAGATAAGGGAAGGGAGACCATGATCAGAACACGTTATATGAAAAAAAAAATCACTTTTAACTTAAAAATCAAACTTGAAAAACAAACATAAAAGCTTTCTCAAGAAATGACTCCTCTGCTTTTTGTCCTAGTTAGAAGAATGAAAGTCATAAGACATTAAAATAAAATTCCAATTAACATTTTAGTAATTTAGAGCAAAATAGCTCTGAGGTTCACTGAAATATATATAGTGTAAATTTCCAAGGATTGTTTTAAACATCGATTAATTGATCAATTGTGTGTGTGTGTACATGTGTGCATGTGTGGGGGCAGTATAGTGTTTATGTGTGAATGTGTAATGTGTGTGTGTAGTGTCTGAATGTGTGTGAGTGTGTGTGTATACAGTGTGTGAATGTAGTGTTTACATGTCCATGTGTAATGTGTGTGTGTGTGTGTGTTTGTAGTATGCATGTACTCCCATATCACAGTGTGCTTGAGGAGGTCAGAAGACATCTTATGAGGAGCTGGTTCTCTGCTTCCAAAGTGTGAATTCCTGAAATAAACTCATGTCCTCAGAGATGCTCAGGCTTGGAGGCAAGAGCCTTTACCTGCTGAGTTCTCTCTCTCTCTCTGTCTGTCTCTGTCTCTGTGTCTCTGTGTCTCTGTGTCTCTGTCTCTGTCTCTCTCTCTCTCTCTCTCTCTCTCTCTCTCACACACACACACACACACACACACACACTAAAACAGGATATTCACTCTATTAAAACACATTACATGACTATATTACACAAAACATGGTATTATTTGTACATGAACAGATATGTGAAGAAGCAGACTTAGACATGTGAATTTTAGTACATGTGACAAAGTGGAACATTTAGCAGTTTTGACAAGACAGCTGGTTATTCCCTTTGGCAAAAATAAATAGTTATATATTTGAAACCCAGAAATAACCTCAAAGTAGATTGCTTTTCTAAAATAGTGTAACTACAAACCTATTTGAACAAAATGTAGTTTAAAGATTTTTATAATCTTTAACAAAAAGTCATTAGGGAAAAGTTTGGGAATTGAATAGATTCAAGAAAGCCATGGCCAAAAGTAGCATAAACAAAGCAAGTTGGCCAAGACACTCACAAAGCATATGAAATAAAAAAAAAAAATCAATCTTGTATTTTCCAAGAATTCCTGCAGATTCACATAGGTCTTAGGAACATAACTTGGTGACTCCTCCCCATTAGAACCAGAATCTGTTTCCTGTCCTTGAGACTCAAACCTGACCTCAAGACATGAACATGTGTGAAGGGGTTTTACACCTGCTTTCATTTGCTTGCTGCTCTGAGCCCGCCATGTGGGGATGAAGGTGAGAGGAGGGTATGGAGAGAGAACAGGTGGGCGACAACTTGTAGCAACCAGACTTATGAATGAGGTCATTGCACTACCTCATCCACATTACACCAACAGAGGGCTTAAATACATGAATAATTTAAGGAGAGGTGAACAGGAGAACCGCCCAGCTGGGCCCAGAGCTAGATGCTGCCCTACAAACTCATGAGCAAATAAAATTGGCTGCATTCAAGCCACTAAATTGTAGAGTGGTTTGCTATGCTCCAGTAGGGAAGTGGGACAATTATACATCACTTACAAAGGCTTCCAGTGATAAGAGCAATTGCCTGACTGGAAAGTGGACGTGCAAGTTGGGAAACAAGAGACAGATGCCTATTAACTTGAATCAAAGCTGGAGGAATCTTGTTGACAGACGGGAACAGAAACTTGGACCCTATAGTCAGCCTGTCTGGGTCTAAATCCTGGACCTGACCTTCCCCTACCCCAGCTGTGTAGCACTGAGCAAGTAACTTCAATGTCTTCAGTTCTCCATATCCTCATCTGTGGAATGGACACCAGGCCTTCCTCGTCACTGGTTTCACCTCTTTGGTTTTAGTTGGCAGCAATCAAACATTGTCTAAAACACTAAATGGAAAATATAAACAAAAGCTAATTTTAAAGCTTTAAATGGCATGCTATACTAACTAAAGTGATGGAATATCTGGCAGCATAACGTTATAATGGTTCTATCTCATTGAACGTTTTTGTTCTTTCTTTACCATAGGTGTGTGGGTGGAGGAGAAACTGTTTGCAGGGCTTGCTGCTACCTAGGGTTCTGAGCATTCACCAAGGTCTCAGATGGAATCCACCAAGGATAAGGAGATGACTGTCAGCCCTTTGGAGTCACTGTGAGGAGATTCACTTAAGCGTGGTTTTTCTTCTAGCACTATATGGCTCAGATAAAGCAGGGAGTACATGAAGCTACACTGTTTTATTGAAGGCAACAGGCGAATAAAGAGGCAGCACGCTTGCTTGTAAAGATGACGGATCAAGAACAGAATCTTTTCATTGAAGCTCAGAGTTTGGTTTCCTTTCATGCTATTGTAAAAATAACCAATTTGGCTTCTTATTAAACTTGCTTAAATCTCATTGCTTTCATGAGGTCAGGTTTTACCATTAAAAAAAATCACAATTCTAAATTTGACTGAGATTTATTAGATGATACATGAGAGTTCTGTTTAAAAAAGAGATAGCATTATTTCGATTATAATTGTTATTGGCTATGGAGCCTGTGTGTTCTGTCTCTCAGGCTGCTTTTATAATTTATATAATTGTGTTCTCATTATCATTTAATTAAAGACAAGTGAAAAGACTAACCAGAGTATTTCACAAGATAAAGTTATGTCAGAAAAAAAAAGTCATTCACAAGTCAACAAACTTGACAGTTCTATGAATTTTTATACAGTGAGTGCTGACAATCAAAAATGTCTTACTGGATATTTTCTGACCCACAAACCAACAGAAAGATTATGTTCTCAAAACATTTATTGCTACTTCATAGTAGCATATCTGCAGCGACGGAAGTCACAAAGGAAAACACAACAAAAAACCAATTTCTTAGAACTCCCTGGCACTGCCAAAGAAATCTTGTTAAGGATTCTAAATATGTTTCTGTATAGATATAAGCACAGATGCTATATAAACATGTATGCATTGGTAGCCGGTACAGTAAAACTATACATGTGTGTCAGAAAATGCAACATTTAAAAGTTGCCCCTCTTTTGTAGCCAGTATTATGGAGTTTACCAAGAACTTGGAATATGGATATATCATTTGATATACAATACACAAAATATAAGGCATACATTTTTATACTATAAAATAAGAAATACAAATTAAGGAGCTTCTAGCTCTTCAGTTATAGAGTGAGCTACCTAACTCAGTTTCCCCACTTAAAAGTGGGATGATAACAGTACCTAATTCGTGGGGTTCTTTATTGGGGTTCTTCTTCTTATTCTTTTTTTTTTTAGCTTAGAGAAATTAGTATGTGTACAGTGGTAGGGCATTGCTTGTCATTCAAAAGGCACTCAAATCTTTAGCTCTTGTTGTTGCTATTTTGAGTACTTTTGTTGGATGTCCAATCTTAAATAAAGGTGTATCTCTTTTTAAATAATTCTAAATACAGTGTAGCTGAGCCAAACTCACCAGTGCCTGCTTTATAATGGAAGGGATGCTCTGAATTTCTGACATCTAAGAAGGATTTTGGTAGTATAGACATTACAGAATCAAACAATTTAGATGGGAATTTAAGCTTGAGCTCAAAGTGTCCAGAAAACAGAAAGAATTTTGACATCACAGTTTTGTCTTCAAGTACACCTGCTGCTAGCAAATGCATTCTTTCCTATCCGGTAGACAGCAGATAAATGTCTTTTGCAGGTTTAACTGGCTATGTCCATTTGAATTATACTGCCTTGAGCCCAAGAAATAACTTTGGTCAGGAAGAATATAAAACTTTTATAAGAAGAAATTACAAAAAAAAAAAAGAATAAAATTACAAGCTAAACTGTTAAAGTCATCAGTAGGCTTAGTTAAGTGAAGGCTTTGGATGCTCACCATAATTGAACACTGTAACAAGATAAACTGAAGCTACTGGATTAGCAGCTACTTAGGGCTCCAGATATTCCTGGGAGCAGAACTGTTTCCAAATCCCCCATTTCTTCTGTTTTTCTTTCTTTCTTTCTTTTTTTTTTTTTTTGATCGGGGGTGGAGGTGGGGGGGGGGGCTGTTCTTCAGCAAAAGCCCTCTGAGAATCCCATCCAGTTCTACCAGCTGCTTCTCTCATTAAAGTACTGTTGGGGTGGAAAAGGCCAACCGGAGATTATTCTAATGATAGCAAGCACCTCATAAAGAAATCTGCCAAATTTACTTTTCCATAGAACATCATTTTTTTTTACAGGTTTTCATGAGTCCACGAGGAAAGAAAGCATCACATATAAAATACAATTTCCAGAAGCCTTCATGATAGTGAGGATTATTTCTTCAGTGTTTGGCATGGGGGAAATATCTGTTGCTGTTCAGGGTTACCCGAAGGGTAATGTGAGAGGCTCCTCCAAACCCAGATTGTTTTTAGAAGGGTTTGAGAACTTTTAAGCTTAAGGTTTGCATTTTTGCAGGCCTGGTTTGCATTTGTAAGGGTCACCTTGCTTTAGTCTGGCAGACAGCAAGCTTGATATAATTAACCAACAGGTGGGAATGTGTGAATTCTAACAAGTTTCTTAATCACTCGGTGCCTCAGTTTCGCAATCTGTAAGGCAGAGAGATTAACAATCTTGTAATGAGGGTTAGGATGAGATTAAATGAGTTAGCCCCTGCAACACTCTTAAAACAGTATCGTGGTAAACACCTGATGTAGACGTGTTTAAATAAACGCTCTTTTCAGCAACAGGTTATTAGTCTTTTAATGGCACAAAGATGTAAAAATCTCAACATTGCACAGTGACTAGTTTTAGTAGGGCCTGGCTTGGTTTCTTTAGAGAGTGTAGAATCCTGGCTGTTCCCTGAAGAAAATCCCAGCTCACTTCTACTAGTTCTGGTTTAATGCATGCTCTACCTCTAAAACCATGAGGCAGGCTTTCCAAAGTCATAATAGAAAAGCCCATGTGGGCAACCTTTACTCAGCAATATTCATTTGGCATCTCAAGACCTAATATATGCCCCCTGGCCTCATCTCTCCCCCTGGAGCCGAAACAGAATCCTGTTACTAAAAGAACCTTCAAAGCAGATGTTCACCGGGAAGAAGTTTAAAAGTCCCAAGTAACTCCAGACCAAATTCCTACAGGTGCCTTGACTATGGCCCTTTGCCTGGTACATAGGGGCATAAGAGGTGAAGGAATCACTCAGGCAAAGGTGGGGTGTCTGGCTAGTCTCCAGAAATAATGTCTTGACCTCTGACACTGCTTGCACACCCAACAGAATACTTTCTCCTAAATATAGCTTGGAGATTTATCTTATAAGGCCTCTTTATGTCGCCTCACCTCAGTCTCTCTTGCCTCAAGACAAACTTCTAAGTCTCTGGCAGTACTCAGCATCAAAAGCATCCTCCAGCCAGCTTATGCCTCCCAAGCCTAAGACTTCTTCCTGGTGCCAAACCTGTGACAGATCTGAGGCTTTCTCTAGGTAAACTTTGAAGCAGGCCTGGCCTCTACACATAACCCTTCCACCCACCCACCTTCCGCCCGATCCCCTAGTCCAAACTTTTCTGCTTAAACCCGGTTGCCTAGGCAAAAGTGCTCCTTGGTGGAACGGAGGACCCGCCTTCTGCAATGTACCAAGCTCTCTTGCTTAGTACCTTGCGGGCCACCCAGCTTCGTTCAACCACGCACGCCCCCTCCGGCGGCGCACTCACCTGCAACTGGGACCCGCTGACGTTGCCGGCGGCCGCGTCCTGCCGGTCGGAGGCTCCGGATCCGCGCAGAACCGTGATGTGCAGCGTGAGCAGCAGTAGCCCCAGCAGCAGGAGCAGTTCCGCAGCCAGGCGCACCATCCTCTTGAGTCGCGCGGCTTTAGGACCCCGCGCGACTGGCGGCGGCGGCGGCGGCGCCGCCGCCGGGGGAGGAGGAGTCGGAGCCCCCGAGCTCGACTGAGCGGCTCCCGCCTCGGCCCCCACCGGGGCCCCGCTCCCCGGGCCGGCAGGGCTGGCTCTGGGCTCGGCCGAGCGCACGGGGCCCGGGGAACAGGAGCAGCCGCCAACGCCGCCGCCACACCACAGCGGAGCCACCGCGGGGCCGGGGACGTCCAAGCCGGTGGCGGAGCAATCCCAGGAGCTGTCCGGCGGCGGCGATGGGGACCCGGGGCTGTCCGCGACCCAGGCCCGGCCAGGGTCCACCCTTCGGGCAGGGAACTGCGGGGGCGGCGGCGGGGCGGGCGCAGCCGAGCCCCCGAGCGCACATGGGCTCCCCAGATGTGGCCGCGGTGCCGCAGCTGGAGCGGGAGCGGCCGCCAGAGGAGCGCGGGGTTAGAGGCGGAGGAGGAGAAGGAGGAGGAGGGCTTCAGAGGCCGCCCGGAGTTACCTCCACTCTCGGCTCCCCCGCCCCCGCTGCCGGGAGCCACTCACCCTCGGGGCCACCACCTTCCTCACTCCAAGTTCCTTGGGACCTCTAGCTTCGTCGCCCCGCTCGCTCAGTCCCCGGATGGGCTGGCTCCGGGTCACCGAGGTTGTCACCGTTTGAGGATAACTGGGGGCGCCCCGCCGGCGCCTGCGTCCGCCTTCTCGGCTGTGCTAAGTGCTTGCTGCCGAGGTCGCTGTGGCAAAGGAACTAGCCCTCTGCTCGCTCTAGTGCTTGGGGCTGCGGGCGAGTGGGGGTCGCCCAGGCCACCTGAGAAAAGTTTATGGGCAAAGTAGAGCTGGAGTTATAGGAGTGGAGAACGGAGGGGCCAGACAAACCAGGTGTCTGCGACCCCACCACGCACCCTGACCTTGAGCAGCGAGTTTGGGGGGTAGGGGGTGGGGTGACACGGTGTCTGTCGGTCCGGAAGGGTCTTGACACTAGCTGCGGGGCTCTGGGCTGGCTGATCACTGGGTGCAGCAGACCGTGCGCCTACAGCGCCCTGGAGCGTCGGAAAGGCGGGTGAGTTGGATTCAATCCGCGCGCGTCTACTTAAGTGCGCAGGTGTCGCGTGGGAGGCTGCGAAGAACACGGTGTGCGCTGCGAAGGCGCTCGGACGTCAGTGGGATGCTGGGTGACTCTCAGCTTGGTAGACTCGAGTCTGGGGGCTCATCCTGGGGGTGCTGCGCCTGGAGGGGACTTGGGGGCTGCCGAAACGCAGCCGCTGCAACAGCGCCACCGCCTCATGACCGCGCTCCAGCCTCGGGCTCCCGGGAGCGACTCATGCCTTGCAAGTGGTGCGGCTGGCGAGCAGAACGGCTGGGTGATATATCTGGAGAGCGCGGGATCCTTGCCAACGAGGCTAGAGAGAACTGGGTCCAGCGTGGCTCTGGCTCCTGCCTTCCCCAAGTGGCTCGAGTGACGGGCACTCTGTTAGGCTGGAGACTTTTATACTGTGTTCCCTCCGCCTCCTTCCTCCCCTGAGCCAGCTCAGCCCTTCCCTCTCGGTGAGCCCAGCCCTAGTCAAGCGTGAGCACACGTTCCCACAACCCTTGTCACACATTGCCATTTCTCATCCGCAACCCAGGACCGTTGCACAAATCTCCTTAGGTGAATGAAATCAAACAAACAAATAAAACTTTCTTACCGGCACGCCACTTTTCTCTCTTTTCCTACCTCTTTCTACAATCACTAGAAACGGACAGAAGATTCCTAATTAAACTGTCTTTAGAGTTAAAATCTTTCTTTGGAAACTCTAAGATGAATTTCTTCGCCACTCCAAACGTTCCTCAGGTCGTCTTAGCATTTTCCAGAATTTAACTAGTTGTGGTTCAGCATGCTGTTTGCATCTGTTTGTATCCAGTTAACTTATTGCCTCTTTGAAAATGCTGGAAAACATCTTTAAAATTCTAGCCAAACCCAGCAGCTCATTAATAAATTGGCAGCTATTTATAAAGTGCGGGATGGGCATCTTTTCCTTTTCACTAAGGGTGGGTTTCCCCTCTCTGGCAGAGAGCTCTCTTTCAACTGTTAGGCTGCCTGGCTTCCCATTGCTATCTCTAGGCTCTAAAATACCAATAATTGTCAACTGGAGCGCTGAGGGGAGAAATTGAAACAATAAACCTTGGTGGTTCAGATGGGAGATCAAAGGGGATTCTAGCAGCTTTGGAATCCCAGAAGGATTCCCCTGCGTGTTTTCTAATTAGAATCACTTAAGAGTATCAGGCAGCCGAATCAGCACACAGGTGGAATAGATAAATTAAGACGGCAAACTAGAATCCTGTGGCCATAGATATGTGGACTTTCCAGGTGGTAATGTGGACACACAGCGACAAATGACTCCTGTTGCCAAAAGCAGGCTGTTCTAGATTAGAGCTGAGAGGATGCTGTATTTTGTCTCCCCCCCCCCCAGTCTCCCCATGTGAGCCTCGACTGCATTTCTCTCATCCAAAAGTTATATTTTTTTCTCCTAAGGAAAAATGACTAAAGAAAAAAAATGTGGAAAGAAACTGTTGCAAGGAATGTACATTCTTATAAAATTATAGATGGAGATTTTGAGATCAAAGTCTTTGTAAAATGTTGTAAAATTGTAAATTGAGTTTGGGGGTCAGATGTTTTTATTAAATGTTGAACAAATGTATGAATGAATGCTACTGAAGTCTCTTCAATCTGGGCAACCCAAATTCCAGATGCATTCATACTCTGGTAAGGACATACCGGTTGCATTCTCAAAGCAACGATACCAGCAACATCCTGCAGCTGAGGGCTTAGGGAACATTGGCTCACACATTATACGAAAGGGGAGCCATGTGTCTACTGCACCACCAAGTACCGTTTAAAGCACATTTCTGAAATTGTCCCAGGAGCTGATGAAAGTTTGAAAACAATACTACATCCTTCAAATTTCCCAAGGGACTATATTCATACCTTTATCACTGGCCTTACTATATTCCCATAGAAGGTGTCTGTTATTCTGTCTGTATTCCCAAAAGACCTGGATTGGGCCATCTTTGTGGTAGAGCATTTTAGAAGCCCACTCAACCCCCAATATACTATTTCTTTCTACCTAAATTTATAGCTAGAAGACATTTTCCAGCCACATTTGGATCTAAGGATTGTGGAGTCTTGGGAGTTTTAAGACTCCTGAGTGATTATCAAGACATACTCAGCCTTCCCTTGCAGTATGGCAAGCCTGAGAGATATAAGGTGACCTTATTCAGATTGTTGTTCAGAAGAGAGCCATTGAACTAGAAATATATGCACTTTGTTCAAGTGAAAAAAAAATACCCCTTTCTTATTCAAATACACATGATTTTCTGATATTCCCAACTATCATTACCTCCCAAGACAGGTACAATCTTCCCAGATCATCACTACTATTTCTAGACTTGAGTACAGGACTTACGCAAGGCAAGGAGCTTCATTAAGACACACGCATATGATGTACTTTAATCATATTCACACTTTGTAACCCTTTCCTATCCTTTGTCCTCCTTCCCACCTTTCCCCCTCCTCATAGTTAGAGTTCTATTGCTATGATAAGCCCCAGGACTAATGAAACTTGGGGAAGAAAGGGTTTATTTCATCTTACAGCTCATAGTACATAATGAAGGGAAGGCAGGGCAGGAATTCAAGACAGGAAGGGAGGCAGAGGTCATGGAGGAGTGTTGCTTTCTTGCTCAGCCTGCTTTCCTGTATATCACGGGCTCATCTGCCCAGGGATGGTACTGCTCACAGGGAGCTGGCCTCTCCTTAGCAACTAAGAAAATTCCACAGAGAGATACCCACAGGCTAATCTGATAGAGACATTTCCTCAACTGAAATGAGACAATCCTCTTCTTAGATGATCTTGGCTTGTGTCAAGTTGACAAAAAAAGTTAAACAATACATCTGAGTCTTTGTCAACCTGACACACAAATGCATCATTATTAAACAATGAGTTTTTTCTTTGTTAATCCACAAGATCTTTTGTATTTAAAGATGTTAACTAGATAAACCAACTTGAGCTGTATTCACCTCTTGTGAGGAGCAAGAAGTCTAGTGACACTATCCATGTGTAAAGATATTGATATTTTGTGGAAAAAAAACCACCAGGAACCCAATGATGCAAGCTGGTGGCTTCTAGCATCTGGAAATGAAGTGACAAAGGGAAAGAATGAGCTTGTGATAAAATGAACTGGCTCAGATGGACACAAGCAGTCTAAACGTTCCTACCTGTGCCCTGGAAGAGGATCTTCTTCCTGGCAGACATACAGCTCGAGTTGTTGAAAGTCAAGCCCAAGCCCTCGTTGTAAGAGTGACCAAGTGACAATGAAAATTCAGCCCCAAGCTCAGCGGGTGCAGTCAGTTAAAAGTAAGGACACTGGCTGACACAGAGTGGGATTTTATAACTTCCAATGGGTATTTTTTTTTTTTTTGTCAACTTGACTGCATCTGGAATCAACTGAAATCCAAGTGTCTGTGATGGATTTTCTTAATCAGATTACTTGAGGAAGACTGCCCTCCTGGCATCATTGGTTTCCCATTGCTGAGATAGACAGTGTGACCAAAAGCACCTTAAGAAGGAGGGTTTGTGTCACTGTATAGTCTTCATGTAAAGAAGACTATGCCCAAGAGTGTTGTAACTGTATCATATGATAAATCTAATCTAATTCTTTTGATAGAGCCTCCTATAGTATCAGATTAACTTATATTTCCCTATGTTCTTGCCAATATATGCTGTTTTTGTTGTTGTTGTTGTTGTTCTTATTGACAGTCATTCTGAGCAGAGTGAGATGCAGTTTCAGTATAGTTTGGTTTGCATTTCCTTGAAAGCTAAGAATATTGGATATTCTAAGTTGGGTGTCTCTTTTGACTATACTTACTAATCTGCCTTTATTGGACTCTCTTTTGTTGCTATCTGGATGTTAATACTGTTAACCCTTCTGTGTCTTTATTGTATGTATTCTCATAGATTTTTATACTTATTATCAATTGCATTTACAGGGCAGGTCTGCATATCTGACTCTAATACGTGAAGAAAATAAAAGAAATCAAGCTACAAAGCCTATAGATATTCTCATTAATGACACCATGGTTTCATTAAGATCTTTTATGGTGCAAAGATGAATGTTTTTATGTTAAATTCTATTAAAACTTACATATATATAACATATTATAAATATATGCAGAAACAAAGGGAAAACATAAGAACTTCCCTTATAACCTTGATGAACTTCAATAAAAGCCACAGCTGGTCTTGTTACCTAAACAGTAGTCTTCTTGCTTTCAGTTTGTTTTCTGTAGTTTTAGTGATCTCAGATCAACTGTAGTCTGAAAATATTACTAAAAATTAGTAAATGTCAGAAATAAATATTTAAGAATTTTCAAATTGTGGGTGATTTGAGCAGCATGATGAAACCTCTGAGTGCTCGACTCCATCCTACCTGGGCTGGATCCTATTTCTATCCACCGTACCCTGGGTATGTTCCCCTTCCCGTCAGTAACATGGTAGCTTCTTGGCTATTAGATCACCTCACGTGCTATTCCAGTGTTTGTGTTATACTAGAAATTATACTAGGAGCAGTCTCACACTATGTCACAATAATTTTGTCTCTGATCTGACATCATCTCCCTAGGTAGACACAGCATCATCTGGCCCATCCCAGAAAGAGTGAGTAAGGTAAAATAAGGCATTTTGAGAGATGATGTTCATATGAAGTTATTATTGTCCATTGTTATACTTGTTCAATTTTAATTTGTATGTAGGAATGTGTGTATAGGAAGGAACATCAGAGGTATCCTTTGGGAGTGTCTGGAGTTTCAGACACCCATTGGGAGACAAAGAGGTACTACCAAATTCTCACAAATTTTCTAAGAGTATTGTGAAGCAAACTGTTACACCATAGCATTTCATGCATACATTTCTGTTTAACACGTGTGCCAGCTGCTCAACTGAGCAAAAATAAATGTGCATAATTTCTATGGGCTTTAAAGGAAGTCAGAAAGGAAACCTAGTCTTCCTCTGAGTGTATAAATGGTAAGTGGAAGCTGTTATGTGTTCACCGCAACCTCTTTCCCTTCTTCCTTAGCACACATTGACTGCATCCCCAGTGTCCATTGTAGTTAGGTAGTCACATGACTGTGATCTGGCCAGTAGAAGGTGATTGGAGATAATATGAGTGCCCCTTCCAGACCTAGAGTTTAAAGCCCTTCAGATGGGTGGTCTTCTTTTTCTTTGTCTGTTGGTTGCATGTTTCTGCCAAGTTATCCCTCGAGCATTATCAGCTGAGTCCTTGGAGCAGATATTTTACCCAACCCTACATTTGCTGAAGGAACTATTGTCTGATTTAAAAGAAAACTTCTTTTGATGTGTTATGTCACTGATGTTTTAGAGTTTGTTATAGAGGCTTGTTCTTGAGACATCGACTACTGCGGGAGACAAGGTTCTCAAAAAAGGAAGATGGCTCACTTTTTCTTTAGGGGACTCCATAGCAATCATTTTGATCCCTTTCCTCCAAATAAGGTTCCTGTCACATATGCAGCTTCACTGTTTCAGTTCGAAAGCAGCCACTATTGTTGTGGGAGACTAGTGTGTCTCACCACTTCCTCTTAGGTTCCTTGAAGGCATTATATTACAGTGGAGTTCACTCTATCCACAGCCATACTCTACTTTTGAGTCTTGGTTTCCCTGACTGTAAATTGGGGCTAAGAATGCCTCTTCCAGGACTGCTGTGAAGTTCAGCTGTCATGTCCACATATAAGAAAGCTAAGTAGTCCTGTGACTCCATTAGATAAAGTACCCGATGCTCTGCCCAGGAGGGCAGGGGCTGCTTTGCCTCCTTTGCTTCTAAATACACATAGTGGAGGGTATTTAAATAGCTAATCAAAGAACACAAATTTCCACAAAACTTCTGGACATCATAGTTCAAATGAGCCCTGGGCGTAAACTCAAAGCTCTCGTGGAAATGCAAACAAAACAGCTGACATGTTGTTCCGTTTCTTCTCTCCTTTGAACTGGGAAGGGGTCAGAGTGCTCAGAAGTGAGAAAATCACGCCCTCTGAGGCACTCTCAGGGGCTCCTCCCCTGATGGCAGCTGCTGGGTTTGCTGGACACCTGGACCTCTGGTGATGCTGTTCCCAGCAGTACACACACACACACACACACACACACACACACACACACACACACACACAAAGTGTGAACACTGAGAGGACACCTGTGGCTCTCTCTGCTTTACCCACAAAGGCCGAAGTGTACAGGACCCCAAGAGATCATGGAGTACTTTTCTCTGAGGAAGTCAGGACTCTGGTTAACCAGAGCTTATCGGTGACAAATCTGATTGGGTTTTTGGAAACTCTGAGATGATTCTTCCTTATGTGGGAGGCTCCTCTTGTCATATTTCTGGTATAATGTTAAAATATATTAGGTTCTGTTTCTCCACTGGCTTCTTTACATACCAACCCTTTAATCTCTTACCTGAACTACGAAATTCTTTTCATTGCTTTTGCTTTATGATAATAGTTTCTGTATCAATTCTGGAAAGCAAAACAAACCATGTTCTAGTTGGAGGAGGACTTTCCAATTATAACTTATGAGATATATATATATATGTATCTGATACATATATATATATATATATATATATATCAGATGTGTCATCCTTGAACTTCTGAGAACATCTATGCCCAGAAGAAAGTATACAATTGAGTCACAATTTAAACTCAGAGTGGAGCTGTCAGTTTCCAAATGAGGCCTAGAGGATATGTTCTCAACATTGAATAGGGACTTGGAGGCAGTATCTGAACAGGAACCAGATGACTAATGCTCTTTCTACTTTTCAAGGTAATTTTCTCTACGTGGTTAGTATACAAAAGGAGTACACTTTTATGAATGTAACTCGGTGGAATCCTCATGGCTCAGATCCAGAAGGTAAATGCTTTACTCTCTAGAAACCGACACCCAAATGTTGCTAGTGTTCTGATTTCTATACGCCTGCCTTTGATTTGCTTTTTGAAAAATGAATATACGTTGAATACACACTCTTTGACTAGCTTCTATTCCTACCTTCTGTTCCTCACCACAATTTTTAAAGATTGGAGATTTTCAAACCCACGGAGGAGTTATGAATGCATGCTCTTGCATTCTGTTGCTAGCCCCGCCCCTGTATTCTAGCAAGGCTTTTTATGAAGCAACTTGGCAGACCCCTCTCTTACAAGGTGGGAGCATCATCCTTAACCACACACTGACCTTGGTATTTAGTCTGACTAGTGGGGCGAAGAGAGAGTTCTGCAGCTAGGTTTCAAGAATTCTGTCTTTGTCTCTGTCTCTGTTTTCTCTTTTTCTGTCTGTCTCTCTGTGTCTCTGCCTCTCTGAATCTCTGTCTCTCTGTCTTTGTCCCTATCTGTCTCTCTGTGTCTGTCTGTCTGTCTGTCTGTCTGTCTGTCTGTCTGTCTGTCTCTCTCTCTCTCTCTCTCTCTCTCTGGTTTATGTGGTGGCTCTCCCATGTGAATAATCCATGCTTAGATTAATCAGGAACTTAGCCTCCTTTGCAGCTCTGTTACTAAGCAAACACAGCCCATCTCCAGAAATAGAGCCACTGTATCTGATCAGAAACACAGAAGGAAGCCCAGCCAGCTCCTAAGACCACCCAGATGAGCCTAGTCTAAATAGACAACAAGCTAAATAAATAATTGTTATACTGGATAGTTTAGCATAGAACTTTTCATCGAGCTTTGCTTCAGATACTCCAGTATGTGCCTCCTAAGAACAAGGAGACTCCACACCACCACAATACAGTTCTCATCCTCAAGACATTTTGCTTCAGTACCTTACCATTTAATTTAAAATACAAACTTACACTCCAGTAGTTCATACAGCACCTGTCAGGTTTCATTTCCACTTAGAAGCTGTGGGAGAAGTGTTGATCACATTATACTGTCCTGCTTCTGTTTCTGTACAGCTTTCGTCTCCATCACTTCTTACTCCCCGCTCCCCACTTCTTGTGTCATTACTGTTAAGTCTGGGCAGTTGAAGTTGCAGCATGACCCTTAATTTTTAAATTTGCCTGGTTGCTTCTCCTGGACCAATTTCATATATCATACTTTAAGGGAGGAATTCTAGCCAGTTAATTCTGTGTTCTTCTGAAGACATCATGTGGGTTCTGTGGTGTTAATTTGACCAGTTGTTGGGGAATATGACTCCAGATACAGGGAATCAGAGTTACTTTTTTTTTTCTCTGATCCAGGGTCAACTTTAATTCTTGAGTCTAAATTTTTAAAGGGGGGAAACCCATTCCCCCAGAGTTACTTCTTTTATGGGGTTAAATCGGTTAGGGTTGCTGATGAAGAATATGATGAAGAATATGACTTTTTGAGTGTGGAAAGAGAGGAAGCATGCATTTATCTACTTTTCTGGGAATGTACTTCATTTTCTTCCAAGATGTTTGTCATCCTTGTCCTAGCTCCTTCAGGGCAGTGGCTTGGACCATAGGAGAGGCTGAGTGTCCTCAGCATGAACTCTGTGAATCAGCTATTTTGGTGGTTCTAATCAAAGGTCATTATCAATAGTAATAATAAATCGGCCTGAAATTCTTGGTTTAGTTTTAGAAGCAAGTAAGGCTTTATTTTAGACAAAAGAGAAAGTTGTTACTAATCCTGGTTATGTTCAGGGATTTTAAAAAGCATTTCATATTTACAATCTTTTTTTTTTAAAAAAGCAACAGATCTAAATATATCTTATGGCAGTTAAGAACTCCATCAAATAAAAAAGAAGAAAAGAAAAAAATAAGCTGGGAATGTTAACTATTCTCTAACAGTAAAACTAGTTGAAATAATCTCTTCAGTGACTGCAGGTAAGGCTACCTCTGAGTCAAAACTGACTCTGGTTAGCTTCCAGTTAAAAGTGAACTTAACCCAGTAGTTCCTTAGCAAAGAATGAAGAAACTAACACCTCCAAAAATGCCACCTCTGAGATGTCTCCACTCAAAAGAGCAGTGCAATCGACTGGCTCTAACATCTTTACTAATAAACACAGGACCTCATCATCCAGGCTGTGGTGAGGATTTCACAATGATGGAGGGCTGTGGCGCCTCATTTGTGTGCCAGATGTGTCTAAATTAAAATCGGAAGATTCCGTCTCATAAACTCTAAGCAGGAGGAATGTTAGATGAGAACTGGCCTGTGGAGGAATACCCACATCATCTTTGTTAATAAACCTTTGAAGTGGGGGTGGGGGTTGTCAGTCACAAAGGTCAAGACTTCCCCTTATTTACCTCAATCTAACTTGCTTCTGAAAGTGTAGTTCAATGAGTAATTGCTGGCTCTTCACCTGTAGTTATCGACCAACCAAAATCAATAGGGGTTTCTAATGTATATTTTATTTTTGGTACCAAGAAAGTAAAATAATACTTTAGAGGGATGTTCCGGTTGTTCACTGAAAATTGAAGGATAAGCTATTTTCATATACTTTGTGTGTGTGTGTGTGTGTGTGTGTGTGTGTGTGTGTCTGGATGTTTGTGGGTATATGTGTGTGTCTGTGTAGTGTATGTTTGTGTGTGTGTATGTATGTGTCTGTATGGGCGTGTGGTGTGTATTGCTTTGTGTTTGTGCATGTGTTGTATGGTGGTACTATAAAGCATAGCGGTTTTAGAAAACATCATATTTGTAGTGCACAGAGAAGAGATGTTAGTTGTAACAGACAGTTCTTCAAACTCAAAGCCTTAATTTGCCATGAGCTTTCTTGTTGCTTATTTCATAGTGATGAGAAAAATCTCTGGGGAGATGCTTAAGCAGACCTCAGAGGTCATTACCTAGCTACAGGGATGTTTGGGGGATACAGCCTTCCTGCATACCTAGGAGGAAAAGGGAAGGCAAACCAGCCCACTGGAGCACGTGGCTCTGGCAGGCCTTGTCCTTCTCCCTCATTCCCTCTGCCTTTCAAAAACCATGGGATTGCATTCCTAAAGCTAGTCACCAAGGTCTATTCCCTTATTTGGCCAATTCCTCCCCCTGAGGCTGACTACCAAGATCCAGCTGTCAAATTATTGAAGTCCAGAAATCAGAAGCCCCCTTTGGCTCACCTAATTAACATGCCCAGCTAAAATTCAACACCTCATCCTAACACAGGGTTTCCCATTTTACTTTTATAAGACACCATTTGTCTATGGGCCATGTCTATTTCATCTCTATCTAGAGGCAGTCCCAAATTTGTCCTAGGAATAAATATCCCTTGCTCTCTCTCTCCTGTTCCCTTTTCCTTCTCCCTAGTCCTTTATCTCCTGTCTTTGTCTCTCATTCTCTGCCCTTTGACCTTCTGAAGCAAATAAATCTCCATTGTGCTAAGAACTTGGTCTTGGGGGACCTGAGCAGATTCTGACCTCTTATAGAAAGAAGTGCTTATGTTGGGTATATGGTACCTTAAACACATACATTTATGTGTATCCATTAGTATGCACAGAACCCATACACATTTATATGTTTTTACAATCTAAAGGCATGACTGAATTAATATTATACACGGCTATTAAAATCTTATAGAAAGAGTCTTAAAGATGGCAGCATATTCTTTTATATTATCATAGATTATTTTGCTTAATTACTATGTTTGAACACTAATGTTGGATAAAATTGACTTCATTAAAATACTATTAAGAAAAATATGCCCAACTAAATGAGTGCTTATAAGAGCAAAAGGACACGTGTGAGAATATCCATAGTGGATTTTTTTTATAATATTGCACAGCTGGGAGCAATTCAGATGTATATATCAATTTTAGAATGGATAAACACACTTCAATATAACCACATAGTATAATACCAATTGTCAGTGTAAATGAATGAGCAGTTGACTGTTACATGGAACAATATGTATGATTTTCACAGACATAGTGTTTAACGGAAAAATCATACATCAGAATACATTTGGTATATTTTGTTTGTGTGAAATTCAAGAAAAGCTATAGCAAGTCAGGAAATGAGAGATCAGAATAGACCTTTAGGGGACTATAAAGATAGTTGTTATCTGGTTTGGATTACAATGAAACTTTCTGAGTACCCAGTGTGTTTCATGTCTTGATTTAAATGCTAATGCACGTATATGTGAAAATCAGTTGTCTAACATCTGTGGATTGAGCATGCGCAAGTTTGATTTCAACACATAGAATAAAGGTGCAAACACTCTTGATGCCTGGCTGAAGATAAGAGTTTGGTTGCCTGTATGATAAGAACTTCAAGTCTCTGAAGAAAGAAATTAAAGAAGATCTCAGAGGATGGAAAGATCTCCCATGCTCATGGATTTGCAGGATCAATATAGTAAAAATGGCTATCTTGCCAAAAGCAATCTACAGATTCAATGCAATCCCCATCAAAATTCCAACTCAATTCTTCAACGAATTAGAAAGGACAAACGGCAGATTCATCTGGAATTACAAAAAACCTAGGGTAGCAAAAACTCTTCTCAAGGATAAAAGAACCTCTGGTGGAATCACCATGCCTGACATTAAGCTGTACTACAGAGCAATTGTGATCAAAACTGCATGGTACTGGTATAGTGACAGACAAGTAGACCAATGGAACAGAATTGAAGACCCAGAGATAAACCCACACACCTATGGTCACTTGATCTTTGACAAGGGAGCTAAAGCCATCCAGTGGTAAAAAGAGAGCACTTTCAACAAATGGTGCTGGCACAACTGGCTGTTATCATGTAGAAGAATACGAATTGATCCATTCCTATCTCCTTGAACTAAGGTCAAATCTAAGTGGATTAAGGAACTCCACATAAAACCAGAGACACTGAAACTTATAGAGGAGAAAGTAGGGAAAAGCCTCGAAGACATGGGTACAGGGGAAAAATTCCTGAATACAACAGCAATGGCTTGTGCTGTAAGATCGAGAATCGATAAATGGGACCTCATAAAGTTGCAAAGCATCTGCAAGGCAAAAGACACCGTCAATAAGACAAAAAGACCACCAACAGATTGGGAAAGGATTTTTACCTATCCTAAATCAGATAGGGGACTAATATCCAATATATATAAAGAACTCAAGAAGGTGGGCTCCAGAAAATCAAATAACCCCATTAAAAATGGGGCTCAGAGCTGAACAAAGAATTCTCACGTGAGGAATACTGAATGGCAGAGAAGCACCTGAAAAAATGTTCAACATCCTTAATCATCAGAGAAATGCAAATCAAAACAACCCTGAGATTCCACCTCACACCAGTCAGAATGGCTAAGATCAAAAATTCAGGTGACAGCAGATGCTGGCGAGGATGTAGAGAAAGAGGAACACTCCTCCATTGTTGGTGGGATTGCAAGCTTGTACAACCACTCTGGAAATCAGTCTGGCGGTTCCTCAGAAAATTGGACATAGTACTACCGGAGGATCCCGCAATACCTCTCCTGGGCATATATCCAGAAGATGTCCCAACCAGTAAGAAGGACACATGCTCCACTATGTTCATAGCAGCCTTATTTATAATAGCCAGAAGCTGGAAAGAACCCAGATGCCCCTCAACAGAGGAATGGATACAAAAAATAAGGTACATTTACAGAATGGAGTACTACTCAGCTATTAAAAAGAATGAATTTATGAAATTCCTAGGCAAATGGTTGGACCTGGAGGGCATCATCCTGAGTGAGGTAACACATTCACAAAGGAACTCACACAATATGTTCTCACTGATAAGTGGATATTAGCCCAGAAACTTAGGATACCCAAGATATAAGTTACAATTTGCTAAACGCATGAAACACTTTGCCCCTCCTTAGAATTGGGAACAAAACACCCATGGAAGGAGTTACAGAGACAAAGTTTGTAGCTGTGACGAAAGGATGGACCATGTAGAGACTGCCATATCTGGGGATCCATCCCAAAATCAGCTTCCACATGTGACACCATTGCATACACTAGCAAGATTTTGCTGAAAGGACCCAGATATAGCTGTCTCTTGTGAGACTATTCCGGGGCCTAACAAACACAGAAGTGGAAGCTCACAGTCAGCTACTGGATGGATCACAGGGCTCCCAATGGAGGAGCTAGAGAAAGTACCCAAGGAGCTAAAGGGATCTGCAACCCTATAGGTGGAACAACAATATGAACTAACCAGTACCCCGGAGCTCTTGACTCTAGCTGCATATGTATCAAAAAATGGCTTAGTCGGCCATCACTGGAAAGAGAGGCCCATTGGACTTGCAAACTTTATATGCCCCAGTACAGGGGAACGCCAGGGCCAAAAAGTGGGAGTGGGTGGGGAGGGGAGTGGGTGGGGAGGGGAGTGGGTGGGGAGGGGAGTGGGTGGGGAGGGGAGTGGGTGGGGAGGGGAGTGGGTGGGGGAGGGTTTGGGGGACTTTTGGGATAGCATTGGAAATGTAAATGAGGAAAATACCTGATAAAAATATTTAAAAAAGAACATATTATGACCAATCGAGTTATAGAAGCAAGTTATCCCAGAGTCATTTCTCAAAGGATATTGGTCCAACATAAGAATCCCATCTGTGAGTTATCTTTAGCCATGAACTTGAAGCCAATACCTCTCTTACATTATTATTATTGCTTCTGCACAAATGTAATTGTCCTGTTTTGTTTGAATACTCCATAAGGAAAATCAACAAAATTGAGTTTCAAAATTTTTGTTAATGTGTATTTCTGAGACAAAGATTACAGATGAATAAATAGACTTTGAGAGAAAAAAAAGGAGTTTGGTCGCTCTCTTAGCTCTTTATAATAGAATGAGCTCATATATTTAAAAAATGCCAATTGAATTAAATGTTAATTTTTTTCCCCCTGAAAATGTATGATGTCTATCAAGTAAGTCTGGCACACTAGATGAAGGACAGAATCTCTGTGATGCTGAATTATTTGTGAATTATTCCAAAGGATAATTCAGTGGTGAGTCTTGACGAGGACACTTACTGTTGTTTGGACAACAGAACAACATACTTGGCATTGACTGTATAAGATCTAAAGTCAAACACCAATATAATTGAAGAAGTTCCAGGAACTATGGTATTAAGGTTGATTCTCAGTAGGATTCTTTATCTTGTAAAATTTCTTAGGAGAGTTCAGTTATGACATAATGAATAAATAAGCATGGGGCTGAGGTAGCTCAGTGGTAAAATGCTGGCCTGGTATGTGTGAAGCCCTGGATTTGATTCTTGGGAACATTTGGAAGAATTTAAAATTAAGTAACTGCATTCTGTTTTCAAAGATGTTGGTAGCTCATGGATCATCATAATATGTACCCTATAGTAAATACTCTATATTAGTATCTTTATGTTCTATTTCCATGATGTGACACCATGACCAAGGCTATGGTTAGAAAGGTATTTAATTGAGGGCTTGCTTAGACTTTCAGAGGGTTAGTCACTGTTATCATGGAGGGGAGCATGGCAGCAGGCAGGCAGGCATGGTACAGAGGAATAACTGAGAGCTTCATCCTGATCCACAGGCAACAGGCAGAGAGAGAGAGAGAGAGAGAGAGAGAGAGAGAGCTTTTGAAACCTCAAAATTTACTCCTAGTGACACACCTTCTCCAACAGGGCCACACCTCCTCCAACAAAGCCACACCTCCAAATCCTTTTCAAAGGGTTAGACAACGAATGACCAAGCATCCAAACACAGAAGCCTATAGGGGCCATTCTCATTACATACGTTTCTGCTTTCTTAATATTGCTAAACAAAAATGGTAACATCTGAGGCTGCAGAGATGGCTCAGTGGTTCAGAGAACTGGTTGCTCTCTCAGAGGACGGGGATTGATTCTCAGCATCCACACCATGGCTCAAAACAATCTATAAATGGGGTTCTAAGGGATACAATGCCCTCTTTTCTCTGTGGGCACTGCACATATGTGGCAACCCGCCACACATGTAGGTAAAACATCCATGTATACAGAAGTCTTATTTTTTTTAATCAAATAAAGCAATGTCTAGGATATTAAAAAAAAACACAGCAAAATCTCAGCAGATTACAAAGCCAAACATTTTAACACACACACACAAACATGCACCCATGCATACACATATACCTTCAGGCAAATTTGATCAGACTTACCTTGCTGGTTCAGGGAGACTACAGGTTTCAAGTCTTCAAGTCTGTTCATTTGTGCCTGCATCCAAGGACATATATAGAAGGAACAATAACTTCCTAACTTGGGACTTCATGGTAGAGGATGGAAATTCTAAGAGGCCTTTCCACATACATTTAAAGTCTCAGCATATATCACATCGGTTAGTCTACCGCTGAAAAACGCACCATGAGAAAAGGCAACATTAGCACATTGTATAGGTTCAGAGGAGTTGTGGAAGACTGGGTTGATGTGTTCTCTCTGTATCAACAATGACTGTCTGTCTGACTAGCATGTGATGGCTTAAATGAGAAATGTCTCCTTAGGCTCAGACATTTGAGCACTTGGCTCCCAGTTGGTGGCACCATGTGTGGGCTTATTGGAGGAAGTGCATCAACTGGAGGTAGGTTTTGAGAGTTAATAGCTGTTCCCCATTTCCAGCTCACTTTCGCTTCAGGCTTATGGTTTACAATATGTGACTTCTCACCGTCCCACTTCTGCTGTTCTGCATGTAGCTTGCTGCCATGCTCTCCTGCTAGGATAGACTTGTACCCGTCTGGAGCCTCATAAGCCAAAATAAACTGTTTCTTCCCTAAGTTGCCTTAGTCATGGTATTTTTAATCACAGTAGCAGAAAATTAACTAATATAAATAATGTAACACAAAGCAATCCTAAAATTGAATGTGTCAAAACAATATGTTTCCCAAGTTTGTGAGTTACTCACCATGCAACTATAATCAGGTTCAATGGAGGCTAGGTGCTATTGGGCCTAAGTGTGGGCCACAGAGCTCTAGGTGTCTCATTGCCTATCAGGCTAGCTTGGATTTTTCTTTTAGTAATGTTCAATAGGCAAAAGGCTCTTGAGTGGAGGCTCAAAACATGCTGAATTCTGTGTCAACAACAATCACAAAACTAGGGCAGACTCAGAGTAAGAGCAAGTAGCCACAGGTTCCCTATGAGAAGAGCTATGAAGGTACATTGCAGAGACATAGAAAATGAGAAGAGGAGGAGAGGTGATTGCTTTTACAGTCTACCATCCTGGAAAACTGATGGTTTAAATGTCAGTTAAGGGCAGAAGACTGAGGTCCCAGTTCCATCCATCAAGCAGAGAATACATCTACCTCTATTGTCTTTGTTGAGTTTTTATCTCTTGAAGCATAGAAAAAGAGACTTCTTAGCTCATACTTACATGTTAAATTCCTTGTAACAAAATTTCTACCGGTATCTTTGCCAATGTTGATATTTATAGCCATAATTTCTAATCATATACACGCCCCACTGGCTGTGTCTCTCTGGATGACTCTAACTGGCCATGTGACTTTATTGAGTAGTGGCATGTGGCATCAATGGCATGTCAGTGTGAGACTAGACTTAAAACAAAAAAGTATGATTCTTGAACTTTTGCCTTGGGGCATCTACTGTTTCAAAAGGGATGAGAGAGATGTGGAGAAGATGTCACGAACAGACCTTTTTGGAAAATACGCAAACCTTTTTGGCAGGAGGCAATACAACGTGATGAAGCCCATTGCCTTTGGGCCCAGTGATGGCCACTGCTGTCTACTTTCCCTTACTCCTGTTCTCCAGTCAGGTTCTCCTGAAGATAGCCCTGGGTTGATGAAGGTGCCTCCCTGCTTCTCAGACAGAGTATCTTAGGCCCTATCCTTCTTAAGGCCTTTAACCTACCAACCACTTCTCTCAATTCTACAGTGGAATTAGTTTGCCTTGTAAGAAAATACAATCCTACAAGGATGAAAATGTTTTGCCCACACCTCCAGCACACAAAACAGATACCTTCTTACACAACACACCATTAAAGTTGTTAAAGGTGGTGCCAGCGGTATTTTTGTGGTCAAGTAAGAGAAAAACATTTAAAAAAAATAGCTAGAACAGGCCCTGGAGAAAGGTCAACAAGGGATCCTGAAAAGAGCAGAGGAAAACTGAGCTGTAGAGGTAAACTAATTGAATCCAAGTAATTCAGATAGGGAGGACAGTCTGGACCTCTGAGGAGTCCGTGTCACCTGCCACCCTTCAGAGGTGGGGGGATTCTGGTGTGAAAGCAGTTGGGTGATTTTAAACTTGAAATTAAAACACCTGAAATAAACCAGGGAATCCGAATGCAATTAGCACTCAAAAGGCTAAGTTTTTCTGTGAGCATAGTGAGAAGTACTGAGTTATTATATTCATGAGGACACTTCCATATCTTGGAGCATCCCTAAGCCTCTTGGGAAGGGGCTTGAGAAGCTGAGCACACCGGCTTGCAAGGTTGGAGCTTTTGGACACTCCATTTATTGTAGCTTCAAGCTGAGTTTAAGGAACTGGGCCAAAGCTTGTTTCAGAAGGTGAGCTTATCCTTACAGATTTTGTATCTCTTGCTCTGAACCGCCCAGCACCTCAACCCTCCATCCCTCATCCGAAGTTTGAAGAAGATCCTTTGACAGTACAAATTACCTTCTTTGTTTTCAATCTAGCAGAGCTTGCGGTTTTTATCGGCATATGAACTATTCTTATAACTTAATTCCCTGCAAGTTGTGGCATGAAGAGAAATAGGCATTAGTCATAAAAATGTATGCTAAATTGCTCCTAATTAAACCCGTAGCTATTTTCCACATTAACTGAATCAAATAACCACATTGTCATGTTGCAATCATTTCTTATCGATAGATATACATGATTAAAGTGGATGATTATTCCAAGTGCTCTGAGGCAGGTGAAAATGTAAATTCTCCCAGTAGCGTTACAGGAGCCTAAATCCTGGTTCATAAGCAGTGAGATGGGTGTTTGTATTACAGATCCAGATCTAAGTACAGTTAAGGTGGCAGAGATAGTCTATATTTTAATGTATCTATCAACCTTAGAGAGAGGGTTCAAAGTGGCATTATCAATGTCCAAACCACCTCTTTACTGTAGTTCTCCTCACAGTGATAATAGCTTCTTCTGGGTGTTGTGTGCATTAATCTGCATTAATGTGAATCCATCTGAAACCGTGACACTGACATCCAGCAGAACACGACTAGTTGCTGTATGTACAATTTGGCTAGGAGCTATCCATAAGATTCTGGGAAGACGGACCTTTTCCAGAATCCAAGAGTAAGCTCAATACTTTCATTTGCTAAGGGAGTCCAAAGAAACCTAGTCAACACGCAGTCCTGTGTGTCAGGGAAGTAGCAGTGCTGTCAGGACTTTTGAGAGCTAGCGGTTCAATTCCCCCCAGTTTGCAAGCTTCTTTGAAACTGCACCCATTGATCAGAACGGAATTACAAAAGGTGTGCAATTACATAAACTATATTAAGACCAAAGGCCACACCCATATTTCCTTATTGCTTTACATATTGTGATTACCTTGTACTCTTGAACATATTGGGAGCTGTTGTGTGTGTAAGGGAAACACTAGACGGTGTTGAAGAGTGAGCGCCACACTGCTTCCCCACACTGTGTTTAGGGATACCTTGTTGACGGTCTGAAATTGGTCACAGAGATTCTGATAACTATACCATAGTGATTAGTACTGTCACCAACCATGGCTCACTAGCGTGTTCCCCCTGCATACCTTATAGAACCGTTTACTGGATATTGGTCAACATGTGTCTGTCTGCATCAGAGCTGTAGGTAGACTTTGGTCAGGAAAGGAGGATAGCTTCACAAACTTACTAATAGCCTATAAGTTGGTACTGCTTCATCTCGAAGTTTTCTTCATGTTTAAGTTTTTACAGTTTATGTTTTCAGAGAAGGTTAAACACATCTTGGTGGGATACTTCTGAATAGCCACAGGGAAATATCTGGTTGTATTTCTTCTTCTCCTTGTCTTTCTTTTCACATAAACATGTGTGCTGTCAGTGCATAAGCAGCTTCTACTTTCAGTAGTATAAGGAGCATGTGGAGAATTTTGATGGAAATCGGGCACTATTGATCTTCTTTTAAAATTGGTTGACAGTGAATAAAGATTTGTGTTAACAATTATGACGTGTAAAACTCTAAGTGGCAGTTCTACACCTCACACAGCTCATCTATGAACAAGTCTTCCTCAGTCTTTGCTTCCAGACAGGATCAAAGTTCATCATCTTCTGCTCCCCTCGGCTGGCCTTTCAAGCCAGGTCTTTGCCATCTCTGACCAGGGTCCCCTCAATACTCTGGTCCTCCCTCCCTTCTCCCTTATGTGTGCAGTGTATGATGGATGATTTGTAATAATGAGCCTCTAAGGCTAACCAAGAATTTCTCTGTTGTGTGAGAGTGGGCTCCACCTCATCTGGCTCCATTCTCCCCTTGCTTGGGAAATTCTAGGCTCAGTGTGTCCTATAAGGGTCCTCCCCACTCCTCAATGGGGGTCTTCCTGAGATCTCTTACCTCTATGCATGCGATTATAAACTAGACTATGAGTTTTTCTGAGCTCAACTCAACTCTATATCTTAGACAACTAGCTGTTTCTGTTAGAGATAACTCTGCCCTCAGTAAATTAGTTTATGGTAAAAACTGGAAAATTTTACTCAAAGGTTTTAAAATGTCCAGACACTGATCTTCATGGAAGGAAAAAAAAAAAAAAAAAAAAAAAAAAAGAAAAAGGAGAACCATGACTGGCTGATTAAATATTTTCCCATCTTTGTGCCTTGAGATTGTTTAAGTGCAATCCATGCTTTGTTTCTTAATCATATTTGTTCATTGCTCAAACAATATAAATTTGTGTACGCTCTGATGCTTCTTTTTAGTTGAGTGCTTCCTCTTTAAGGGGAAGGCTGAGAAATACTAAAAATACTTATATTGTATAATAAATATCACAAAGTGAAATTCCCCTTGTGCATTTTGTAGGAAGAGCCAAGGCCAAGCTGCTCAAAGGACTGGCAGTCTCCATGCTGGGATCAAAGGGCAGGTGAGCCAGATCTCAGCCTGATTAGTGGCAGCACACTATGCTCTCAACTCTGCCTCTAAATTCCAAATAAGGTCAAAATTCCTAGAACTGAGCTCCGAAGACCTGCTCCCCTCTATAAATATGATACACCAATATTGAAGGGGTAGGAGGCATAAAACTATAACACATGGGTACTGGAAAAAGTCAAACAGAACAGGGTTGGATAGGGAGAAAAAAAAAACCCACCAAGAAAGAAAACAACACAGGAAGTTATCACACAAGGCATCTGCCAGCAACGTCAGCATGGTAAGGTGCGTGCTTCTGTGATGACTCTGGCCTTATCACCAATATGTGTGCTCCGGATGGATCTGCAGGTGAACAAGACTCCCAGGCGATGTGGGTGCAGAGTCAAGTTTGAGAAGTCTTGCTTTAAAAAGAAACTGGAAAGAGGAGGTAGCTGTCGGCCACAAGGGGCGGTCCATTTTTTGGTCCGGTCACAGTGTTTGCTCACCATTAAATACAATAAGTGAAATTTGTTCCAAGTCTGATTACAATGTAGCTATGGCCTCAATCCCTCTGCCTCTGCTGCTGGCCTCCTGGGCCATTGAGGGCTATTGGGGTTGTCATTCAGGTTGAGTTTTGTTTACAGCCAGCTCTACTGGCTGGCTGAATGAGCTCTGGGAAACCACTTAACTTTTGATCGCTACTCACTTCTGTTTACTCTTCTTTACAAAAGGCGGAATGGTACTGGGCTACACAGAGCTCAAATTAATTAATGTTTATAGCGCACTTCAAGCCTTGGGGATAATAGCTTCTTTGAAAATGGGATGCAATTATCATTATGGCTAATGAAGCCTCAGCCTAGCTCCTCCTTCTCATGGGGGTATGGGACACTGGAGCTGCCCTGGGTAAGAGAATCTAAATCAGGACAAAATCACCCCAAATCGTACTTTCCTTTTATGATTACTTTATTGATGTTTTCCAGTTCTATCTATCTAATTATTTATTTTTACTCTATGTGCTAGATTTAGATGGGTTGTTTCAAACTAGTTATGAATGGTGCTTTTTTCCAGCTTCAAATGCAGCACTCCACAGCTTCCTTAGCAGGGCAGAGGGAGCCAGACAGCCTCAGAGAGAATCATGTAAGAGCGAGGCTGGGAGACAGACGGGGATGGTTCTTGAGTTGATGAGGAATATTAGTTGTCCTTGAGATTGATCAACTCCAGGACAGAATCTAAGGTTAATTGCAGTAGAGAAGACAGTCATGGTGTTACTGGTTTAGGAGAAGTACAGCTTAACATGACAAGGGGTGGAGGCAGAATGACTCCAAGTTGGAGGCCAGCTTGGGCAACCTAGTGGGACCTGTCTCAAAAAGCTAAGGTTGGGCTGTAACTAAGTGCTGGAGTACTTTCTTACCATGCCCAAGATGCTGGGGCTTGCTCCCCAGCCCTGCCCAAAGGTCAAACCATAGGTTTTTAAAATTGTTATTAAATCTATTTTTTTTAAGTTTAGGAAAATAAACTTATATTAATGTGTTCGGAGAGGAATCTTGCTGCTTCATTCACTTAGAGTCTTTTTGAAAAGGGAAACTTTAGTTACAATAAAGATCTAGAACCTTAGGCACCTGTTTGCTGAGAGTCATTGATGCGACTGAGGTAATGCTGGGTAACTCTAAGTGCTTTGGATGGGGCTCCTATAACAGTGCAGCGGTTGCCAGTGCAGAACCCCATCAGGGAGCTAGAAGCCCTGACACAGAGGTACACAGAGATACAGCAGTAGCTTGACTCTTAGTCTCTAGAGTCCTGGGTCCAGGCCAAGAAGCTGCTTAAGTGGAGGCTCTGCCTGTTTCACACCTGACATATTAGTCACTCCAAATCCCAAGGCTTACTGTTCAGTTCTTCGATGAAAATCTTTTTTTCCATCTCAAGCAAATAATTTTCTTGTGTGTGTGTCTTCTGATTTTATTTTTAATATATTTATAATTAAAATGTAATTGCATCACTTCAGCCTTTCTCTTTCCTCCCCCAACCCTGTCCTATGCTCCTTCTCTCTAATCCTCCCAAGTCTCCCACTTTCTCAGATTTATAGCCTCTTTTTCTTTAATTATAATTGTTACATATGTATTATTTATTTATTATGTGTATGATCAAAAGTTACAATCTACTGAGTCCGTTTTTGTTACTTATATATGGTTTCAGGGATGACCACTTTGTACTGATTACCCAATAATGGAGCTCATTCCTGGGAGAGGTTATTTCCTCTCTTCACGCCAGTCGCCTGTAGTCTTCTGTCTAGCGGTGGGACTCCCCGAGAATCCTTCCCCACTTGCATTAGCCTGTCTATTGATATTCTCATTATTCCTGTCTTGTTTATGAAGCCATTGCTAGGAGAGAGTCTCACACCGGACTTCCTGCTAGTCTAGCTCTTACAATCTTTCCAGCCACTCTTCTGTGATATTCTCTGAATCATAGAGGCAGAAGCTGTGCTGCTGATGTGTCTAAAAACAGGGAGGGAACACCAACTGGGGAGGGAGGGAGGAAGGTCAGTACCAAACACCAAGGTTGTTGGATAAAACTTTAAGGAATCATATTGTTTTATATTTACCTGACATCTATCTCTCTATATAAATCCTAAATGAAGTTATGTTGCTACTGTAGCTGACACGAACCATACACTAACAAAACTCCGAGTTTCAGGCATGAGAGATCTCCTTTTGAGTAATTGGTTAGGGCAATTCGAGTGCTCCAAACAATATAGGATATTGCTGTTGCCCTTGGCACCCCCTTGGAAGTTGAAGGTAAGTCTCTATTGCTGAAGACAATAAAATCTTATGGCATGAGAGACAAGGGACTTAGATGATTCAAGATGGACCTATTCTGAAAGCCTCCTTTGGTCTAGTTTCCACAGTATCAGAGAGAATTGTGTAATCTGCCAAGGGAGGGAAGAAGTTCTGCCGAGCTGTAACACCTGTGAACCGCAACAATAACCAGGATGCCAAAATATCTAAAGGTGCAATGAGAGGCACTCTCATGGCGGTGTTAACCAACAGCTGTCTAATAGAACTTACAGGTTCACAACATATGAGAAAACTCATACCTTATCCTGAAAATCTTGCCAATTTCCCCAGTGGTAGTGAGTTCATGGATTGTAGAAGAGAATCTATTACCACCACTTTGATAGATGAGTGTAATTTCAACTACATTCGACCCTTATCATTTAATCCACAGATAAGTGTAGCTATAATCCCTCATCAAATAAGCTTTTCTTTACAACAAATGAAGACTGTCACAGAAACCCACAAAGCAGCAATCATGAGGACTCCAGAGCCAATAGATATCATCTTCCATGAGAGTCTCAACTGGAAGTCTTATCAGCTAATATGCAAAGTCAGTTTTGTACGTAGTTGGAAAATCCATTTGTGAGTTATTGTCTATTTTCAGAGGTAGTACCTTAAAATTATTATTAAAGGTTTATTTTATTATAAGTGTCTTTGCCCACATGTAAATATGTGTAACATATGCATGTCTGGTGCTCTCAGAGGCCAGATGAGGACATTGGATCCCCTAGAACTGGGATTACAGATAGTGGTGAGCAACCACGTGGGGGCTGGGAATTGAACCTGAGATCCTCTGCAAGAGCAACAAGTACTCTTAACCACTGAGCCACCTATTCACCCCTTCAGAGGCATTTCTGATCATCTTTGTGCTGTAAGATGGAAACTGGTCCTTCCCATCAAGGAGCATTCAAGTTGAATTCAGAGACAAAACAGACTTGTTTTCTTTTTTCCTAGAGCAGTCTTGTGAGTGCAGGATCCGGGTCTTTTATATGTACTGGTGGGGCTGAATTCATGAAAGTGCAGAACATCGTGTATCGCTAGGGTTAAGGTTAGCATTCGTGTTAGGGTTGGGGTTGGGTGAATGTTATGGTTGGACTAGTGTTAAGATTAGACTTGGGTTAGGATGAGTTTAGTTTAGGGTGATGGACTGGTTAGAGTTGGCTATGCATCCAGGGAAGGGGAAGTTGATAGAGGTATAGAATAAAATATGCTGTGCTGTTACTCAGATAGAAACCATTTATAAAAAAACAGGAGTAATAATAAAGATTTGTGAGATGGTATAGAAATCATAAATAAGTATTCATTTAAAATTGGTCAAGCAGGTATCTATGATATTAAATGTTCGCAATGTATGAATGGGTCGAATGCATGTATCCTCTTCTCCATTAACGTGGCATTGTATCTCCTCCTCCTTCCCCCATGTGATGCCATTAGTAGGCATCACTAGGGACTTCGGTGGCAATTACATCATGAGATAAGAGCTCTTAAGATTTGTGCTTTTTGAAAAGGGACATTCAGGACTAAGGATTTAGCTCACTTGTCTGGCACATACTGTGCCCTGGCTTCAGTTTCCAGCCCTGAAAAATGGGGAATAGGATGTGCATAGAGAACTTATTATTTTCTCTTCTTTTTCCCCCTCTTCCTTCTTATCTTTTGTATCCTCCTTTCATTTTCTACTTTAATATAATGAGAAGTTGGCAGTCTACACCCTGGAACAGGGTCTTTGTGGAAACTAGACAGCAGTGTTACTCTGCTCCTGGACTTTCAGCCTTCAAAGCTGGATAAATAAACCCTCGTGTTTGTAAGCCTCCTAGCCTGTGGTACAGACTTGTAACAGTTTTGACTGATGATGCCCTTCCTACACTTAAAACATGTAGGCATTCCCAAGTAACTAAATGTTTATTATACAGAGACTAATATTAAAACGACAGGATGAAAATGTCCAGGCTCCTAATATCAACTGGTCAAAACTCTAAAGAGGATTTTTTTTCCTTCAGGATAGATGGCGAGCTTAAAAACCTTTCTTTTGAAATACTTTCTATCTTAGGGAGGCTATAATTACAATGGCAGATACCTACAAGGAAAACCCTGTTTTGTTTCCTTCATTGTAACCAATGTATTTGTCAGCCAAATCAGAAATTAGGAACACATAGGGGTTAAGATTATTTAAAAGCCTCTTGATAAGTCATCGGCCAGGATAGAATTTGAACCCAAGAAATTTGGAAACAAATTGAAAAATACATGGCTTTCTTCTTCTCTGATGATGAGAGTCTTGAGTTTTAGAGAGCAAGCAGAGAGCATAGACTTTATCATATACGGTATATAGAGCATTACTCTTGACCAGTCCCCGCTGTTCTCTTTCTGCACAGAACAGAGCTAATTGGAGCAAAGCGTAAGTAAGTAGGTTTTGAGCTGGTCTGGACAAAGTCTTTGTCAGCAGATTGGAAAATCTAAAAGTAACGGGAGGGATCAGAGCGTGCACTTTCCCATTCGACTCAGTAGGGTTGTCAACTCTGAAGCTTAGTTATACCACTTACATTACACAAGGCTGATCGCTCAGGGCTGTTATGGGGTACAGAAGCCGGTAATTAGTGACTTCTTCTGGCCCAAAGCAGTACCTCTCCTTTCTTTATAGTTGTCATCATTGCTGGCTTTGTAGAAGGTCAGTTAGAGAGAGTTTTTGATCCAAATTTCTCATCTCAGTTTTTGATTTTCAGTCATTGGCTTCTCCAGAGCTGACAGTCTTTGCTGAGCTGCATATGTGTTGGGTGAATGGATGATATTTGTTTTTACCAGATAAGTGAAGAGCCTTACATTTTTAGTGTGATATTATAAAAAAAAATAACTCACCAATGGCCCATTATAGTTCTTTTGTATAACTACCCCTGTCCTTCCAGGAACATTTAAGGTAGCTCATTAACCCACTGAGCATGCCAGAGATGTAGAGTCACCAGCCCTTGGCCACTCACACCTTTATTTTGTCTACTACTTATTTTGTGAACTATGCTACCTACTCTGCTATGAGCCAGTCACTAGTGAAGAATAGAGTTGTTGGATAAACTCCTTGGAACTTAAATAGGTAAACAACTGGTGACTTATTTGCATCATTCCTGAAAAGGATCAGTGCTTTCATGACCAAAAGAGCTGTAAGGGTGGTTTGGGAATGACTTAAGGTCTTCATTGAATGGCAGAAATATGATGTTGCCCACAAATAAGAACCACATACACACTCTAAAACTGTCTGAGGGCCATATCAAGGAAAAAAAGAGATGAGGTTATAAATATTAAACTCAGTATATCCCAAAATATTTCAACATATACTCAGTTCAAAACTTACTAGTGAGCTGGGTAGATGACTCCCTAAATAAAGCACTTGCTATTCAAGCTTGAAAACTAGAGTTTGGATTTCTGGGACCCACATATAGCTGAGCAGGCTTGGTAGGTGCCTATAATGCCAACACTTGGGAGGAAGAGCCAGGGATTGCTAGAGAAATTTGGATATCTTGAAACAGTGAGCTCTGAGTTTAGTGGGAAACTTTGCTTCAAGAGATAGGTTGAAGAGCAACAGAAGAAGGCACCCAGTGTCAACCTCTGGCCTCCATTTACATTCATATCCACACATTTGTGTCCCCGAGTGTAAGCATGTGTACATACACACACCTGAACTCAACCCCGTCTTACTAGTTCTTTCTCACATTGTCTTCTAAGTCCAATCTACATTATATTCTGGGCATACATGCACAGACATGTATGGCACTTCCGCCATCGCCCTATCCACACTGGGCAAGTGTCTACTATAGTGGAAGTCACAATTTTTAGTAGTAGAAAAATATTCTACTACCTAAAGCCAGTCATTTAGAGACACACATTCCAGGTAGTGGGAATAGCAAGATGGAATGTCCTGAGCCTGAGGATGGATAAAGGTTTAACAAAAATTGAATTCAATTATAAAATGCAACAATAAATACAGCTAGATACCCACTTTACGATATTTCTGTGCATTCTTGCTGGAAATTAAATCGTGCCTTTAAAATGTTCACAGAACATGACCAGCCACCATTTCTTATGAACCTCAATTAAAAGGCTAGTTCAGTATAGTTTAATAGCTTGTTACAATAGAAATGAACTCAGTGCAAAGCAGAACTTTTTTTTTTAATGGCAGCTAAGGAAATGCATCTTGAACATATTTTCTCTTTTACCTTCAAACAGAAATTTATCACAGTCTCGTGGAGTATTTTACTGATAAATATACTAATTGTAGGTTCTACTTTCTAATAGCATTATCTATCTTCAGGACAGGGCTTTGAGAAAAATACATCTGGGTACCATTGCTTGTGTTTTATCTTTCTCTGGAGGCAGGCCAAGTCTGACCCTCAGCCCAGCAACATAATGAATTAATTAGAAACAAAGGTACCCTATACATAGACAATGAAAACTCACTCAGAAATAACTTAAAAAGAAGTGTTGGATATATTCTGGAGTAATTGTCTGGTCTACAACGTTCATGCCCATCAGCATTCTATTATCTATGTAAGACTAGTTTGATATGCATCTTTATTTTTATTCTTCAGAAACCAATTCCAAGATCAGAATAGAAGCATAGAGGTTGATTTTGGTGTTGATTCCTAGAAGCAGAGGTAGGACCCACATCAGGAGGGCATGATAATAAAAACAAAAATACACACACACACACGCACACACACACAATACATGCATGCAAAGGATCATGAGCGCCTCATCATGTTGTACCACTCCAGATCTGCAAAGGCACATTTCCTGTCTCAGAACTATCTCAGCTCTGGAGATACACATCCTAAGCTATCTCTGCCACAGCCTTGCTGCTCCTGGGTTAGGGAAAAATGACTGTCATCCTGTAATGCACACGGACAGAATCTCGCTCAACCAGGGGCCAGAGAAAACCTCCAGACAAAGGGACGTGGGCGCCTGCCGTTGGCAGCTGATTGCTGCATATAGGAATGAGAAAGATCTGCACAGGCCACTTCAGCAGCTGTGTAATGCTCACCCTGCGAATTCACCCAGAAGCTTGCTTCACTGCTCAATGCTTTACAGTTTATCAAGTACTGCTATGTAAATTGTCTTATTTTATCCTTATGAGGCCCTTGAGGGGTGGCTGAGTAAGGCTTCCTAGTCATATGTTATGAGGGAGGAATCCTACTGTGCTCACAGATGGTGAAGCAATGCAGAGGCTTTGGTGAAATCCTGGCTGCCTTCCTTGCATCCCAGCCCACCCCTCTCCTGTACAGCTGTGCAGTTTGCTCTCCTTGTGGAATGGCTCCTGTTCTTAGGGATGGGGCCTTGGTTGGTTGTCACCAATTAAATCATCATGTTCGAATAAACGCATGGCCAGTCAATTGCATCAAAGTAAAACAAATGAGAGCATGCTAGGTGTCTTATTCTTTCTATTTTAAATTTAACACATCCATGAGAAAATATTTAGCTGTGTGGTTTCTAGGTACCTTCATGTGTGTGTAAAGAAATCTGGCCTCATGATGATGTCAGTATTGTAGGGGGTATAAAAGACAGATGGATACGGAAACCAGTACAAACTCCATAAAATGATAGTAAAACAAATGAGTTAACAAGTGTTCCCTGCCAGCCTTAGAATTTCATTATCAAGAAAATTTAGAAATGACAGCACCTTAGCTGGAAGAAAAAAAAAACAAACAAACAGGAATTGGGTTTTACTTGGTTGAAGATTTAAAAAAAACAAAAACAAAACAACAGGTGAAGGACTAGTGGGCAGAGTGAAGAAACTCTTAGGATGCCCATTGGCGCTGCAGCTATAGCATCTAGGTGCCTAGGGCAGGGTTTGGGAGCCTCTTATTCTACGAAGAATTTATACCTGGAACTTATTTTTTCTCTATAGCCTTCTTGCTTGCAAGCATCTGGCTGCTTATGAGTGAACTTCATCCCCTGGAATAAGGATTCAGGAGTGTGAGAACCCAGCCAAAGCAAAGAGGGGTGGTGACTACCTGGAAGACTGCCTACTTTGAATACTGGAAATAGCCACCATTGTTCCCCTACAGCATAGATGGGGGAAACTTAGTGCACCGGGGAATCATGTTTATTCTACAAAACATGGTAGGGTACAACTGTGAATGTCTTCACAGAACCTAAGTGTCCTATAAAACTTACGGGAGGCTCTCCAGGGTAGATGGTTCTAAGGAGGGACAAACTGGCAGGGGTCCCACAGAGTCCAGATGATAGCTCTTTGTGAGAGCTACTCTATATCTGATGTCCATGTTTCACTCTGCTTAGCTCCAAACCCTATTTAGGGGTTCTACACATTTGTCTCTGAATGTATAGCCACAAAACAACGAGCAGCACAAAACCACAGTCCTCAGTGCTTAGCACCCAGCCATTTGGGTCAAGAAAGAACTGCAAATCTGAAAGCAGCATTTTGAATTGCTTTCCATAAGATTAACTTACTTTATTTTCTAATTGTAGATAATTGCATACACACTTGTACATATATATGTGTTGTGTGCACGTAAACACAAAGACATGGACACACATATGAACACACACACACACACACACACACACACGATTTCCTACTTAAGTAGAAAAAAATGGGAAATGAAAAATTTAGACCTTTCTCTGTGCATTTATATCAACACATTTCATTTTTAAAGGATTTAAAAAAATTGTTTAGTTGTATGTGTATGTCTATATGTACGGGTATATGTACATGAGTACAGGTGCCTGTGGAGGCCAGATAATCTACAAGGTCTACAAGAACTGGAGTTACAGGCCATTGTGAGTTACCCAACTAAGTGGATGCTAAGAACTGAACTTGAATCTTCAGCAAGAATAATATGATCTCTTAGGTCCTTTTATGTTTAATGGGTATGTACAAATGTATGTGCATGTGTGTGTCTCTGTGTGTGTTTGTGTGTGCATATGCCTATGGAGAGCAGAGGACAACCTCAGACTTTATCTTCAGGAACAACATCCAGTCTCTCATTGGCCTGGAGCTCATCAATTAGGTAGACTGGATGGCCAGAAAGCCCCAGTGATCTTCATGTCTTTACTTCCTCAGTGTTGGGAATAAAAGAGTTCGCGTCCAGCATTTTTTTTTTTTTTGGTGGGGGAGGTTCTGGCGTCAGACCTAGGTCCTCATGCTTCCACAGGAAACACTAACAGACCCGTCTTCCCAGCCTTTAAGTACACTTTAAATCCTTAGTTTGCAAAGCTGATTATACTGTCAACAGAAATATGTGTATCTTCATAACTATCAAATAATAGGTAAGTACTTTTAAGTTAAATCCAAATACATCTTAAATAAAAATATTAAAACTAAAATAAGTCTCCTATTTGTAGAAACTTACATTTATTTAAAACATTTAGCTTTTAGCAAAGTACTGTGGTTCCTTTTGCTAGATCTTTGTAATATATTTTTACATCCTCTCTTGCACTTTTATGTTTTTCTATCTAGCTCTTTGAATTAAACTCTGAGTGGATTTGTTTCTTGCACTCAGTCTTTATTAAGCTATGCCTAACCTTCTGGTTTAGCCACCCATTAAGATTGTGCTTTCAAGCATCCCTCTATGTTATTAAGTCTTATTTCACACACCGATTCTGTTTCTTCTTTCTATCTTCAATCGTGTATGTAGAATTTTCGGGTCCTGTCTATTGGGAGATGTCTAGAGAATTTTTCAAATCTGTTTCCACTCCTCTTGCTCATTGTGAATCATCTCTCCACTGAATTTTGGCCTCTTCCAACCTCATTACAACATAGGACATATTGTATATTAATTTATTTTTCTCTAACATTCTGCAATAAATATCTGCAAATCAAACTCACGAGGTTATGCTTTCTCAAGCTACATCATTTTTTCCTCCATCTAAAATCTAGACAGAAAAAGCTTCATTTTAGCACTATATTAGTTAGTTATTGGAGCCTAACTTCTCTCTTTTTACTTGGTCCAAGTCCTCCTTGTTCTTTATTATGTAGGCATTAAAACTCTGTGTTCTGGAGACCGGGGGTAGAGTTTCAGGTTCTCTGTTACAGTTTAAGTTTTCAGTTTCTTCGTTTCTCACCACCACTGATTTTCTAACTTTCCTACAGGTTAGGTTTCCCCACATTTAAATGAATGTGACAGCGGTCTAGTAGTTCTCTCTGTAATGGGAACCTTTCTGATTATTAAGACCATAGTATTAACAAAAACTAAGCTTTATATAGCTAAAGCTCTTAAATATTTCTTTTAAAAATAGATTATATTAATTGTATGAAATGGCAGCTTTCATTATTACATATGAGTCTTTTGAAATTATAATTACGTCATTTTTGCCCTTCCTTTCTTCCTTCCAAATCCTCCCATGTACTCCTCCTTGCTGTTTTCAAATTCATGGCCTCTCTTTAAAAAGTGCACATATAATGTTACTTTTATGTATGTATGATTATTTAGTAGTAGATAACCAACTGGCATCCTCTTGTCTCTGGAGGACTGTATCTCCCATGCTTTGCATTCCTTAGTTGCCTGTAGTTGTTCACCTAAGTTTGAGGTCTCCTAGCTTTCCCCCAATTCATATTAGCATGCCCTTTGGTGTCCTTCTTTCACAGCTAATGTCTAGGCAGCCATATTGGCGAGACTTCCTAGGTATAGCTTTTGACATTCTCAGGAGACACAACCTCAACAAAAGCTTCCTGTGCCTCTGTCTCTTACAATCTTTCCACTCCTTCTTCTATAATGGCTCCTTTTATACAAATGTACATATGCACTTCTCCCCTTTGAGTACAAAATGTTCAGAAGTGGGATTGCACATTTGAGAAATCCACTTTTAATATCACACATAGAAATGATAAATACCATAGAATGCACCATAGAATACTAAAGGGTTTTCTTCTTTGCAATATTTTATAATTCAAGAATAGAATAATGAGCATGAG
Organism: Mus musculus; assembly: GCF_000001635.26. Taxonomy (NCBI): domain Eukaryota; kingdom Metazoa; phylum Chordata; class Mammalia; order Rodentia; family Muridae; genus Mus; species Mus musculus. The sequence continues at coordinate 139,645,972 of NC_000068.7, read as the reverse complement.
ATAGCTTTTAAATAATTTCTTAAATGGATTTAACTTGTTTCTCTCTTGTTTTAAGCTTTATCCTTCTACAGAACATCTGTTTCATCATAAATTTTGGAAGTATAAATCCAAAAATACCAGAATATGCCCACAGAATCATGTGGAGCAGAAACTCTGTGAAAGCACCCACCTATATATTCTTCTACAAGGTGAGGACCTAACACATATAAATTCTCTTGTCCTATCAATCACATGTATTCATGCTGAAGGCTAGATGGTGGAAACAGGAAGGCACTTCACAGGGATGGGGGCAGAAGCACATTTTTGTATGCGCTGTTATTTTTTAGTGTCTACTTCTCCTAGCTCTAAAACTGTCACTGAAGAGTAGCTTTGAACCAGCTGCAGAGCTCTGAAAGGTCATAACCCAGGAGCAGGGCACTCTAGGAACGTGTGCAAGGAAGATGCAGATGGGTAAACAAGCCATAAAGTAGACTGTGGTTTCTCTTTTCTAGCATTTCACTAGAGTGCTGACTCCAGGCTATTACCGGGTGAAAGTGAAATTTAAAAGAGCCAATCTGAACAAAAACCACTTGCTTGCTTTCTCCACAACTAATGAAACCCAGGAGTGTCCTGCAGTGAGGTGTGACAATCTGAAAGGCAGGGGGAAGATCACAGAGGTGAGAAGATTATCACCTCTCTTTTCATATCCCAAGGAGCATATGGGCCAGACAGAACATGCTCATGGATCTGGTCACCAGGACACAACAGATGCAGTGTCACCTCCTCCTCTCCACTCAAGATTTTCTAAGGTGTCTTTGTTGTAAGCATGCACAAGAGATAATTACCTTGGAAACTGTGATCAGAACTATAGCATTTCTGAGGAACTCTGAACATATCCAAGGGTAATGAAATGGAAAGATGGGATGAATGTCTGGGTGTGCAGCTTTGGGTAACAGATTAGGTGTGGCCTCTGTAAATGGAGAGGACTTACAGGCCTTCATTTTTCATATAAGTAGGTGAAGTGGGTCTAGCGGCAATATTGGAAAAATAGCTGGATCTTTAGGTACTGGAGGATTACCTTTTAGACCATGGAATCAGGATTTTTTTTACTCTCTCTAAATGTGTCCAGTGTCAGAGTTAAGTCAGCCATCAGGCAGGGATAACTAGCTGTCTCTTCTACTTTTTCTTTTCCATATACTGGAATGGGAGCCTAAGTCATTCACGCTAGGACCAAGGCATCAGAGTTGGTAGACCCACAGGTTAGAAATACCATGGACCTGAAGTATCATGAGGATTTACAACCAGGGATACCAAATTAGAATTCCATTTGGAGCAAAATAGAGCCTCACCCCCTTTAAAAAACTATATATGATTATTCTGAGGGATCATTGCCTGTTACTGAATTCTACTCTTGGTTTCTTGGCTACTGTGTCTTCTTTTAGCTTGGAAGTATTTATTGGAATATTTGTAAGTGATTTTTTTTTTAAAAAAGAAAGACATATTCATGTTAAAAATCTAAGCATGATGCCAGAAGCCAGTAATTTCAGCTATTTAGAAAGTTGAGGCAGGAAGAGGGCAAGTTAAGGGCCATCCTGACTTTATAGAGTCAATGTTAGGCTGGCTTGGGCAACTTAGCTCACACATAAAAATAAGTGAAAATCTGATTGTAGTTGTCTAGAGCATTTTTTTTTTTGGCTTGCATGCTCCTTTTTTGCTCTCCTTTTATTAGGTAGAGTTTTAAATTGAAACCTATTTCCTGTGAATTCTGCAGACATTGCTTCTCTGTCTTCTAGCATCAGATTTTGTAATACAATCTGTATGAGGGACTACAAACAAGAAAAGTGCAAAAGACAAGCAGGCAACATGTATATGAAAAAGGGTTGTCCCTTTTAAATGGCCATCAGAGATCAATGAGAGTCACTTTTTCTATCGATAATGATTATAAAATGCTAGTGGCATTGGTACATGGAAGGAATGGCGGTGCTACATAATGTCAGGGGGTGGCAAGGTTGATATGAACTGTCTGAAGGACATGCTTGTAACATTCAATAGTAAAACCAGTTACTCCTACCGTTTTATGTGTGATTGTTTCGTTGTTTCTTTTGCTATAAACACCAAAATCCTTCTGTTTATTCTTGGGAGCAAACAATTCCTGGAGGCATATTTATGTGAAAACCTTTTAGCCTTCTTCTTAGCACCTACTAGCCTGTTTCTCTTGCTTTTGTTACAGCTCCAGGGAAATGGTTCTTTTATTACGTACTTGATTTCTTTTCGGTGTTCCACGTTTCCTATTCATCCATTTTAGCTTATCGGATGGATGCTTGCTCTCCTTATTGATAGCCTGCATCTTTTCATGTTTCTCTTCGTTCTTTGCTTTATATTCTAAGGGATATTTAAATATGCATCTTTGTTTTCTATTGATTTATGTTCATCAAACACTTAAATGCTAGGTAATTTTTAATTTTCTCGAGCTCTGTTTTCTTTTTAGACAGCCTATCCTTATGGGTGTGTCTTGGTAATATTAACCTACATGGTTCATATCTGGAACATCCAGAAATTTCTCTTTTCTTCGAATTGTCTGTGTCTGCCAGTGAACGTTTTCCCTTTTCACTTTGGCTACTCATTTGGCTGTTGCTAATCTTCCTCGAATATCTGAAAATCCCTGGACTTCTATCCTTACAATAAAGGGCTGTATTGATTAATGCAAATTAACCAGTCATGTTTCCTTTCTGTTTGACACTTATAAATAAAACATGTTTAATAAAAATTCAATTTATTTCTTTTCAAAAAAGTTTTCATCTTACTACATTTAGTGGATGCATTTAATAATAGGAAATGTATAATATTTACCTGGTCTTACTTAGATTTTCTTATTAATAAAATATTTTATAAGTTTTTATTTTGAAGGTGTACTTAACATTGTTAGAGTCAAAAAGTCTTCATAGCTATTTTGTCAGACTTTTTTTTTAAAGCAGAATTAAGTTACACACACACACACACCACATACACATTCATATATATATATATATATATATGTGTGTATATATATATATACATATACATACATATATATATATATATATATATATATATATATATATATATACACACACATTAACATGCTACTTTATATACAGTGGAAAATTCATTTTGTTAGAGAAGTCTATAATTTGTGGCCATGATTTATCGATGTTTTATGTGTGTAAAAAATTTTAAAAGACGTGTATAAATGATGTCAAGTGGGTATTGACACAGGCATGGGGCAGGGCAGACCGATTTCACCACCTTTAAGATTCAGGGTAGACAGATCTCACCACGTTTAATCTACTACTACTCTGCTCCTTTTGGTCTTCCTTACAAATTTTCTACATGCATGCTTTGAATTTGGAAAAAACAAACTTTGGGGTTGGAGAAACAAAGAAGCTGCAATTTCCTTGCCTTAGTCCTTGGCCCATGAGGAAGTAGAGAACACATCTTGGTGATTGGAGCCAGACTTACCCTTGGCCATGGGCATTGCAGCCGACCCAAACCTAATTAAGAAAGATCCTGAATAAACTTGGGTGTGAGCCAAAATCACTAGTTTCTTCAATCAATATTTTTGATATAAAAATTAGCATCTGGCCTGAATAAAAGGCCGTACTGTTTCATGCTGCAGGAAAAAAAAAACCTCCTTTCCCTTCTATTCTGACCTTCTGTTAGGTATTTTACTGATTTATTTTGATGATAAGGTTTTGGTGCAGTTGACTTGCAAATTTTGGCTTTCAGCTCCTCATTTGAACCGAAAGCTGAAAGCAGAATTATAATTACAAGTCCTACCTTAATCCCAACCTGGCATAGGCATCAACCTTTTCCAACAAGTAAACTGGTTTGACTTGTTCTTTCACTTTTGATTGAGTTACCTTTGCTAATATGCGAAGATTAACTGAAATAACCCCGAAAGAAAGTCCCTTTTGTAAGGAAGAGAGCACGTGCCTAGGTAAACATAGTACCACCAGAGTCCTGGAACTCCTCTTTATGCTCTGTGAATGAATACCAAATACCTTCCAAGAAATCTCTGTTAACTTATACAACAATGCCCGGGAGACTGTGTTTACAGAAGTGCTTAGCACTGTGTCTAAAGAGGAATGGCTGATTAGCTCTCAGGACATCATATGCCTATTTCAGAATGTATTCTTAGTTTTAAACCATGGAGCCCACGACTTGCTAAGGGGATAGTGACAGCAAGGGTTCATGTTTGATTCATTTTGATGCTGATGTTATTCCAAAGAGTTGTATTTTAATGAGGTTGAAAGGAGGAACAAATTAAGACATCATTGCCTTTTCAAAGACTCCAGGAAATACTTAGTCATGAAATGAAATGATTTCCAGGGTTCACTTTAAAGCAATCTAATTTGAGAGGGGGTGAAAGGGAGGGTTAAAAAACCCAATCCCGAAGTGCCAATGCTCTGAGCGTGCGGATAGGTGGACAAGGTTTGCGATGCTCTCCTATTTTACTCTGTTTATATTTTCCATTATTGATTTTAAGTGGCTATCTCAGAAATGAATCTTAAATGCTAGGTGAGAAGAATCCTCTCCAACTGCACAGAATTAGCTTGCTTGTGCTGATGCCCTGTCCCTGTGCTTCTTCCTGGGAGCGTTGTTTGGTCAATGGGAAGCTCATGTGTATCCTTCAGTTTGAATTAATACTAAGGGACAACCTAACTTCCTGGCTCCTCATGGATTTGACTGAGATCTGTGCTATCAATCAATGCATAATGATTATACTATTGTCTATTCATTGCCCATCCATCGAGTGTGGTTTCAGTGGTCTGCTGCTGGAACTTTAAAAGTGAGGCCTCCAGAGCTGTGATTTCTAGTGTTTTCTAATTTCTGGGGTGCCACTTCTCCTAATGTGGCCACTTCTAAACTCCCACTGTGCTGTCACTGAAGGATGCGGAAGGAGCTTTATACAACTGGTTCTCAGGAAAGTACTTGCTTCTCTAGCTATAGTTACCTCCACCAATGGCCTCCAGTAAAAATCTTAGATGCAAATTTCTACTCCAATGTCCCTCACATCCCAGATTGACACCAACATGAAAACATTTATGATTTTTATTCTGTCAATTTTAGTGATGTATTTATTAAAGTAATATTTTATAGGCAGAATAAAGTGAAACTGGTCATCTCAAATGTTTCAGTGGAACATAAACTTTATGTTCACACCCTATATACTTCATTTTACAATACCACAGTAGTTGCCTAGAAATAGTCTACTCTGTGTGTGTGTGTGTGTTTGTGTGTGTGTAGGCCAGAGGTTAATATTAAGTGCTGTTCCACAGGAGCTGTACACTTATTTTTAGAAAGAGGGTCTCTCATTAGGACCTGGAGCTCCCCAGTAAGGCTAGGACGATTGGCCAGCAAGTCCCAGAAATCTACCTGCTTTTGCCTTTTTAGCTCTAGGATTATGAGCATACACCACAATGCTTGGCTTTTTATGTAAGTGCTGAACTTTAGTATAAGTAAGCTCAGATAGATCCTCATGTTTGCATGGGAAATGCATTACCAATGAGCTCTCTTGTCAGCACCAGGGAAATACTCCCTTCTTCATTTACAAAACACTACACAGCAGGGTGTGGTGTTCTAAGAGAATAGACTACACATACATTTTTACTGTTTTCAAAATTATGGTTGCCATAAATCAAAGTATGTATTCAAGATAGTTCAAGTATTGTTCAGATCTTAGATTTTAAAACAAGAGCTAAGATTTTATGCCTCTGCTACTTCTGAAAAAAAGATGTAGAAGATTATCATTGAATGTTCAAAGAGCTGGGAAGAGTAACATCCTACCACAAAGCTGTAATAGTTGAAGGTTGGATTTTCTTTTTAAAGGTATGGAGAGATGGGAGGACAATGTTAAAAAAGAAAGAAAACAAATACAAGGGAAAAAGAGAAAAGAGACACTCCTTAGAAAACGGTTCTTGAGAAGGGAAGGAAGCACATGGACTAAATTCACTTCAGCTTACTAGTATAAACACCCTTAAACATCAACAAAGAATCAGAAAAGTTCCCTGCTATGTTATAGGAGCCAACTGGTCTACCAAAAGCTCTAATAATCGTTTACAAATTCTGGCATCCAGTGGAATTACCTGGAGAGGCTTGTTAAAATGTAGTCCCCTGGGCACCACTGCAATCAGATTCAGTGGTGGTCTGGTGTGAGTCACATGGTTTGTCATGTTAACAAGCTTCCTAATAAATTCTGAAGCCTGTGATCTCTGTCAGACTGAAACATGGTGAAAGGCAGTAAGGCTGAGTATACATGACACTGTCATACCACGATAAGATTGGAGTTAGGACTTTATCATTTTTTTCATTATACAAAATTTTCTTCCTTACAAATATCAGTCTGAAACCTTCAGCTTCTGTTTTCTCACAAGCTCATTTCTAGAACATCTATTTCTCAATCAATCAATCAATCAATCAGTCAGTCAGTCAGTCAGTCAGTCAGTCAGTCAGTCAGATAGTTATCTCTCTATTGGTTGCCTTGCTTCCTTTCTAAAAAGAATAATAAAAGTATCCATACATATGTATGTGTGTGTTTGGGTACCATGCACATAAAATGGTTGGGACTATACTTCAGGAATCCTTAATCCCAGCAGGCTCAAACTCTAATAAAAATCTGTATTTTTTGAAGTTGAAATCAGTCTTAACTAACCTTAGTGGTTGCGGATTTTTTTTTCTTCTAAAAATCAGCATTTCTTATAATTCACAACTTTCTATATGATCTATAGTCATATTGCTACCCGATGAATTCAGGATCTCTCCTCACTCAGGAAGCACTCCACTGGAATTATAGTTCTCCTAAGTGTATGTTCATCATAGACTCTGACAAAAGTAAGTCTTTTCTATGTGTATGGGAAGGTAACAAGTTGCCTCAGGACCTTCGACTCTTAATGAAAAACGAAGAACCTCTTCCTTGTTCTGTGTGCTAGGCAGGAAAATAACTTCTTTGTGGTGAATTGAATTTGAGTTCCTCTATGCAAGTAATAAGCATGGGCATTCTTGCCTAGGAAGATACCTGTCCATCTGGTGGCTTAAAATCTTAGAGCAGGCATGGCACTGTAGAGGGAGATCACAGACTGGAGAAGAAGGGGATGCTTTCTGCTTGGTGGAGCTTGGGTGCAAGCTCCTTCTGCCATCTTACCTTCCATCTCCTGTTTTGAACTCCAGGTAGTCTGCATTTTCTTTAGATGATTTACTAAGAACAACATCATTGGATACACATATTAAAAAGAAAAAGACCTACATATCTTACTATCTTTATGCATCTATACGACATGCATTTTCTCTGCAGAAGTAATGCTGCACCAGTTTACTTGGAAGGATTGGAGTCCAGGTATCAGATCAGTCTTCAGATGGGCAGCTAGCTGTGTGTATAATAGCAGTTTCTTTTTCTCCTTCACCACAGCATTCCTTTAGCTTCTCGCCGTTTGTGAGGCACTTTATAACTGGAAACTGCTTTTTAAAATATTTACTTTTCTTATATTTTAACTATGTGTATGTGTGCAAGTCTGGGTGTGGGGGTTTTGGTCATGTGAGTTCTGGTGCCCACAGATTCCAGAGCCATCAGATAACCCAGGGCTGGAGTTACAGGTGGTTCTGAACAATCCAACCTGAGTGCTGGGAACTAAACTCAGGTTCTCTCTGAAGGAGCAGCAAATGCTCTCTCAACTGCTGAGTCATCTCCACAGCCCCACAGGATTCACTAAAAACACTATAATCCATCAGTGGGCTATACTTTTTAAAACGCTTCACACAGTGATCACTTTCTTCTTGAATGGTCTTTGAGCATCAGTGTTGGCCTGTCCAGCACTGGTTGTTGCAGGTTGAATTTCTGTCTCCCTGCACAGCTTGAAAGCTTGGGCCCATCTGTGTCACACAGAGCCAAACCTCTTTTGAAGTGATTTGTTTACAGTGTCATTTGATGGAGTGGAATGTTCTGTAACTCATTCGAACTGTTACAGAAGCTTGGCTAAAAGGTCACCACTGCTCTTTGGAGTTTCCAAGTCTGGGCACCATCTGGGAGCTTGTTAAAGATAAGGTTTTCCACTGGCTTTTTCCATACCAACTAGAACCAATTAGCAGAGGACTAATTTTTCAGAGACGAGTGTGTCGTCTTGTGAGTATGAGGAGAGTGAATCACAGTTACACAAAAGAATGCAATGCCACTTCTCACCAAATCTGAGTAGGTGTGCCAGGGAGGATATGATTAACTGGACCTGAATCTGTATACCCTTAAAAGAGACTTTTAAATACCTTAAATAATGAACTAGTCCATTTTTTAAGTGTAATTTGGGAACGTGTTATAAGGGAATTTGAGTTTCACTATGTGCTCAGAATTCAATAGAAAAATGGGAAGATATTCCTTAAAGCAACAAAGGCCAAGCATGCTAAGCTCACTCTGCACGCACCAGCATCATTTGGGTTGGTTTAATTTTATAGTTTTAGTCTAGGTCCAAAACTGGCTTGTGATTGCTTTTCTCCCTCCTCTTTAGAAAACAAGAGCCACAATCTTTCCAGTCCTTAAAGCTTAACAATAAAGTTGTAGCAGGACATCAAGAGGAAAAGGACGGTTTGCTTCAAAGACATCTCTGCTCACCACAGGCCAGCTCTGCATTCTCTCCCAAGCATTAATTGTGTCTTTTGACACCTGTCCTTGGAGAAAGTCCAAATGTGACAAACAGAAGCCATGTCGCCTCTGCCTTTCCTGGAGCTTCGCACAATACATATGAACTGTTACTGGTGGAACAAGGGACACAAATCCTTCTCTGACACTCTTTTTTCTTATGTGCAGATGGTACCCAGGAAGATTATCAAACTAAAAATCAAAATACTTTCATTTTAGTTGAAGCCCTTGAAAAGACCTGACCCAAAAGCAACTGAAACACAGGGTCACTGCCATTTGTACGCATGTGTGTATTTATAGCAAAGGAGAGGGAAAACTGAAATCTAGAATTATATTATTTTGCTTTGTAGCAGCAGGCTTGAGACATTAAATAAATGATTATTTCCCTTTTCCAATTAAGCCTGTTTGGAAAATGAAATTGTCCTCAGAAGGGGTAAAATACAATTATATTACTTTCGAGATAAAGAGGGAGGGAGGTCTTTCTGGCAGTCTTTATGTTCCATTTGGAGTCAGGAACTTAGGCTTCCGGTTCAGAGTGCATCTCTTCAAAGCTTGCTTCATTGTCAAAACCCTCCTTATTGTAGAGTATAGCACGCCCTGATTTCTTGAGTGGGAAATATTTCACGTTCAGGAGATCACCGAGCTCATCAACGACTTCCAAAACCTGCAACAAGAGAAGCCCTTTGTAAGTTAGCTTTCAACTCCTCAGCGGTCCGCTTTGCAGAGTCCAGGTTAGTGGTAAGCTCCCCAAAGACCCATAGTAATGGTTTTCCAGCAAAAATCCATGGCATTAGGTTTTGGTTTGTAAGTCCTAGAAGAACTTTAATTAACTGGTCTCTGTGGGTACATGTATGTGTAGAGGTGTACCTGCATGTGTGTGCACATGTGTACGATGCCAGAGGACAACCATGGGTGTCAACTTTCAGGAGTCATCTATCTTGTTTATTGAGACAGGGTCTCTTGCCGCTCTGCAGCTTGCTGGCCAGTATGCTCCAGTAATTCTTCTTTATCTGCCTCCCGTGAGCTGGCATCACAAGCACCTGTCATTACACTAAGCTTTTTAAAAGTGGGTTCTGGGAACTGAACTCAGGTCCTCATGCTTACATGTAAGTATTTTTATCAATTGAGCTAATCTCCCTTAGCATTCTAGAGAAGTAATGGATGATAATTCTATCTAATGCTCTAACTCAACATTGTGAGTGTTCTGTTTTAGGAGTGAAATGAGAGGGGCTTAAGACCTATGACCCATCTAAACCTTTTCTTTATCTTAAGACTTGCATATAACCTCATAGAAGAAAATGATAGAGTTGCAGAATACATTTGAGATTATGTCTTCAAATATAGTAAACCAACAAAGTAGGCTGTTTTGGGGTGCTAATAGCTACCTCTTCAATCCTCCCAAAACTTACTCCCAATACTCATTTTTAAAATACTCATCTCTACACTTTTAGACTCAAAAAGAATCAAGGCCACACACGTTTCAGTTTTAAATTAAAGTCCTTGCTGAGGTATGGAATAGTACAGTAGAGCCATGGGCATCTCTGAGATGGGTTAGAAGGGAAGACATTCTCTCTCTCTTTCTCTCTTTCTCTCTCTTTCTCTCTCTTCCTCTCTCTCTCTCTCTCTCTCTCTCTCTCTCTCTCTTTCTTTCTTTTTCTTTCTTTCTTCCTCCCTCCCTCCCTCCCTCCCTCCCTCCCTCCCTCCCTCCCTCCCTCCCTCCCTCCCTCCCTCCCTCCCTCCCTCCCTCCTTTCTTTCTTTCTTTCTTTCTTTCTTTCTTTCTTTCTTTCTTTCTTCTTTCTTCAAGACAAGTTTTCTCTGTGTAGCCCTGGCTGTCCTGGAACTCACTCTGTAGACCAGGCTGGTCTTGAACTCAGAAATCTGCCTGCCTCTGCCTCCCAAGTGCTGGGATTAAAGGTGTATGCCACCATTGCCCCGTAAGGGAGGACATTCTTAATCCATTGGATTTACACTGGAGGTGATTTTAAGGAAGCAGACGTGTATTCTCCTTGGGTACTATCAAGAAGCCAGTGGCTGGGTATGTGTTTATCATCTTTCTCCCAGAAGAGAAAAGAAAGTTATCGCTGTCGAAGGAGCCACAAAGGGAAGATGTTACACTAGCCTGTGCCTTTTCTGTTCCCAACCTGATCTCTGAATGATACCTCCCCCTTTCTCCCCTTTTCTTTGTGTATGTTTTGCACATGTGTGTGTACTCACATGTATACACACACGTCCAAGGCATGCACATGTGTATATGTGCCTGAAGGCCAGGCATAGGCCAGATCAATACTTTCTGTATTGTTCTTCACTTTAATTTTTGAGACAGGGTCTCTCACTGAACCTGAAGGTTATCAATTTAACAAGTTCCTAGGCTCTGCTAAGGTCTGCTCCTCCAGTGCAAGGATTTCAGGCACTCATGTTACCATACCCAGCTTCTTACATGAATACCTTGGGTCCACGCTTGGGTCCTAGTGCTTTCAGACTGACAGTGAGCACTTTGCCAACTCCCCATCTGCCCAGACCTCCGACTGCTTTTGTGTACTATTGTTTATATCTATGAGTGTTCAGGTCCAGTTGCTACTTTAGCCCCCTAGCTGTTGAACAGGTTCAAGTTTCACTCTATGTTATCTTAAACAGTGGCTCAGGGGTTTACACTGCCATGCATGTGTGATCTCAGGAGTAACTGTTGAGTTGATGTAGCAGTGCTCCTTGCATGCCAGGTATTTTATAGCAATGAAGAATCTGTCAACGTGAGCCCAATGTCCGGTTACTACAGAGTCAGCTATATTTGAGGTCTTAATGCTGTTTGGACAAGAAGGGGTAAGATATCTTCTCTGCTATCCACTTCATTTCAGTCACCTTTTGAAGCTTACTCCCTGTTCATTTTCACTTTGTAAGTTTTCCTCGTTGCCGTCTTCTTGTTTCCTTGTGTAAACAGTACAAGCCTTCTTTCTTCCGGCTTCCTTCCTTCCCCCTCCCCTCTCTTCTTCCCCCACCTTTCAACTTCTCCCTCCGTTTCTTTCCTTCTCTCTCCTTCTGTCTCTCTCTCTGGTTTTCTCTCTCTACTCTCCTTCCTCTGTCAGCCCCTCTCTCTCTCTCTCTCTCTCTCTCTCTCTCTCTTTCTCTCTCTCTCTCTCTGGTTTTCTCTCTCTACTCTCCTTCCTCTGTCAGCCTCTCTCTCTCTCTCTCTCTCTCTCTCTCTCTCTCTCTCTCCATTCATCCCCCTTGTCTCTCCTTATTGCCTCCTCTGTCTATCTTTCTCTTGCTTCCTCCCCCATTTCTTTCTCTCTCCTTTCCTCCCTACTTTGTCTCTCTATTAATCAATGTCTCTATTTCTGTTTCTATCTCTTTTTGCCTCTGCCTCTGTCTCTCACTCCTCTCTTATGTCCCCTCTGTTTCTCTGTTGCCATCTCCCTGTCTCTCTAGCTCTGTTTCTCCCCTAGCTCTTTCTCTCTCATCTTTCATTGCCCCTCTTCTGTCTCTGTATTTGTCTCAGTCTCTCCCTTTCCCCACCTGTTTCTCCTTCTCCCCTCCTCCCCACATCTGCATCCACCTCTCTCTCTCTAGTGTTTATGTGTGTAATTCAAGCTCAAAGGATACTTTTCACCCTTTTATTCATTGTGCTTTCCTTTTTGTTCATTGCATTCTCATAAAACCGCCCACTCTAAGGAACACTGAGCTCCCAGTAATTGCTAGTCTAAAAGTTTCTTCTCATCTCTTACCCTATTTGAACTTTCTTATATTTAGGTAACTTTTCCATCTTTGTTTTCCCCCTGGAAACTGTTTGATGTTTAGAGTACTATAGTAGCACATATCCTTTCTGGCAGTTTTAGCTCTACCTACGTCCTACCTATTTCCCTCCTGCAATTCCATGTCTCAGGAAGTAGGTGTTCTCCTAGAGTCTCCCTTTCCCCTGACCACTGTTGTTTTTTTTCTCAACAATTAGATCTTTTATCTTTGGCTTGAACATGACCACAGTTCCATCAACTCCAGTAGCTCCAGGTTTGCAGGCCTTCCTGAGCTCTAGAATCAGTTTTCACTTTTATCTGTAGTCCAGAGGCACAGACATACTCTTAGGGTCCAGGTCTGAGTTTGCTGTATTCCTGCACTCTCAATAAAGATGCTTTGACACATACTCTGCATTTCCTTCCATGTACTATGTGCCCATCTTTCTGCTCCCTAAGCCCGGAGAGCTAGAGAACTACCCTTGGTGTTGTCTGCTTAGCCCCATCCTCACCCCATTTAATCACTTGCCCAGCCTTGGCAAGTCACGTATTCATAGTGTGTAGTTGTAGATTCATCTTTGAATTGTTGTTGTTTCCATTGCCACTGGATGGAAACAACTTGTCAACTCTTATTTAGTTTAGATGGCTCCATTTCATGTCCCTTTCACCGGGTCTTTCCTCTCTTAACCCTCTTTCACATTTACTTCACCGTGACTGATCCTGTTTCTCTAGTGGTCAGAAAGACCCAGTGATGCTTCATAATTGTTATTTAACAGTGCCCATCTGAAAAGTCACTTTCCTTGTGAAGATTCACTACTATAATAATGAGCCTCACTTTTGTGATTCCACAGAGTTCCCTGCTGTCTTCTCATGGTCAACTTATTCTGTCTGGAATTATCATTAGTTTGTTATTAATCTAGCTTGTAAATATTGCCTCATCTTTTTGTTCCAGGTTTTGAATATGATTCGTACACATCATTGTTTATGAAAATGCATTCGTATTATGGGATAGTTAACTTCAGACTGACCACGATGGCTTAGTGTTCTGAAAACTTAAAATGAAGTGGCAATAAAATACATTTTAAATGGCTACTTCCTCACTCAAGTGTGATTGATATTATATAGGAAAAGTCTTTATCATTTTTCCTATAAATATTTGTTTATTTTAACTCATATTTTATTACAGAAGCTTTTATACCTGCAAAAAAAAAACCCCACAAAAAAACCAAAAAACAACCCCCCAAACAAACCAGGCTGTAATGCTTAAGGTGCATGTAAGAGGAACTTCACTGTTCAGAGCAGATAAATAGAACATTTGACTACTCAGGCTTTTCTTTTTTTTTTTTTTTTTTTTTTCATTTTTTATTAGGTATTTAGCTCATTTACATTTCCAATGCTATACCAAAAGTCCCCCTTACCCACCCACCCCCACTCCCCTACCCACCCACTCCCCCCCTTTGGCCCTGGCGTTCCCCTGTACCGGGGCACACAAAGTCTGCGTGTCCAATGGGCCTCTCTTTCCAGTGATGGCCGACTAGACCATCTTTTGATACATATGCAGCTAGAGTCAAGAGCTCAGGGGTACTGGTTAGTTCATAATGTTGTTCCACCTATAGGGTTGAAGATCCCTTTAGCTCCTTGGGTACTTTCTCTAGCTCCTCCATTGGGAGCCCTGTGATCCATCCATTAGCTGACTGTGAGCATTCACTTCTGTGTTTGCTAGGCCCCGGCATAGTCTCACAAGAGACAGCTACATCTGGGTCCTTTCGATAAAATCTTGCTAGTATATGCAATGGTGTCAGCGTTTGGATGCTGATTATGGGGTGGATCCCTGGATATGGCAGTCTCTACATGGTCCATCCTTTCATCTCAGCTCCAAACTTTGTTTCTGTAACTCCTTCCATGGGTGTTTTGTTCCCACTTCTAAGGAGGGGCATAGGCTTTTCTATGAAACCAAAATTCTGACTTTAATCAAGCCTTGAGGAATTGGATTTTCTTTTCTATCTGTTGATTTGGCACGTTGTTGGATATTGCTGACATACCACAGTGGTTTGTTGTTGTTTATTTGTTTTCTAGTTTGTTTGGTTTTTTTCAAACATTTAGCAGTGAGTTTTATTTGTCATTAGTTTTCTTTTCCTAAGCCGCTCTAGAAAGCCCTATGATGCTCAATAAAAGTACTCGCTCAGATCCCAGGGTATCAGACGTGGTCACTCTATTAGATGGATACTCACTGTGTCTAACATCTCCCGAGTATGTGCAGAGGACATGCTGAACCTGGCCCGACCTTCTGGCAGGGAAGTAGCTGGAAATCCAACAACCACCACTGAGATCTTTTTCTTAAGCAAAAATCTGCTGAAAGCACTTAGGGAAAGAGAGAGAGAGAGAAAAAAAATGTTCACTGAGGGAAGATAGAATTATCCTGCTGAAAAAAGAATATGGTTAGTTGACTTGTTCTTTTTAAAAATGATATTAAGGAGAGGAAGATTAATCTTTCTCCCACACAACACATCAAGAAAAGGGCAATTGCTTGCTGTCCCTCATAGCTGAGGATGTGCTTTTTATGGAACTTGACACAGAGGTTGGAGAGCTGTCAGTACAGAGCCTTTGATACTGAGCAGGAAATGCTGGTGTCTGCGAAGCCTGAACTGGCATGGACTCTCTGACCTGCAGAGTCCATGGACTAGAAAGCAAAACAGCTAGTACGATATAATGAAACTGGAAATAATGTTTATTAAATGTAAACCTGTGTGTTTTAAAAAGTTGAACGGAATTAATTGTGGACATTTCAAGAAGGGATACTTGGCGACTATAATTTGAAGATCAGGATTTGATATTCCTACACCAGAAATGATGACTACATGCCACATCAAATGAAAAGCAAGCATTGGCAAAAATCTCCTCTTATTTTCATTTATTTATTTTTATTTTTTTTATTTGTGAGTGAACATACAGAGGTGTGTACGAGAGGGATAATCTATTGTCTGGCCTCAAGGGATGAGGCGATTGGGGAGATAAGAGACCCTCATGGGTACTTGCAACCTATAGAATGTCAGTCCTAAGACTAACTACAAAGCTCTTGGAGGTACAGAAACCTTTTTAAGTCCCCCCTTCCCTCCATCCTTCTGCTTTTTGTTTATTTCAAGGTTAATTTCAGTAATGATCCCAGAATATTAAACTCCAAGTCTCTAAATCACTCACTCTAAGAGCCGAAGACAGATTTAAAAGGAATATTACACCCCACACCCCACCATGAGTTCTTTTGGGGCTCTGTTGCTCTCTGCAGGAAATATTAATTGCTGAGTGGCTCTACCCACAAGTGATGTCAAGGTTTCATGGTTTCATGTTTGTTCTTAGCATTAAGTGCTTTCTGGCATTCTATGTTAGGCTGGAAGCCGACAGCAGCATAGAAACCTCTAGCTTTAGCTAAGGGAAAAAACAACAACAACAACAACAAAAAAAACCAAAACTGAACCAGACTGCCATGCATTCATCCACCTTGGTACTTAGTTATCCGTGCTTTGGTTGCCTCGTGCAGAATTCATGTTATCAAATAAAACAGTGGAGAGTACAAAACCTACTGAATACACAATCCTTCTGCCCCACTGGCTTGGGTTAGGCAACATTTCTCCCTTTGATTTCTACTTAGAAGGCCACAAGGCAGCAAAACTTTCTAGCTGAGAAGGTTTGAAAACAGGGGCTGTTCTTTCTGCCTTCTTGATCACCCTACGGAAGGCTGCCCACAGCGCTGCACAGGATGAGAGCGCAGAATTGTCTGAGAAACAAGGCAAGTGCTTTATTGCTAGACACAAACCACCTGACCCATGATCTCAGGCTAGGTTTTGGGGCTCCTGGAAGACATTTTCACTGTCTGCACAGGTCCCTTTGTATCAAAGGGAATGAGTTTTGTCAAAGAATGTTGAAAATATCTATAACTGTTTGTTCATTAGGATAATCTGGGGTCTCCCAGGAACATCTACTTTAGGGACATAGATGATTACATTTTATGTAATGAGTCTCTGGATATGTAACCCTCAAAGGAAGTCAGAGTTGCCATAGGCTAGAGGTAACCAATTATAAACCAGAATAATAATGGCAACAATGATAATGTTAATAATAATAATTAATAATAATAAACATTAGCACTGCAGTGAATGCAACATTATAACAACTTATATACCAAAGTCTCCCAAGTGGCAATGACAGCGAAGAAAATTATAAACCTTGAACCTCAGGCTGAAAGTAATATACTCCTTAGGTGTATGCTTGGATTTTTTTATACCTGTTTATTTACTTTGTGTGTATATGTACAGGCATGTGTGTCACGGCATATGTATGTAGGTCAGAGGACAGCTTTTTAGAGTTGTTCTTTTCCTTCCACCCTGTGGATTTCAGGAATTGAACTCAGATCAACAGGCATGGCAGCAAACGTCTATACCTGCTTAGCCATCTTGCCAGCCTGATTTATATATTTTATGGCTGCAATTATAGTGTACTACACACTGCAGATGATTGTACTGTTGCAATATACTCAAAACTACACCATACCTGAGATTATTTTTTAAACCTCATGTGGGTAGGAGAATATGAAGCATTCTTAAGTTTTAAGAACATCAATGGTTTAAATGTCAAAAAATTTAAAAATTTTCTGTGTACATGTGTATGTATGTAGACATGTATGCACGTGGGAGCAGGGGTGGGTTTGGGCTGTCCTCTCCAAGTCTGTTTCACTTTCGTTTTCAATATGTATTTTATTATGAATTTTGGCAACTTTCCACATTAGTACTGCATTTACACTATTCCCACCTGCACTTCTTTTTTTAACGACGTCCAAATCCTGCCACTCCCTCTAAACTCTATCACCTCCCTTCTTTTTAATTACTATTTTGAGGTAGTCGCTTACTGCACCTAGAGCTCATCAGTTTGGTGGGGCTGATTGGCCAAGGAGTGCCAAGGGTCTGCTGCCTCCGTATTCCTAGACTTATGAGTACAGCTGTGCACTCCTTGCTTTTACCAGAGTGCGGGGAATCAGGGAGTCATTTTAGCAACTGCTCTGTGTCTCCTCAGCCCCTGGCATCAAAGGCTTTAAACATGAAAATGAAAACAAGCACACTGACACTGGCTGATACAATTTACTCCCTATTTTGAAAGCCTCTTCACATACAACCTCTCAACAGAAGGAGCATCTAAGAAGGAAACAAAGCCAGATAGGTGAGCGAATCCTGCAAATATGTCCCCGCAAATAGACACCATGACTTTCTATGCCACCTGTCTTGGGTTTCCTCAGGGAACCTAAATAGGCTTTTATTATTTTTTTTTCTCTCTGTCAAAATGACTGATGCATTTTGGGCTGTCAAAGACAACATTTATAACTGTTAACCCAACGCTCTGTTGCTTTAATGAGATGTAAACTAAAGCTTGAAAGACTGTGTCACAGGTTTCAGAGCTTCGGTCCATGGGCAAAGGAAAATGGCATTGGATTCTTAGGTTCCTGATTACAACCTGGGTGAATCTAAGCAGCTAAGCTAAACCTTCTTAGTCTCATGGTCCCGGTCGTAAACTAGGGTCAAGCACCACATCTATGGTTAGTGTTCAGAAAGGTTAAAAAGCCTTATGTGGAATATAATCAACATGAGCAATGTTAGCTTCTCCTGAAGAACAATCATACGATGCAGGGAACTAGGATCCATGGTCCGATATAGGATAACTACTGCAGAGTAGCAGCCTGTTCAGTACTTTTCTAGGAATTCTGTTTTTATTAACTACAATAATTATCCTGGGGAGCCATGCAACCACGGCAACTTAACTTTCTTTTCAGTTGAAACTACTACTAATTAGTACAGCGTATAATGGCCGCAATGATGGGATACTTACATTACATTAAGAGCTGTATTAGGCATAGTACGTGTGATTAAAGTTATTAATCACAGAAGATTTAAGTAACTCTTACATGAAAAGCATCATTCCAGACGCTGTGGATATCGCTTCTTTTCTTTTTCTTTAGTACTGCAGAGGGGAACCAGGATTTTGTGTGTGTCGGGTAACTGTTCCACTACTGAATTATATCTTCAGTCCTTTATTGTATTTAATCTCAGGAAGGGAGCACTAATCTATCTTATTTTGTCAGGAGGAAACTGGTATTCAGAAGGTTGTTAAGGTTGTTGGCTCACTTGTACAAGATTTCCCAAGAGAGAAGATGAGCCAAAACTGATTCATTCTGAACTTCTTACTACAACATTAAGAATAACTGTTACATGAAATAGATTGTGGTAGTAAATTTGAAATACATTTGAAATTCAGTCCTGT
Source organism: Mus musculus (assembly GCF_000001635.26). NCBI lineage: Eukaryota > Metazoa > Chordata > Mammalia > Rodentia > Muridae > Mus > Mus musculus. Next base: position 139,627,305 of record NC_000068.7, on the reverse strand, counting down.
TAGTACACTATTGACTGACTGTGCATCACAATAACATATTGTGTATCTCAAAAAACACTTTCATTATGAAGAAATGATAAATGTTTGTGGAAAAAGGCACATTTCCTCCGATTTAAATAACATGTAAATATATATGTCTATATATTTATATGTATATATATAAACATTATGTGATACCCTATTAATGTGCACAATTTTTATATTTTATGTATCAGCATAAAAACAAATTTACTTAAAATGTGCACTTATTTTTTTACTATTAATGAACTCCTCAATGGATTATTCACTCATCCAACTTGTTAAGACTCTAATTCTGCTCTCCATCTTCTGCTCTTACTCTGTTTCCACTGATCGTGAACTTCCACACATTTATATTGAATGCCTTCTTTTGAGCTAATAATGAAATATTAGGTAGACATGCTCTAAGTTTGAAACCTTCCTTCTAGAGCATGCTATTTACCCAGTCATTTTAAAAAATATGTGCATGTGTTCTTTTGTGCCCTCAAAAATTAGAAGGTAGTGTCAGATTAGATTAGTGGCTGTGTAGAATCTCCATTGTCATTCCTCCCCTGCCATTGCACTGAGTTGGTTGGTGTTGTATTCGGTCTCCTTGGACACTCTGGGCATTGTTTCTTTGACATACATTTGTGAACAAAGGGCTGACTAATGCTGATGGTGTGGCTTACTAAAAACTCATTCACATGTGTGTTTCAAGTGCTTGATATTTTGTTGTGGCAAAAATCACACAAGAATATATTTAGAAGAATGAGCCTTTTGAGAATTTATGATTCACTTCTACTCAGGATGAGTTCTCAACAGGCTAGGTTCTATATAATTTTTAAAATCTGTTCAGGTAGATAAATGGTGGGTCAAACAGAAAGCTCCGATACTGGGGTTATGTGTTAGAGGGACAGTCTTGTGTCAGAAGGAGACTCAAGATCATCTATCTTAAAATTCAGATAAACCATTTCCCCAAATTTCTAGAGCTTGAAAATGGTATAGAGAGGTGGGCCTTAGCACCAGTCTCCTATTCTTTTTTTTTTCTTATTCAATAAACATTTATTTATTTAAAATTTTAAAATTTATCACTATCATTTAATTTGCATTATCTTAATTTGAAATTCTTCCTGTTCACATTTTGTGTACCTTTCACCAATTCACTAAATATTCTTAAAGGTACATGGAAAAACCTCCTAAAGATGCTGGCAGATGGCTTCTGAGAAGTCATGTGTCTGAGGTCAGAACTCAAGTACCTCACCAAGCACACAATCTAGTTCATGCAAAGGAAAACCTCCTGGTATCAAACATGCCATTTCTGTCCTGACACACTGGACGTTGGCAGATTCTGAGGGTTGATGGATACTCACGACACTTTAGCGGGCATATAGAGGAGCACAGGGATCACCGGAGAGAAATCATTGCCATAGATGATGAATCCCATCTCTTTCAGTCGCCGTCGGAAGTATTTTATGTTTTCCTTAAGTTGCTGTATTCTCTCCATACCTGAAAGGACACAGACACAAAACCCTTCAGTTGCCATCAGGAAGTAAAGGTTAGATCAACCTGGCAAACTCCACTTCACCCCGCCCCCTGGTGGGCTTGCTTATTAGCTAAGAGTTGGAAATAGGGTGATCAGACACAAGTACTGTGTTGTGCCTAGGAGACAATATGGGAGAAGGGTGTGTTAAGTAATGTAGGACTAGTGGGAGCAAGCACCTCTTGTGTATAGACTCTATGTCAAGTGTTTTAATCATTAACTCAGGAGAAGGGAGTGTAATAAGAAATGTACACACACACACACACACACACACACACACACACACACACACACAAACAAACAATCAGTTGTTGGTAACATTCTTTATCCAAATTGAACCAGCCCATTACATTTATAGCCTAAGCCTCTAATGAAAGGGAAATTTATCTAATCTCAATTTAAAGAAGTAATATGCCACTAAGTAAGGAGGGGGCCAGCTGAGACCAGGTTTGTTTCATAAGCATTTGGTAGTGTTAGAGTAAGGATGGGACAGAAGACTTCTAAGCTTTTCTCAGCCAGAAAGTAAACACAACATTGGATTGAATCAGGGCAGGCAAACATGTATGTCTATGTCAAACATACTGATGCCTTAGTTAAGTTCAAAAAAATCCTCTGTCCAAAGGGTCCCATTCCTATGGTCGCATATACAAGATGACAAAAGGAATGAAAGAGAAGAAGAAAGGTACCTCATTAGTGCAGTAGGTAGTGTGCCAGTCTCATAAAGAAAAGAAAAAGTTCTGAAGACATCTGTTTACACCAGTTCTTCCCTTAGTGGATATAGGTGAACAAACAAGCCAGAATTAGCAGGTGTTTGCTCAATGAGAATGAATGGGATTCAATACTTAAGTACCCTAGAAATTAACTCAATGTTAGCCTTTGGGAAAAGGTTGCTATTCTGCAGGAATGGGTTACTGTAGTTGTGGCTGTCTCTAGCTGACTTCCACTCTTATTGGTTAGACCTAGGTCATGCACAAGAAGTTATTCAACAGTTTGAATATCACTGGTGGGTGTTTGTAACTCTCCAGAGAACAAATGTGAAAACTTCAGAAATTGTGTTAATTGTGGTCATCATGGTTCTTGAAAAGTGGTTGAGCTGTGGAATCTTTGGTTCAGCATCTTTCCTCCAGTAGATGTTGACATTTGAGTGAGCTCGATACATTTCTCCTCTTGTTACATTGACTTGGCCAGTTGGGATACTCTACTCTTCTGATAGTTGGCTCAATGATGGAAAAAAAAATTGGAAATATCAGTCTTTGTCTCAGATCCGCTGAAGAAGGGAAAGAATGGGAAGCTAGATCTTTGTCAACTCATCAAGGAACCTGTCAAGAATGTTTTTGACGCTGATAAAACCCAAGGCACAGGTAGTGAGTGTCTTAAATAAAACACTTGCATCTAGCCATGGGTAAGTTAGGACATCATTTGGACTTTCTGTTATGTGAACCAGAAAGTGTCTGTGAGCAAATGTTCTTAGTGGCAGATGGCCACTACTTTGATCAGGCAGAATACAACATTCTCAATAAATACTATGAATAGATCAGTGGTTATAGGCACAAGTCTGATGACCTTAGTTTGATCCCCGGATCACACAAGGTGGCAGGAAAGAAATAACTTCTGAGAGTTGACCTCTGATCTACTGATCTACACACACACACACACACACATGCATGTGCATGCACATGTGTGAGCATGCACCTTCATGTCCAAGTGTGCAGAGAGAGAGAGAGAGGGAGAGAGAGAAAGAGAGTGAGAGATAGACAGAAAAAGAGACATAGACACAGAGAGAATTAAATAAATATTGAAAATACAGCAGTAGTATCAATGATTATTATATATGTGTGTATATATATATATATATATATATATATATATATATATACACACACACACATATATTTATATTCATCACAGTTATAGGCAGGTACCATATAGTAACTTATCTATTACTACTTTATTATGACAATATCAAGGTAGGTACTGTAATCTTATATAATACACAAGGGGAAGCAAGTACTTACTTAAATTTATAAAGTTTGTGGCTATTCAAGCTAGAATTTAGCCCAACAAATTGGGTTCTAGAATTTGGTTTGTTAACCTCTACACTAGTGTTCTGACTACATAATGAATAGATGGTGGCCACCTTTTCTAATCTGTAATAAAATTCTAATCTCTACAATAATAATTGATCATAATTATGCCCATATTTTATAGTAGAGAAAGTGGAGAAGTCAAAGGACTCATGTTGTAAAGGGTTGAACAGACATCGAGGATTAAGAATCCAAAGCCTGATAAAGGGCAGACCTTGTGAAGTCCTTCCACTTTGGTTGTGGGGCCTGAAGGTATAGACACAAGGAGTAAAGTGAACTTGTAGACTGTCCTCCTGAAGTCACTTGTTTATCTAGTCTTCTGGTGTGTTTAATGATAAGATCAGTCATTCCCCAAATACATTAGCTCTTCTTTCACAAATTTTCTTTGATCATTAGTTCTAAAGGGACCTAACATTAATTGCCTAATTGTGTCAACTGTACATGCAAAGGAATGGATATTTTCTCAAATAGAACATGAAGAAGTGAGATGTTAAATGACTCTCGTTTGTCCATGCTTCTTTTCTGTAATTGTTCCTTATCTAACTCCAGTTTTCAAGGAAGATCCTTTCCCAAGCATTCTAGTTCCTGGTAGGGAGATTATAAGAGGAAAAAACAAAAAACAAAAACAAAATACAAAACCAAAATATCTGTTGCATTTTAGTTCCCTAATCTTGGACATAGATAGAGGGTAGAGATTCCCTAGACCTAAGGAAAGTTTATTTGGATATTGGTCAGGGGATCATGATGTTGTCTGTAATTACAAAGAGATGATAGATACTAATTAAGTCAGCCATATCTCCTTGCTAGTAGAGTTTAGATATGAAAAGCTAAAAAGCTAACAGTTGATAGAACATAATTAGAGGAAAGGGGAGAAAAAGTTGTAGCAGAATCCATGAGGTAGAGCGAGTAACTGGTTTAGAAAAGTGAGGGCAAACAAAGTTCACTGGTAGCAATGAGAAGAGAAGATTCATAAGCAGAAAAGGATTATGATTGGTGGCAAGGTAGGTGTGAAATCAAACAGTCCGATTGGATAGATATGGATATGATAGATATAGATATAGATAGGTATAGATGAACCAGGACTCTAATAAACACCATAAAGGAAAGTTAAGTGGTTGTTATCATAGTTTGCACCAGGGAGATTAGAACAAAAATAAGGTAGCCTGGCTCCAGTGATGATAGGGCTTGGATCTGAAGTGTGGTGAGTTATTAGGTAGAGAAGAACAGCCAGTTAGAGAGTTAGAGAAGGCAATGCAAGGGTGCAATGATGGATACCATAGGAAGTTGGGAGAGAACTAAGTGAGTTAAGATGAGCCAGAGCAAGGGAAGATTGTCTGAAGAAAAAGAGGAGGGATTTGTGTAGATGGATGAAAGAATCCAACATTTAAATGTTGTGATGAGGGTGAACCTAAAAGGGAAGAGAGAGAGAGCGGGAGAGGGAGGGAGGGAGAGAGAGAGAGAGAGAGAGAGAGAGAGAGAGAGAGAGAGAGAGAGAGATTGAGAATGCAGGAGATGAAATAATATTCCTGGGATTTTTCTTAACATGGCAATCACTGATAACAACCTTTACTCTGAGATTCTGGGAAGGCCATTGGATTGTAAGAGACAGGGAGTTGGAGGAATGGTTTACTTTTACATATATAATCTTTCCCCATACTCACTCATCCTTCAAGAAACAAAAGGAGCAACAACAAAAACAAAACCAAAAAACTCCTGATTTCTCTGCTCTCCAGTTCTAGATTTATCAATTATGTGAAATCTGAAAATATGCAGGGCCAACTCTATAAATTCTACTGAGTAAACACAGCTTCTTAAGTCATTTTAAAAATAATTGTCTTGTCCAGAGGACTCTCCACCCACAGGCACCCTACCATGCCCACGGTCTTAGGATCACTGGTGAGTGGAACACAAAATCTGTTCCAACAGAACTGGAGGTACCTGGGGACAGCTGGAGCAAGGACATAGAAACCCTGCCCAACCAGTGGCTTAGGTTCCTTCCGGTTGGAGATGGTTTACATTGGTTTTGAACTCAGCGGACAGTCCCACTGTCCCCAGAGGAGGTACCATTTCTAGGCACTCTAACATGTCCAGGATCTTAGGATCTCAGGATTCCAGAATCCCAGGATCCCAGAAGCTTTGTCACACCAGGATCTCAGGGTCTCAGAGGAAGCTTGACTGCCATACCCAGAATCTCAGCATCACAGGATCCCAAAATCACAGGATCACAAAGAAAGCTGGACTCTGAGAAGTTCTGACTCAACTGGGATTACAGGAAGGACAGGCTCCAATCAGATATATCAAGTGCAGGGAGCACTTGAGATAATCAGATGGCAGGAGACAAGCATAAGAACAGAAGCAACAGAAACCAAGATTACTTGGTATCACCAGAACCCAACTCTCCCACCATAGTAAGTCCTGGATACACCATCACACCAGAAAAGCAAGATATGGATCTAAAGTCACTTCTCATGATGATGACGGAGGACTATAAGAAGGACATAAATAACTCCCTTAAAGAAATACAAGAAAATACATCTAAACAGGAGAAAAAATTGAACAAAAACATCCAGAATCTAAAAATGGAAGTAGAAACAATAAAGAAATCACAAAGGGAGACAATTCTGGAAATAGAAAACTTAAGAAAGAAGTCAGGAGCCATAGATGCAAGCATAACAAACAGAATACAAAAGATAGAAGAGAGAATCTCAGGTGCAGAAGATGCCATAGAAAACATTGATACAACAATCAAAGAAAATGCAAAATACAAAAGGACACTAACCCAAAACATCCAGGAAATCCAGCACACAATGAGAAGATCAAACCTATGGATAGTAGGTATAGATGAGAAGAAAGATTTCCAACTTAAAGGGCCAGTAAATATCTTCAACAAAATTATAGAAGAAAACTTCCCCAACTTAAAGAAAGATATGCCCATGAACATGCAAGAAGCGAACAGAACTCCAAATAGTTTGGACCAGAAAACAAATTCCTCCCGTCACATAATAATCAAAACACCAAATGCACAAAACAAAGAAAGAATATTAAAAGTAGTAAGGGAAAAAGGTCAAGTAACATATAAATGCAGACCTATCAGAATTACACCTGACTTCTACCCAGAGACTATGAAAGCTAGAAGATTCTGGGCAGATGTCATACAGATCCTAAGAGAGCACAAATGCCAGCCCAGGCTACTATACCCAACAAAACTCTCAATTACCATAGACAGAAAACCAAGGTATTCCATGACAAAACCAAATTTACCTAATATCTTTCCACAAATCCAGCCCATTCAAAGGATAATAAAGGGAAAACTCCAACAGAAGGAGAGAAACTATGCTCTAGAAAAAGCAAGAAAGTAATCTTTCAACAAATCTAAAAGAAGATAGCCACTTGAACAAAATTCCAACTGTAACAACAAAAATAACAGGAAGCAACAATTACTTTTCCTTAATATCTCTTAGTATTAATGGACTCAATTCCCCCCAAAAAAGACATAGACCAAGAGACTTGATAGGTCTATGCATCCTTGGGATGAAGTCTACTTCATCCCAGGACCCAACATTTTGCTGCATACAGGAAAAACCACCTCAGTGACAAAGACAGACATTACCTCAGAGTAAAAGGCTGGAAAACAATTTTCCAAGTAAATGGTCCCAAGAAACAAGCTGGAATAGCCATTCTAATATCAAATAAAATTGACTTTCAACCTAAAGTTATCAAAAAAAGATAAGGAGGACACTAAAAACTCACCAAAGGTAAAGTTTACCAAGATAAACTCTCAATTCTGAACATCTATGCTCCAAATGCAAGGGCATCCACATTCATTAAAGAAACTTTAGTAAAGCTCAAAACACACATTGCACTGCACACAATAATAGTGGGAGACTTCAACACCCTACTCTCATCAATGGACAGATCCTGGAAACAGAACTACACAGAAGCCCAGTGAAACTAACAGAAGTTATGAAACAAATGGCTTTAACTGATATCTATAGAATGTTTTATCCTAAAACAAAAGGATATACCTTTTTTCTCAGCACCTCATGGTACTTTCTCCAAAATTGACCATATAATTGGTCACAAAACAGGCCCCAACAGATTAAAAAAAAATTGAAGTAATACCATGCATTCTATCAGATCACCATGGACTAAGGCTGATCTTCAATAACAACATAAATAGTAGAAAGCCCACATACATGTGGAAGCAGCACAGCACTCTACTCAATGATACCTTGGTCAAGGAAGAAATAAAGAAAGAAATTAAAGACTTTTTAGAGCTTAATGAAAATGAAGCCACAACATATCCAAACTTATGGGACACAATGAAAGCAGTCCTAAGAGGAAAACTCATAGCTCTGAGTGCCTCCACAAAGAAACTAGAGAGAGCATACATGAGCAGCTTGACAGCGCACCTAAAAGCTCTAGAACGAAAGGAAGCAAATTCACCAAGAGGAGTAGACAGCAGGAAATAAACAAACTCAGGGCTGAAATCAACCAAATACAAACAAAAAGAACTATATAAAGAATCAACCAAACCAGGAGCTGGTTCTTTGAGAAAATCAACAAGATAGATAAACCCTTAGCCAGACTAACTAGAGGGCACAGGGATAGTATCCCAATTAACAAAATCAAAATGAAGAAGGAGACATAATAATAGAACCTGAGGAAATCCAAAACATCATCAGATCCTACTACAAAAGGCTATACTCAACAAAACAAGAAAACCTGGATGAAATGGACAACTTCCTAGACAGATACCAGGTACCAAAGTTAAATCAGGATCAGATTAACGACCTAAACAGTCCCATTTCCCCTAAAGAAATAGAAGCAGTCATTAATATTCTCCCAACCAAAAAAAGCCCAGGACCAGATGGGTTTAGTGCAGAGTTCTATCAGACCTTCAAAGAAGACCTAATTCCAATACTCCTCAAACTATTCCACAAAATAGAAACAGAAGGTACTCTTCCCAATTCATTCTATGAAGCCACAATTACTCTGATACCTAAACCACACAAAGACCCAACAAAGAAAGAGAACTTCAGACCAATTTCCCTTATGAATAGCGATGCAAAAATACTCAAAAAACTTCTCGAAAAACAAATTGAAGAACACATCAAAACAATCATCCATCATGATCAAGTAGGCTTCATCCCAGGGATGCAGGGATGGTTCAATATACAGAAATCCATCAACATAATCCACTATATAAACAAACTCAAAGACAAAAACCACATGATCATCTCATTAGATGCTGAGAAAGCATTTGACAAAATCCAACACCCAGTCATGATAAAAGTCTTAGAAAGATCAGGAATTCAAGGTCTAAACATAATAAAAGCAATATACAGCAAACCAGTAGCCAACATAAACTAAATGGAGAGAAACTTGAAGCAATCCCACTAAAATCAGGGACTAGACAAGGCTGTCCACTTTCTCCCTACCTATTCAATATAGTACTTGAAGTTCTAGCCAGAGCAATTTGACAACAAAAGGAGATCAAAGGAATACAAATTGGAAAGGAAGAAGTCAAAATATCACTATTTGCAGATGAAAAAATTCCACCAGAGAACAAAACCTGATAAACAGCTTCAGTGAAGTAGCTGGATATAAAATTAACTCAAACAAGTCAATGGCCTCTCTCTACAGAAAGGATAAACAGGTTGAGAAAGAAATTAGGGAAACAACACCCTTCAAAATAGTCACAAAAAATATAAAATACTTAGGTGTGACTCTAACCAAGGAATTGAAATATCTGTATGATAAGAACTTCAAGTCTCTGAAGAAAGAAATTAAGAAGATCTCTTAAGATGGAAAGATCTCCCATGCTCATGGGTTGGCAGGATTAATATCGTCAAAATGGCTATCTTTCCGAAAGCAATCTACAGATTCAATGCAATTCCCATCAAAATTCCAACTCAATTCTTCACAGAGTTAGAAAGGGCAATTTGCAAATTCATCTGGAATAACAAAAAACCCTAGGATAAAAAAAACTATTCTCAACAATAAAAGAACCTCTGGTGGAATCACCATACCTGAGCTCAAGCTGTACTACAGTGCAATTGTGATAAAAACTGCATGTTACTGGTACAGTTTCAGACAGGAGATCAATAAAGTAGAACTGAAGACCCAGAAATGAACCTACACACCTATGGTCACTTGAACTTTGACCTTGGAACTAAAACCATCCAGTGAAAAGAAGACAGCATTTTCAACAAATGGTGCTGGCTTAACTGGCAGTTAGAATGTAGAAGAATGCAAATTGATCCATTCTTATCTCCTTATACAAAGCTCAAGTCTAAATGGATCAAGTAACCCCACATAAAACCAGACACACTGAAACTTATAGAGGAGAAAGTGGGGAAAAGCCTCGAAGATAAGGGCACAGGGTAAAAAATTCTGGACAGAACAGCAGTGATGTGTGCTATAAGATCAAGAATCAACAAATGGGACCTCATAAAATTACAAAGCTTCTGTAAAGCAAAGGACACTGTCAATAAGACAAAACGGCAACCAACAGATTGGGAAAAGATTCTTGCCAATCCTAAATCAGATAGGGGACTAATATCCAATATATATAAAGAACTCAAGAAGGTTGACTCCAGAAAACCAAATAACCCTGTTAAAAATGGGGTACAGAGCTAAACAAGGAATCCTTAACTGAGGAATACCAGATGGCTGAGAACCACCTAAAAAATGTTCAACATACTTAATCATCAGGGAAATGCAAATCAAAACAACCTTGAGATTCGACCTCACACCAGTCAGAGTGGGTAAGATCAAAAACTCACATAACAGCAGATGCTGGCAAGGATGTGGAGTAAGAGGAACACTTTTCCATTGCTGGTGGGATTGCAAGCTGGTACAACTACTCTGGAAATCAGTTTGGCGGTTCCTCAGAAAACTGGATATAATTCTACTGGAAGATCCAGCAATACCACTCCTGGGCATATACCCAGAAGATGAGAAGATGTCCCAACTTGGAATAAGGACACATGCTCCACTGTGTTCATAGCAGCCTTATTTATAATAGCCAGTAGCTGGAAAGAATCAAGATGTCCCTCAACAGAGGAATGGATATAGAAAGTGTGGTACATTTACACAATGGAGTACTATTCAGCTATTAAAATCAATGAATTCATGAAATTCTTAGACAAATGGTTGGATCTGGAGGATATCATTCTAAGTGAGGTAACCTAATCACAAAAGGACATACATGATATGCACTCACTGATAAGTGGATATTAGCCCAGAAACTCAGAATACCCAAGATACAATTTGTAAAACACATGAAACTCAAGAGGAAGGAAGACAAAATGTGGACACTTTGATCCTTCTTAGAAGGGGGAACACATACCCATGGAAGGAGTTACAGAGACAAATTTTGAAGCAAAGACTGAAGGAATGACCATCCAGAAACTGCCCCACCTGGGGATGCATCCCAAAAACATCCACCAAACTCAGACACCTTTGCAGATGCCAACAAGAGCTTGCTGACAGGAGTCTGATATAGCTGTCTCCTGAGAGGCTCTGCCAGTGCCTGCCTAATACAGAAGTGGATGCTCACAGTCTACATTAGATGGAGCACAGGGTCCCCAATTAAAGATCCATAGAAAGTACCCAAGGAGCTGAAGGGTTTTGCAGTCCCATAGGAGGAACAACAATATGAACTAACCAATACCCCCTGAGCTCCCTGGGACTAAACTACCAATCAACGAAAATACATGGTGGGACTTATGGCTCTAGCTGCATATGTAGGAGAAGATGTCCTAGTGGGCCATCAGTGGGAGGAGAGGCCCTTGGTCCTGTGAAGGTTCTATGCCCCAGTATAGGGGAATGCCTGGGCCAGGAAGTGGGAGTGGGTGGGTTGGAGAGCAAGGGGAGGGAGGAGAGGATAGGGAATTTTCAAAGGGGAAACTAGGAAAGGGGATAACATTTGAAATGCAAATAAAGAAAATATCTAATACAATTTTTAATTATGAAAGAAATAACAATTGCCTTATAATATGCTGAAATGTCTCCTGGGAACTTGTATGTGCACATGGAAGTGTCTTTTCTGAAGTATAAAACAAGAAATTAGGAGGGGTGCTGTTTGCCTTAAAAATTCACCTAGTCTTTGAAACGCCATGCCTAGGGAGATAAGAGTATAGAGTGAGAGAATGGGCCAATGGACTAGAAGAGGGATGTGGTAAGATGTGATATGAAGGTGATTGAAAAGAAGACATGGATACACATCCCAGCCACCCAAATGTATTCCATCTGGCCTGTCTTCTTGTGTGCTCAGCACTTTGTTGATGGTTAGCTACAGGGTGAACAGATGACTTCATTGGGCTCAGCCTGATGGTCCCTAAATGTTCCCCCTTAAAGACTCGGAGGATTTCCTGGTCGGGAAATACACAGATGATTTAAATTGCTTTTCCCAGTGGCATTATCTTTGCACATGCCTACAGTGACTCATCTATCACTGGACAGCCCAGCTACTTAATTGGCCCCGTCTGTCTTCTCTTCCTCAATTAACCCAAGTCACTGGATCATAAGCCAGTGTCACCACTTCACTACTTCTAGAAGCTTTTCGAACTTAATAAAACTGGTCAGAATTTTGGTTCTGAGTTTATCTGATTTGTAAGAACTGGAAGGGTCATTCTTGTCCTGTCGTTCCTGTCTTTGAACCACTTATCAGCAGATATGGCTGATTAACCACTATTGACACACTTTGTAGTGACCATGCTTTCTTATACAGGTCAACTATAAATGCCTTTGAGGTCTTTGGTATTGGCCAAGATACAGCTCCTTTCAATTACTTGATGCCCCACTCTTTAAAGTTGAAAACATTTGCATTCTCCTGAAGGGCCTGGGGGCAAAGGGGAATTTGTACATATAAAACGCTGCTCATCTAGACAGGATGTGGGTGATTGTACTAATTATGGTGTGCTTTGAGATCCGTGCTTGAAGAGAGCTTGGTAAAAGCAGAAGAAATATTTGGCAGGGTCCTTGGGCACGGGAATGGTTGCTGTCGAGACAGCACCCAGGCACTCTGCAGACTGGGTACTGCAGCCAGATCCTGTTTGAAAGGCATAAAGCCGCTAATTACAGAGGTTCAGCCTCTTCTGCTGCAGATTCCATACAAGACAGAGAAGGACCCAGTCAGCTAAAGAAATGAATGAGATGATTCTAACACAGGCTTCTAGAGAATTTATGTGTTTGTTTTTCTAAACTCGGAGCTGAGTGTTATCAGGGGAAGGAATAGGCTTCAGAGTTAAGTCAATTACCATCAAGTTGGACCTGGATAACTTTAGTCCCTAAAAAAACCTTACTGTTATCTGCAAGGTAAAGATAAGAGTATCTTAGGAAGATGGGGAGAAATGAAGACTTTTAAAGCAAGAAACCTGATTGATACAGCAACTGGCATCCAGGACATACTTGGGAGTTAATTCTCAGTTTCCTTAGTTTTCAGCAGCCTCAGTGTCACCTTGGCATTACCTGGAGAGGTTGTAGAATCACTCACATGCCTAGGCTGCACCCAAGACCCATTTCATTGTAGACTCTGGGGATGGCACGGGGGATGCATTTTGATTTTCAAAAGGAGAGTTGGTAATTTCAGAAACTGGCGCTATTGCCAGTTCACCCTTAAGGTTGTGCATGCTTGTGGCAGGTACCTGGCTATTTTATGACCCTAAAGTTGGATTTGAAAATAAAAAAATGGAAAGGCAGCAGCAGCAGCAGCAGCAGCAGCAGCAGCAGCAGCAGCAGCCACAGCAGCAGCCACAGCAGCAGCCTCTCCCTTGATATCCTATCTAGGTAGCTATTGAATCCTGGTTTCCTTTGCTGGGGTAACCTGCTTTCCTGGGAGTTATGTGCTTCAAGGTGCTCACTCAGCTTGAGATCAGACCCCTCATCTGTCTCATCCCTTCAGAAAGTAGGTGGGGCTAGGGATGAACCTGTGCCTGCAAAATGAGCTATGTGCTGCCATTCTTGCCATTCAGATTTTCAGCCTTACCCCCTTGAGAGATTAGCTAGGTTAACAGAGGCCACGAATACTTTAACCTTCACTCCAATGCTGTTAAAACAAAAACAGCTGGGGCAGAGGAAGGAAAAACAAATAAAACACAAAGCCTCTCACTACAAAGCATTGCAGTCCCCTAATAAAAACAATGGTTTGTGGCGTTTCCAGAAATATGTTTAGCACAACTCAGTCTCCGGGAGGAGCAGAAGGAATTGCAGATCGTGGAAGCTGTCAGAGTGACCTGTCTTGAAGGAGAAAAATTTCTTCTCCACCAAATCTCTGGCATGCTCAGGGGTGGAGAGAGTGGGTGGGCAGGCATTGATTTCTACAATTGAGAAAGAAAAAGAGACGGGTTGATACTCTCCTGGGCCAACACAGTGTCACTGTCAGCAGAGACACATATATACCCAGATGCCAATGGGTGGCTTATTTTAGCATTTCTCATGCTTAAAAATGGACACATGGGAATACACACAACCTACCCTCGCTTAAATTATTTAGCACACCACTACTGTCCGAACACTGACTTGGGCAATCTAACATTCCAGCTTGGGTAGTATTACTTGAAAAATGAGGTCCTTGTCTCCATAGATGGAAAGTATCTTTCTGTAAAACATTTCTCACCATTTAAGCAGTTGGTATTTCAGAAAAATTAGCCAGTGGAAAATCAAATTGACGTTAGAGAATGCCTACAGTAGTATAAACCCTTTCTTAGTCCTGGCGTTCCCCTGACTGCTTCCCTGGCATGACCCAGAGTGTGGGATGCTGAGCAGCCCTGGCAGTAAAGTTTCCATGTGGCAGCAGGAACCCAGTGTCTGTTATTTTTAAGCACTGGACACCAGACAGGACATTTTGTTTCCAAGACACTCAGGGGCAGAGAGATCTCAGGGAAGATGAAGAGGCTACGGGTGGTGAGAACCGTAAGAACTGCATTAGCAGTGACAGACTTCCCAGTGGGGTGGAGACAACGGCGTTTGGAGTGGTTTGCTTAGAGAAGCACACATTTTTATAAGGCAGTGGAGCTCTCCCTTTTGATGTCAGGATTCCAAGGTTACAGCATGTTTTATAGCTACATACACATGTGCCAGGGGCTCTTTAGTCTGCACAGTCCTGGCCCTTGGGAATGTACACAGAGGAGCAGATTGGACTTGAGGCAGGAGCAGCTATCGTCGTGGCCTAATTTCAAGGGCTCTGAAGAAGAGCTAACACTACGAAGCTTCTCACACACACTGACAGCGATTTACCTCACCAAGCAGGATGAGAAAGATCATCTGCACGTTAAGGAGGAGCCGGAGAGTGATGTTTTGGAATCCTTTACAGATGTGGAGACTGAGGCTTGAGGGTTATGAAAATATTGCCAAGATAATGTGGGAACTGGATCTGTTCTATAAGATTCTCAAGAGTTAGCTCATTGGCTATGTGTTAGTCCCATGACATAAGTATACACGCATCTTGCACACAGAAAGCTCTTAAGACATGCAGAAGTTGGGCCGGCCATGGAAGCAGGAATGGGTGATGGAATTCTGGAGCACTTTGAAGAGAAATGATCTAATCAAGAGGCAGATAGAAAGTAGAATGCACAGAGTAACGCATGCCATTTGACGTGTGTATCACCAGGATACTGTCTCATGAATATTATTGGTTGAATGGTTAATTTGCATTTAAATGAAGAGTAGTATCTTAGCAAGGCTCTAATAGTAGAATTTAATACATTAAAGAAAGGATGGACTTCCCAGAGTCCTTATGAATTAGTGACTTTTAACATGCCAAAGGTTTCTGGAATTTTAAAAATTAAGGGTAATAGGAAAATAAGACAAATTCTCTTATATGCAGAATCAATTTCTGCCCCCCCAGCTCTCTCTCTACACACACACACACACACACACACACACACACACACACACAGACACACACACAGAGAGACATGTGTGTGTGTGTGCATGTGTGTGATCATATGAAAGTATAAAGAAGACTGTATTTTGAAGGAAGATGGAGACCATCAGGAAGAGGAACAAGGGAAGGTGATGGGAATGGATATAAGGATAATGTATGAAAATAATGAAAGCCATTATCTTATACATCAAGTAAAGAAACTAGCAGACATATCAACCTTCCACTTCAGAGATTATGTTCTAGAAGGTCTGGGGTTGACCTTTTCAAAGAGCTCATGGGACAGTTGCGATGTCTATCTTTAGTTAAGAACCATGGCTCAAAGTGACACATTACGTTGAGGTTGTTGATTCAATAACAATAATAATGATGACAAGGATAATAATAACAATGAAATTAATTGTAACTGAAGACAGCAGAGAACAATCAAAAGAGTTTCTGGGACCTGTCTGATCACCAGTCTGGGTGATGGGGATGATGGTGATGATGGTGATGATGGTGATGATGGGGGTGATGGTAATCACTGATGTATATACTTTCCGGGTTGTAGGAGGATGGCAACTCAGGATTTTCTGATGTATGACTTTTCATATATAGATAACAGCAAAGGATGTGTCCAAAAAAAGTCCTGGACTGAGTAACTGAGTTGATAAGACCCTCTAAAAAGGACTCCTAGAAGTCAGACAAATCAAAGTGGTCACCAGCAAGCAAGTGGTCCCTATAGGGAGGGGCAGCCAGATAGCTCATTTAAAAACCTTTGGTTTTTACTATTAGCTCAGATGTGGGGTACTGATGGAGCCCAGTCCTGATCCTTCCCCCATGTAACACCAGCACCAGGGTCAAGTGCCAGAGGGCTGTGAACCCAATTTCCAAGTTTCAGAAGTGACTCCACCACCACCAGTCTCTATCTCCTCACTCCACATCTTCCCTTCTTCACCTGTCAAAGCAGGAATAATGCTAGCTACACAGCACATTTCTTTCTAGTATGAAGATTAAATATTTAATCACTTAGTGGAGCGACAGGCACAGAAGAAATTCAATGTTGTAAAATTAAACAAAAATGTGTGTTTTATATAGTGGGCTTCCAAAAAATTCCACAGTTCAAAAATAGTAAAAATCATTAGTTTGAGCTAAAACCTGGCTGTTTGAGTTGGATTTGCTCCCAAAGGCTATCCTCATGGCCAGTGTCACTACAGTTTATCAGGCTGTCCTTTAGTTCTTCTAGATTTTTTTTTTTTTTTTTTGCGGGAAAACAGAGATTTGCTTTCATTATTTTTTGTCTTTCAGAATTTATTGTTCCCTGGAGTAATTTTCACTCTTAAGTATTCAGTTTGAAGCAGATCATTGCTGGGAATGTAACCCTTGCAGTCATCTCACAGACATGTGTGCATACACACACACACACACACACACACACACACACACACACACTCCTTAAAGCTCTAGAGATATGAACAAGTATTGACACCTTGCTGCAGTGACTGACCCCTTAGAAGAGGGTCTTCTAGAAGAGAGAGACTTGAGGAAAGAGGCCTGGCTCAGGAGACTCTTCTACTGTTTTTTGAGGATGAAGGAGCTACCTGCTAAGGAATTGAGTGACCCCATATGTGGAGAATGACTCTGGCATTCAGCCAACAAGAAAATGGGGACCTCAGTCCAAATGCATCCCCAAAGGACTGAGTTTGGTTATGGGAGAGCAGCCTGAGTTGCTGGAAAGGGTAGATGGTGCCATCTTACTTTAGCCTCCTGGGGAGGCTCTGCTCAGAGTCTCACCAAGGTAACTGATAATAAACGGGGCATTGTTTTAAGCGGCCACTTAGGACAATTTGTTATGCAGAAACAGAAAGCTAATACATTCCTTATAGCTCAAACTCACACACGCTGGGCTTCATTAGGCATGAATCCACCTGCTTAATCCTCCCCAGCTGTGGCTGGTGAGGGAGCTGGTTTCCTCTATGAAATTCTGCAAACCAGAGTGAGGCTGAGCACGTTTCGCTGCTGCACAGTTGTAAATGAGTCCATGATGAGAGAAACAAGGGTTTGTGTGGATACTCGCTCGTTTTCACTGTAGAATTATGGATAGAGTTCTCTTCTTTGCTTCTCTATTTGTACTGAAACAGTATGCGATTCTATGTGTGTTACATCGCAACTCCCCTGTCTCAGAGCCTTTTCACTGAAAGCCTAAGAGGAGGAGGAAGCATCAGCGGGGGTTTCAAATGGCTGAGAGGAAGGGGCCACAGGATCTTGGCCCCTGTATCATCTAAAAACCAAACACTTCCCCCTTTAAGCTTTGCTAGGGAAACTTTGTAAGGACTCCCAAGCCAGGGCTGATTTCACTAGACTGACATAAAAATTCTATCATTAGCTAACCCCTAAGATGAAGCAAATGAGGAGGCATAAGGCCCTGGAAAAGTTTGCCGGGCGTTTCTGTGTAATCAGGCAAATGTTCGCTTCCTATCCAAGAGTTCAGTGTTTTGGCTAATTTTGTGTTCATTGGACAAACTCAAATTGTCCCGTGCGTATACGAACAGAAATAAGGCAGGGAGTCACATGCCTGCCACCTTGATCGCTGACCCCGACCTTAGGTCTGCTCACACAAAAAAACCAGGTAGAACTTCTCTACCCACCAGCACAGGTGATTAATCACGGACCGAGGCAGGCCCTCAGTTGAAAGCCAGTGGAGCGTAGCACTTGACATCTGGTTTGTATTAGCTATTGCCGAAATGCCAGTGGCCTGAAACCATTTAGAAAACGCAGCTCTCCGTGCCCTCTGCTTCCTTCTCGGCTTCTTTCTCTGTCTCCAGCTGGTAACCAAGTGGCAAATATATTTAGGAAGCAGCAGCTAATTCCTCCCTCAACAATGCCAAGGGCCTTCAATGCCAGGGCCCTCAGACAGTGTACTTTGCATGGAATTCTGTCAATGCCTCTTACATTCAGCAAGGGATCTCAGAGGAACAGAACAAACATGTTGCTGAGTTTGACTGGAAGGGGAAAAAAAGAACCGGCAGGAGGGCCCATTTTCTATTCTCTGAGCTCTTTGCTGCGAAAGACAATGAGCAATGTGAGAAGACCTTTTAAACTGCGTGCTTAAAGACAGACTGTTTATCCCACGGACCACAGTCCCTTTTGCCTTCTTACTATCTTTTCGTAGCAGAAGGGACAGAGTTTTGAATGAAAATTAAATTTCCAGAGAAACACAGGCAAGATAAGCTTAGTGATAGCAATGAATAAGCATGCTTAGGAGCTAGCAAACAACTAGCATGGGAGCAAAGCAACGTCTGATGCAAGAAGTTTGTACTGCATCTCATGAAAAACACAAACTGTGAAGAGACTAAATTCCTCTTGAGAGCTAATGGCTGTCACCCACCCTGCTCCCTTCTTTCTCAGTCTCAATGCCCTAAATCTTTGCACTCAGGCACTGTTGTCTTTAAACCTATCAAACTCAAGTGTAAAAATATACGTGTCCTGTTCCAGTGATCAGAGCAAAGGTTGAAGGTCACAGCTGGAAGGGGCTGGTGCCAGTTTCTCCAAGTCCACTGTTAGGTTAGGAGCAGGGTCAATGCCTCACTTGCCCCTCTCATGGTAACCTTTCAAATGATCAGAATGAACGGAATAATCTAGACAAAACGATTTAGAAATGAAACATGGTTGTTGTTGTTGTTGTTGTTTTAGGTTAAATATATTCTAAATATCAGTCACTTATTTTTTTCTCTTTTCTTTGTCTTCTCTCTAAAAGGTTCATTAAAAAAACGAGTTTCAAAAAAAATAATGAGGTTACATGAAAGACTTTGGCATTTTATTTAACACTTATCTTAGCAATTGAGTGAAACCCAGATATTTAAGCTTTAGAAATTTTACATAAGTGTCAGAATGAACTATTTGACAGGAACTTGCTCCCTTAACCCTATAACGATAGTAAGAAATGGTTGTTTTCTAAGACCCTGAAATGCTTAGGGTGAAGCTGATCAGAGTGTTTTCTTATGAACTCAGTCTTGGTAAGGGATATCCAGGTCCCATTCTCTGGGTTCAAAATTCAGACTTATGTGTTTGGTCACTAAGCCAAAGGTTGGCTATAGCCACAATATGAACACTTGAGGCTCTATCCCTCCTTAGATATTAGCTTCCCTTAGTCTCTGCTCTCAAAAGAACTCAAGGAGAACTAAGTGGGTGAAGAGGCACTGACTAGAAAATAAATCCATCCAAGTTCAGATAATTAACCCAAGTGGTCATCTTCTTAAATTACAATTTGTAAATTTCTTATAATGGTACCATTTTCTGTTTCATTATAGCCCTTAAAATTTTTCCAAAAAACCCTTTTTCACTGTTTCTGTATAAATTTAAGACCTTTTCTAATTTTGTGTCAATTTTAATTTTTTTCTAGTGAAGTATTATCCTCAGGGTCCATTTTCCACCACCATAAAGTATATGGTGCTTCAGAGTTTATAACCCAGTGGTACCACTACTACTATGCACTATGGTGGAACACAGTTCTGTGAGAATGAAGAGAAGTGGTTGTAGTCAAACAGAGCTAGTAGCCCTGAGAACTTACGTGAAAAAGAGATCTTTCTAGTCCTCTAGGTACCATTTCCTCTTTGTTCTTACCTAATCATATTATATCCAGTTCAAGAGTTCATCTATTCAGCCATTGGAGAGAGACTGGATAACTGCCTAAAATGTACAGGATTGTAACGCCACTCAGGAAGTCTGAGGATGGCGAAGATGTTGGTAACCTTTTTTTTTTAATCTCCTGGGTAGATGGTTTCATGTTCCCTTCCAGGCCTCAATGTGGTTCAGCAAAATCATGTGACTGGGTGATGGCCAGTGAATTTTGGAGGAGAAAGGTAATTTACGCCTCCAGTCACAGCCCATGAAAGTGGCATGCATAGTTCAAGTTCCTTGCACTGTTGGCAAGGTTGGGAATCTCTTTTGAAAGAGTCTTCATCCGCCCTCCCTTACTGTACTACAGATTGAGCTGAGGGTGCTACATGCAAGGCAAGTGTATGTCTCTACACTCCCAGGCTTCTTGTTACTTTTTGTTTAGAGACAGAGTCTCGCTATGTTGTCCAGGCTGGCACTGAACTTGCAATTCTGTGTCTCCACCTTTT
The DNA here is from genome assembly GCF_000001635.26 of Mus musculus. Taxonomy (NCBI): domain Eukaryota; kingdom Metazoa; phylum Chordata; class Mammalia; order Rodentia; family Muridae; genus Mus; species Mus musculus. Next base: position 139,606,689 of record NC_000068.7, on the reverse strand, counting down.
AACTCAAGGAAGTAGTAAGTTACTATTGTGCTAAATGAATGATATGTTGGGATATGTTGAGGGTTGTCTGTTCTCTCAACCAAGATACTGCCACCGATCCAAAAATCTGTAATGAGTGATTACTATAAAAAGCTATCAAGAATCCAGAATTCTAATGCCTGGCTACCTTTTATTAGCTGTGGAGTATAAAAGTAACCCCACATTTTCCTGTGGAATTTTAGTTTCTCAACTTCTCATTACCATGCACAGCATAACCCCACAGAAAAAGACATTGAAGTGCAAATGCTTGTTAGGACAGAGGAAGAGAGGGAAGGAGGGAGCAAAAGATCAGATGCTAGAGTCAGTCTACTCACCTTTATTTCAGAAATCTAGTCTCTTGGACAGACAGGGTTAGATGGGGCACAACTCCTGTTGATTACTATGTATTAAAAAGTCAAATGCACCTTTGAGTTTTAGATGGTGTCTCCATAGGAAGTGCTAAGTGAGGGATTCTGTTAGCCTGCTTGGATAATTAAAGGCACAGTTCTGTTTTGGCTTCTGCTATTTGGGTAGTGTTGGCTGGAATTAGTCTACCTACTTCACTTCTATGTCTAGACAAATCCTAGTGGACATAATGTAAAAGCATTCATTTATCAAAAGGCTAGAACAGTGAATCTAAATTTGGACTCATGCATGGATCCACCCAGCGAGTGATTCTAATTCTAGCATTTGAACCAAAATAGCTTTATAGATGATATTTAAGGGAAGGGCGGTACAAGTGCTTTTAGATGGTATGCAGGTGGCAAAGGTTGAGGGGATCTGATTTATACCAAAGCCAACATTTAGTATGCAGTCATTCACAAGTTTGATGCTTCAAGACATGATTTAAGACCTGATCATCACTACTGATTTGAAGAGCTTCATTAGTATGTGTGTGACTAAATAACTGGAATAAATAACAACTAAACAAAATAAAACTGCTGAAAACTGGACAAAGTTGAGATTATTATTATTATTATTATTATTATTATTATTTTGTCTAGGGGCATGAACTAGGACTTAGAAAGACAGTCATGCATTCAAGTTGGCAGAGAGAGGTTTGGTAGGTTATGGGGAGGAATAAAAGCTATTTAGGTGGAGTTAAAACATTGAATATGTCTTGGGAGGTAAAAATACCTGAGAGTAGCCAATGAGACTGGCCAAAGCTCAAACTGAATGAAGTCATTCAGCTAACATAGGACTTTGAAGACAACAGCAAGTTCTACCTTTCATAAGTTTGTCCATTAAGGACAGGAAATTTGAGAATGATGCAGATATAACCTCATGAAATAAAATAGCACACGGAAGGAATTAGAGTTCTGCATGTATATTTTGGAGTGAATTTCCACTGTCCTTTTCCTGTTAATAGATATTACTGGTGTCTTAGCTGTTAAACTATTTCTAGGCATGTGATGACAAAGGATCATTTTGTGGTTCAGAAACTTCCAGCTTATCTTAGCAGCTTGACGCTGAAGTCACAGCTTGGAGATCGATGATAAGATCATAGATGTGGATTATGTGATAAGATTATAGCCATTTTCATCACATAAGGAACTAGCTAGTCAATCAAGTATCCCAGTTAGATCTGTTAATTACTGCTAGAATCATGTCACACTCCTGTTTCCAGTTAACCTTTTTAGGTTAAAGAACTGAAGTCACAAAGTTCTATAATATGAAAAGGAATGGATCATCAAATAAATGGATACACAGCTTGAAAGACTACACACTATCAAAGAGGCTACTTAAGTGTCCAATGGGATCTTCAGCTGTTCTTCCCTTGGGATATAAATCTCCATGTCACATTAGATTGAGCATATTATTTTTTCTTAAAACCGTGCCCATATCACTTCAATGCCATGATGACAAAAATGTGACAGTCATTTCAAGAAGATAAGTAGTTGAAAGGGCTATGATAATCACAGTGCAAAACTAAGCAAATCCTACATAATGGTAGGAAAATCCATTCTTTCAAGTGATGACTATGAAACATATGACCATAAGTTACTAAATAAATAATCAACATGTATCAGACTTAGCACTGTAGATCTCCTTACTAACCAAAATGACCAGTCCTACTGTAGATACACTGATGGAATAATTTATGTAATAATAGTATTATTTAGGCAACTGTTACTATTACTGTTGCTTTAAAAATTATTTTATGTGTATATGTATGTGCCTGGGTACACGTATAAGCATCATTTGTGTGAAGGTCCCTGTGGAGACCAGAAGAGGGAACTGCATTTCCTGGAAATTACAACTGGTTGTGAGCTGCCTGGTGTGAGTGCTGGGAACTTAATCCAGAACAGCTGCAAGAGCAGCAATTATTCCTAATCGTTGAGCCCTCTGTCTTGCTTCTTATGGCTTACTGAGGTAGGGTCTCAGTAAGTTGCCCAGGATCGCATCAAAGTTACTATTAGCTGGGCAGTGGTGATGCACGCCTTTAATCCCAGCACTTGGGAGGCAGAAGCTAGGTGAATTTCTGAGTTCGAGGCCAGCCTGATCTCCAAAGTGAGTTCCAGGACAGCCAGGGCTATACAGAGAAACCCTGTCTCAAAAAACAAAAACAAAAAAAGTTACTATTATAGCCCAGGCTAGTTTCACAATGAAGATCCTCTTGCTTCAGTCTCCTGAATGCTGGAATTAACACATATTCATCATTATGCATACGTAATGAAGAATTATTTTTTGTGTCTATGTGCGCATGTTTGTGTGGAGGTCAGAGAACAGTCTTGGGTGTTCTTGCTCAGGTCCCATTCACTGTTTTCTTTTTTGTTCAGACAGGGTCTCTCACTGGTCTCAGATCAGAAGCCTAGGGATCTACCTGTCTTTGCTTCTTCAACAGTGGAATCATCAGGTTGCACTACCACAGTGGTCTTTTTAAATGTAGCTCTGGCGGATCTAAATGATGTCTCCCCTTTACCAATGGTACCCCAGATCTACACAGACAAGAATTAAAATGGCTTTTATGGACATCATCCTTTGTATCCCAAGGAGGATGAATTACTAAAGAAATAATGTCTCAGGCAGTCAGACAGTGATGATCAAAGGGAAGGATATAACTAGGGTTGTAACCATTAACTCTTATGACTTTATAGATCTGTGGGGGTTTTTATGAAAGTGCAGGTTTACAGGAGGGCTTGTTATGAAGAACACACAGTTCTGTGGGCAAAAGCACTTTGCTATTCTTCTTGCCAAGTGGTCACCCATACCAGGGATGATGGACAAGCACTCATGGTAACTGAGTGAACTGGGTTCATGCTTGGCTTTAAATAGTGCCTTAAGAGAGTGGATCAAAACATATTTCGTACTTTTCTTTTTCTGGTTCTCTCATTTTCCAGTCCTCAGGCTTCCTGTATGAAAGGTTGTCTAGCTCTGTCTATGTTTGCCAGAAAACAGTCCTCTGTTCTTTTTTTTTCCTCCACAAAATACCCTTACCTGGTTCCTTCCTTTTATATGGAAATGTGGTTTTCAAATGAGGCTGCTTCCCAAGCCCCTGGAGGGATGCTTAGACTGCTCGTTGACCCCGCCCCTAGAGTTTCTGACTCCAAATGAAAATGTCTAGTACAGTTCTAACATGCCCTAGGTGATGTTGATACGCTTGTCTAGGGACCACCCTTTGAGAACTACCAAAGTATACTAAGTATGCAGTCATCTCTTCCTCCTCCCACCCTGCTCTCTCATCTTCCTGAAACATGAAGTAATGATGGAAGACAGATGGACACCAACCTCCTGAAGGCATAACAATAAACATACAAATGTTATGAGCAAAGGGAGACCTGGACATAATAATTATAAGGCAAAGGCTGACCTTGGTGAGCAAGTTCAGTTACTTAGATGGCTGATATGAAGCATTCAGAGATCAATTCTTTTGATGAATAGATGGTTTCCAAAATGTTCCAATAGCTATTTTATCAGCATCTATATCACAGCATAACTGGAACTGGACATATTGCCTTGCAATTCAATTTGAATGCATGTTTCAACAGTTTATTATGTGTCATATATGTGCTGATAGCCAATGATGTGAAGATGAAGGCTTCTATCTGTAAGAAATCCACAGTCATTAGGGTTGGCTGGGGAGGTGAGAATAACTAGGATGAGTTTATTATCCAATGGGGATTCTCAAAAGGTGGCCCCAGAAACCAATCCTGTCAGCAGCACTCTGGCTTTTGATAAACACAACAAGCACCCATGCAGAACTATTTTGGCATCAGCAAGCTGTCTTAACCATTCTTTCAGGTGAGTCTGATGTGGAATCACATTGTTATATAAAAGGAAGGAACCATGAGAAGACACTTGGGTTAGGGAATTGTAGAAGAAACACAGACTAGGATTCACACGAGGGCAGACAGAGGAAGAGGCCCTACAGAAAAGGAGATGGGGAAAAAACACAAGGAAAACCAGAGGACAATAGTACCTCAAGATTGTTATTAAAGGGAGAAGCGTGTCAAGAAGTCAAGGTCAGCTGGGCAGGATGAAGACCGGGAGGGCAGTAGGAGAGCAAAATCCCCAGAATGGAGGGGAGGAGTCAAGGCAAGCCATCTTCAGACATCAGAGCCAGCAGGCTGGGTAGTGCACCCCTCAGAGGTTTGCTGCAGCTTGGTGGTTGTAAAGGAAAAAGAAGGAAGGGATGTTTGTTTTGGAAGGATACCAGCAAGACCATGCTGCGGAAAGGGATCAGTGCTTTTCAAAAAGAGGAATCCCTAGCACAGTGATGCAAAGGAGATCAGAGGCATTTATTTGTTCAGACAAAAGGGCAAGGAGAACATCACTGCCGCTCAATAAATCTTTGCTGAGGAACCACGGTGATCGCAGGGTGCTGTTCTTGGCATGCTTAATGAAAAGAGTCACTTCTCTTGGGGTTTGCACTCCAGTGAGAGAAAAGAAAGAATGCACGTGAATAGAATGAAAACTAAAGTGAAGGGAAGGGGAGAGACAAGGCTGAAGCACATAGGGTGGGACAGATCTTCCAGAGGACTGACTCTGAGCAGAGATGGGTGGCAAACAGTGGAGACATAGAAGAGCTATTCTAGAGAAACCGGAAAGTGCAAAGGCTTTCCTGTGGAAGTTGCTTTGAGTGCTCCTGAATTCCAGGCCTCAGGAGATCAAGGGAAAGAGCCTGTGAAGTGTGAAGAAGTTTGGAGAGCCTGTGGGCCACTGGAGCGCATATGGAGTGAGTGGGAAACTGATGATGTTGGGTCTGCATGGCATATTTTCTCCTTTTAACTGGTTAGAGTTTCTCTCAGATAGATGCTATTTTACAATGTCAGTAAGAACACAGAATAGACTTATTAGAGGCTGAGAAGGGTTAAGGAAAAAGGGACAAAGAGATGATGGAGAGCAGATACCCAATCATAGACTGAATAAATTTTAGTGTTAAAGAGCCACGGGAATGCATTCTACAATGCTCCATTATTTATGAGTAACTAGAAAACAGGAGTTCAAATGCAAAAAAAAAAAAAAAAGTGTTGAAGAGTTAGAAATGTTAACCACCTCAAATTTCTGAGTATATTGTCCACATGTACCGAAATGTTACTCTGTATCCCATAAATATACAATTATTATATGTTAGCCAAAGCTTTTAAGATCTACAAAGAAATGGAAATACTAACAGCCCTGATTTGTCCATCACTCACATTGTGTGCCTATGTTAAATCCTTATACTGCACCCTGTAAATTTTTGCAATCAAAATACTTGCTAAAGAGCACGATTTGTGCAGAGAACAAAGCATAAATAGCCAAGACAGAAATGGGCAGAATATTACCAAAGGTATTCCAGCTCTCCTGGGGGGTGGGGGTGGAGTTTGAGTGGTGACCAGATTATAGGGATATTTTAAAGTACGTGTTGTAGGATTTGTGGAAGAGTAATCATCAAGTTGTAGAACAAGAGAGAATTCCAAAGTGGGCAAAAACTGCTGAAAGTATTTGGAGAAGGAAGGGAAGAGAGCAGGTAAGTTAAAACAATCATCGCGGCTTTCTTATGTTCTTACTTCGTATCAGGGCCATGTAATAGTCAATCCCTACACCATCTCACCTAGTCCTTTCCCTGTCTCCACTTTGAGTGGAGGAGCTGAGCTAAGAGAGGAAGCACATCAGACTCAGGGCAACGGGTGATCTGGCTGCAGTGGATGCCTCTTAAGTATTTGTACAATTCAACCTCCATTTTATTTCTTTGAGAAGTGGAAGACTGTCCACAGTTGGGAAAAAAGGGTTTAGGGATGAGTGGTAGAGATTGGGATTTGAAAGAGACTGACTGATTGGGGAAAAAAAAAAGTCCATTAAAGAATTAAATCAAATGAGACAACGGATGACATTGTTTTCTGTAGGAAAGCTGTTGGTGTGGTTTTGAGGGGCTCTATCCCTTGTAGTTGCTTGCTTGACATCTAGATTAAGCCAGTGACAGAACTGTAATCTTTCTAGACCTCTCCTAAAGTATCCCGTCCCCCCCCCCCCTCTACTGAAAGATCCCTTCAGGTGCTGCACTGGTGTGGACTGGATTCTGGCTCCCAGTCCCCTGAGATAAAGATCCCCCATAATCTTATACGGCATAAACATGACCTGAAATCCAGAAGGCTGGCAAGATGGAAATTGAGTCATGACGTATTTATTAAGCTGAGCACTGAGTTTGACACTCAGAGGAACACAGAATTAATTCAAGACACATTTCTTGCCCTTAAGGAGCTTACAACATTGGTTTAGCTGGGAGACCACCCAACAACCATTAGGATGGAGAAATCAAATCTCCACATTGGGCTCAGTGTACTCCAGAGTGACAGGCTAGGAGATTAAACGGGCCCTGGTGCATATGGAACACACACCCGGCCTGCAGACCCTCAGCCTGTGTGCATTAACTCCACCAGCGGCCTGGTTGCAGAGTGAAGGTAGCTGTTTGTGCATAAACATTGTCATTTCGCTGGGGCTGCTATTTCATCTTTGAACCTTGGCATCAAAGGAACACTGACCTTATTTCTGTAGCTCTCCTCTCTTTGAAGCGTATGGCTTTGCATTGCAGATTAAAGTAAAGACATTCATCAAGGAACGGGATCTGGCCAACCACTCCCCAAACTTGCCTGTAACAAAGCCTTGAAAGGCTCCAGTCACAGTTGCAGTAGGCTGAAGAAGGCTTGGAGCCAGACTCCTCTTTCTCAAAACTTGTGTGGCAGATCTAGAAATGATGCATCTCTTGGAGCTTTGGGCAACTTGATTCTGAGTACATCTTTGTAGAGAAGGCTAACCTGCAGTAGGTTATCTTATTCATTTGAGCAGGTATTGTTACAAATGAGGTCAATGTGATCATTCTCAGAGTGCCTTTGAATCCTTCAAAAGATGTGCCAGACAGAGTTACCTGAGACTTGGCTGATGATTCTTTCAAAGGGAACCACTTCTCTTTGTTCATTTACTTGGAAAAAAAAAACTGTCTTAAGTTTCTTCCTATATCTATTTTGATACACAGCATTCTGTTTTCTTTTAACTCATAAGATGGCAAGAGACAAGAGGGAAAGTATTTCAATTGTGGTGCTAAGAATATAAGGACCTGTTAATGTGGAAGGAGGGGAATTTCATGATATCCCATCCCTAGACAAAGAATCCTGACAACTAGTGATTGTTGGGAGCAGGAAATTAGCCTCTCAGAGGTGGACTCCCTTACTGATTGTCAAAGAATATATTAGAAAGAATGAAAGAAAGAAGGAAAGAAAGAAAAGCCAGGCAGTGGTGGTGCATGCCTTTAATCCCAGCGCTTGGGAGTCAGGCAGGTGGAGCTTTGAGTTTGAGGAGTTCCAGGATAGCCAGAGCTACCCAGAGAAACCCTGTCTTGAAAAACCAAACAAAAACCAAACAAACATCAACAACAAACAAAAACAAATAAAACCAAACTAAACCAGGATACATTAAAAACAAACAAACAAAATGATATCACCATCAGAATACAAGAAATAAGCCTTAGCTTTGTTAAGGTAACAAGATCTTTCAAGTGTTGTTATGGAAGCTCAACTTTGCTCATCCTGACTAATCCAAGACCTGGGATGACATTCAGTCCTATGTCATTTCTTCTCTAAGACGTTTTCTACAGAATCAAAGAGTTTTCACATATTTTTTTGAATGCCACAGAAACAATAGCAAATAACAGCAGACAATTATATAAAATCCATCATTGTTTCCAGACATTCCTGGGTACTTTACATGGATTAACTCACCAAACTGTCATAAGATCGCAATGCATAAATGTTCTTACTCCCATTTCATAGCTGGGAGAATGGAAGCAAAGAAAAGTTAAGTCACTTGGCCAAAGTTGGGTAAGCCATTCACTTGCAGAACATCATGTGATCCTAAGTAGCACCACAGAAAGCAATTCTAGCAGTTACCTTCTATTTGTATTGTCAGGACTCCCTAAACTGGGTTCTTAGCCTTTCAATACATTTCAGTCAAAAAATAAAACATTAAAACACACACACACACAAACACACACACACACACACACACACACACACACACATCCCACATACAAACAACACACACACATCCCACATACACACAACATACATACAACACAGACACACACATCCCACATACACAGCACACACATACACACACATACACACACACACACACATACACACACACACACACACACACACACACACACACACACACACACACGAGTCTAAAAAAGATCCTCCAGCCATTTTATTTCACATGGTAGAAAAAGAACCATCTGTGGGTCATTTTTCAGCTTTAGTGATAAAACAAACTCCATCTTACATTTTAAAAAATATTCTGGCCAGCAGTAAGGCTCAGTGAAGAGCCACAGTGATTGTTAGTGTGGAGATGAGTGGAGACCTTATTTCAACTGACAAGTTTTCTTCTTATCTGATTTACATAAGGAATATAGGTTGTTCCTGATCAACTTAGGACCAGAAGGATTTTGGATTTTGAGTTTTTTTGAGAATATTTGCATATATCTCCTGAGATATCTTGAGGATCCATGTCTAACCACAAAATTAATTGATATTTCATACACATATAATCTTCAGATTTTTTTTTTTGACATAGGATATCATTCTGTAACCCAGGTTGGCCTCGAACCCATAATCTACCTGCCACTCAAGTGCTGAGATTACGGTGCATGCTGCTATGCCTTGGACCCACAGAACAGACAATTTTACAAAATATTTTTAGTGTTCCTGCATTTTGCATGTCCTGCCATATGAGAGTGAGTGTGGAATGTTCCACTTAGAGCCCCACTTGAGTCAGTGCGTAACATGTTTCAGATTGCAGAACATTCCAGTTCAGACTGGGGTGGATGTTCGGCTTGAAGTAAAAGAAAAAAAAATGTTTTTGGTAAAACACATTTGCCAGTATTCTTTAATACTATAACGATAGATATTTACTTACATCATATAAAGTGGGTCTAGATGGTTGCAGTAAACAATATAGGGTTTGGTCCCAGATGGGTGGCAAACATACACACACACCCACACCCACACACACACACCCACACCCACACACACACACCCACACACACACACACACACACACACACACACACATATATATCATACATATATATGTATGTATGTATATATGTATATGCTACATTATATGATGATATATGATATATTTATCTCTGTAATCTACACCCATATCTATATCATCTATATTTATATGTCAGTATAATTTGCCATTTCTCACTTGTACTCTAGCAGCTCCCTGGTTTCAAGATCTGCCTTATTTATTATAACATTTAGTAGAAGCTTTAGAGATTGGATCTGAAAGATAGAATGAGTAGTCTATAAGCCTTCAATGAAACAATTCTCCAAAGAGCAGAGTAAGTTCATTTGAGTTAGACAAAGTAGCACATATTAGCTGAAGTGACACAGTGGCAAATGAATGACTGGGATGATATTGAGAGTTTAAATGTCTTTATATGGCCAGTTGTGGTTTTCCCTTGCCCAACCTCCGGCAATAGAACATATAAAATAATTAACTGATGATACTCATCTCAGAGAAGCACAACGGACAGCAAGCAAGCATATACATATACATATACATATACATATACATATACATATACATATACATATACATATACATATACACATACACATACACATACACATACACATACACATACACATACACATACACATACACATACACATACATATACATACACACACACATATATATAATTTATGTATATATGCCTATACATATATACAAACACATAAGACACATACAGACATACAAATATACATACTTATATATATTCACCCAAACATATACATATACCCAGAGACACTGTTTATTTCATTTTAACTGCTGATCACACAAAAATGATCCAAATTTGATGATCATACTAATGTGTTGTTGAAGACTGCATGTACTTATTTTAGTGAAGGGTTTATGGTAGTGGTGGTGGTGGTGGTGGTGGTGGTTATGGTGTGTGTGTGTGTGTGTGTGGTGATAGTTCTAGTATGCTCATCACCTTATTCCACTAAAAAGTTGAGCTTCAGGAGACACAAGGATATACTTGAAAAGGTGGGATATTGACAGGCAGCCTGGGAGAGTTCTTGGGAGCTGAGGTCTCCATAGATTCCTTACCTCCAATGTTCCCCTCATATCCCATAGTTATCTTCAATGATCTGATGAGTTGTGCTGCTACTACGGGACTCATGGATGTAGCATAAGTAGTGCTATGTGACTGCATCCGTAAATAATCCACAATTTCCTAGAATAAAGACAGAAATAAAAAATGGAAGCAAACAATTTTCAGAGCTTGTCCTTTGTACATGACAGCAAAACATTTGCTTAGGTCCTCAAAAGACAACAACCAGCCTTCAGTGGTTAACAGACAACTACCTAGTCTGCTTCTCCCTTTCCTTAGTCTTTCCCATTAATTCCTAGAAACTGCACAAAAGTTGGAGGGAGCTACAGACTGCGAGCTGTTCTATAAAGTAAGACCACGTATAGGAAGGAACAGTGAATCATGAAATAGCTGCCATGTACAAGAGCAAATGCCCAGGAATGGCTGACAATACAAAATCTGGTTCTTTGTGCATTGAGAATATTAGCAATTGTGCTGTGAAAACGAGCCACGCTTGTGGAAGGACTCATGCATTAGATGGCAAGGTGCAGAGGAGAGAGAGCAGGTACTTCTAGGAGCGCTGTCAGCGCATGTTCCAGTGATCTGTGAAGCTCTGAAACATGAAGACTGAGGTGGAAGAAAAGAAAACTTGGAAGGAGAGATGTGCAAGGTACATGAAAATGACTGCCACTCTTGGTATCCACCAACATTCAAATAGTCAATGAGCCTGAGTTGGTCTCATGGCCCGCTTTCAGAATAATAATAATAATAATAATAATAATAATAATAATAATAATAATACTATACTGGTTCTGAGCCTTTCTCAAAAGGCTGTGGGCACTTTTGTTGAGCACTCCAAACGGTTTGTTTCTTTTCTTTCCTTCCTTCCAGATTCATTCTTTTCCCTTCACTTCATTCTCCTTTTAAAAAGACTTCAAATTACTCATTTATTATTTTTTCTTTATTAATATGTATTTACCTCTTGCTTTCTATCCTTCCTTTTTATCCTTCTCTTCTCCCTTCTACTTTTCCTTCCAGCAAATATATAAAAGACCTATGCTGGACTATGTCCTAGATTCATGAGTGAGTCTCAGAGACAGGAAGACTGAGGTCATATTCTAGTCTGACATCTTTGACTATTTTCTCCTCCCCTTCCCCGAATCATATAAAAGTGTTCAGGAGTGCTTTCCCTGCTCTTGAAGACTGTAGATGACCATGGCAGGCCTTGAAGCATTAGCTATGTAATACTTAAGGAAGTTTACTCTGGAGGATCTGGAGCCCCTCAAAGAGAGATCTTTGATGATTCCCCAAGAATTACAGACACACTGTCCTTCAGAGTTTGTGTTCTGCCCAATAGTGGCAATAGGCATTTCCAGCTTCTTTGAGATTAAATATTTTCCCATAGGCTGCAAGGGAGTCAAGGAGGGGGACAGTGAGAGAGTCACAGGCACTAGACAATGGAGACTTAGATGTTCCTGTGTCAATGGAGGGGTAGTTCAAGGGGTGATCTGCCCACAGTGGATGAGTGGACTTGGAAGAATACAGAGGAAGGAAAAAGCACACGGGCTTGCTAAAATAAGGATTAAGGGTAGAATGTCTGAGCAAAGGATGGAAGAGCCAGTTGGGTGTAGAAAGAGAAGCTAGTGGTTTGGGGACTAGGTGGTCAGGAGTTGTTCCCTTGAGTGATAGTATGTTCCAGAATTGAAGCAAAGGTTCTGGGACTGAATTGCTTAGTCCAAATCCTGGCTTGTTACTAATGGCTATGTGACCATGAGCAGATAACTAGGTTTTTTTTTTTTTAATCTCAGTTTTCTTCTTTGCAAAGTGCGATAACAGTGATACCTTCCTAAGATTCATTATAACGATTATATATATATATATATATATATATGTATATATATATATATACACACACAATGCCTATCTATTTATCTATCTATCTATCTATCTATCTATCTATCTATCTATCTATCATCTCATCTATTATCTATCTATCTATCTATCTATCTAATAGAAAAGGTACAATATGGTACCCAATGAAGTTGATGACTATTGTTGGGTTGTCAGTTTAAAGATTTGTAGAACATGGTGGGGGGTTGTGGAGACAGGGACCAAAACATGAAACTTCTTGTGATTTTATGATTTTGTTTTTTGATTTGTAAAGGAAATAATCTAAGGTTAAATTACCTGTATAAGGGAAGCCGCAAAGCACCAAACCAAGGATACTTAGCTTGCTTCTTCCTCCATCCCACAAGGGATAGTGGCAGTAAGAGTAAAACCAAGCCAAACCTATCCTAACTATTACCAACCACAAGAAAACAGACAGGCCTTTGGAAGAATGGAGAGCATTAACTTGAGTTATTGAATAACTCAGAGAGCAGAAAATGGGACCAGAAACTAACACCACAGCCAACATCCATGGGATACTTTTGAGTTCATTTTCAGAACAACGTATATGTTAATGCACTTAAAATAACTCAGAAGTAGGAAACACCCTTTAATCCCAAATTTATAGATTGGATAATTGAGGCACAGACATCCTGGAAATTCTCCATAAAGATTAGGTAAGGTAAGGATGTAGACACAATGACTCTGGTTCAGGTGTTTCCATCTTTAACACTATGCTTATCACATCTTCAAAACCAGAGATTGGCCTCAGGATGAGGAGAAGTGAGTCCTGGAGTGTATAGAGACCAGCTCCCTTTATGCTTAGCCTGTAGTGCTTCCCCCAATTTGCATACATTGCTGTTTTGGGGTTTAAAGGCTTTTATGTCTAATCTTAATTTAATCAATGAGTGTGTCCTCAGAAAGAAAGTAACTAAAGATATATGTATATTCTTAAAGTTCATAGTAGTAGGGTCTTAGCAGAGACCTGTACATTCTGACAGTTTGTTTAATGGGAAGCCAAGGAACTTTAGAGATTGAGGGAGGATGAACAGTCCCCTGATGCATTAATGACAAGAAACTGAACTCTTAGATCAAGCGTAGTAACATCTCAGTTGGGAAGCATTCAGCACAAAGATCAGACAAAGAAACAAAGCAAAGCCTCCTTTGATCGAAATGCCCCTAACTCTAATTTCCTTTCAAAAACTGAGGAATCCCATAGGTCAGTCATAAGCATCTTTAGTTTGAACACGACCGCATCAGCGTATAATCACTCCCTTGAACATGAAGAGTGTCTGTCCTACAATATAATTACTTTGGACTGAGTCCATTTTGTCCCAGGCTGGGTAAAGGGTGTTTTCCTTGTGTGGCTGAGGAAGTGGAGTTCTGTAGTAACTTCTGGAGAGTGTCAAGGAAAGTCTACTGATTTCTTCTATTTATCTCCTGACTGGGTACAAGTCGTGAATTAAGGGTTGACTTTGGTCCCTTGCAAGGTGTGTCTGTATTGTGTCTTTCTTTGGAATGAGTTAGAGGTTCTCCCAGGGACAGTTTTCCAAGTCCTTTTTTTTAAGTCCAAAACCTTGATTATTTTCTTTACCCATAGGCCTGGAGTTCAAGGGCAAGGGTGGGTTTTGGGGAGGGAATCAGACAGGAGGCTTTAGAATAAACATCGTGATGCTTAGTCCATGACCCCATTTACTTCAAAGGACTGTTAAGTGCAGGCAGGGCTGAGAATACCAGAACAGAAAGGCTTCTGTAAGAGAATTGCCTTTCCTTGCTTCTCAGGCTGTTGGAGCTAACTATCACCTTCCAAACCTAGCCTTGTTTCCCATTTCCCTCCTCTAGAATTACAACCCTGCCGTCTATCGGTCACAAGGACAATCTCTGCCTCACTTATTTGCCAATCCTCACGGAGGCTGGGAGAAGGCAGCAAGTGACAGCGGACATGTAAGAAGTTGCAGGACCCATGCTTACAGGAGAATAGAGGATGAGGAATGCTGCGTACATCCTCCCAGCAGCTAGAGAAATAACTGAAATTGAAAATGGTAAAAGAAAAGAACCCGACCCTATCAACTCCCGCCTTGTTCATAGACACTGATAGTCCTGACGTGAAGAGTGATTATCTGAATTTTCACCTGGACCTTCATGGAAGGATAGCCTCGGCAGTGAATTGTTTACTGTCCGTCAGCAGAGCTCAAATTGCAAAAGACAAAAGCCCCATAGGCTTTTGAGAAAATACTTTGTCTTGGAATTAATCCTGATCAGCCAAGGTGAGTTTGTTACTTAGTAACAACTAAGGGGGAAACCGGAGACTCCCCATCAAACCTCTGCTTACTGAAATCTTAGCACCAGCTATTTTTTCCCCCTTCACTTTTTTCCAAGATGTATTCATCTGGTCCATAATGTGCAAAACTTGGCTCCACCAAGAGTCCCAGGACATCCCAGGTGTAGTTTTTAGGAATGTTGTCACTGTATACCAAGATTAACAAGACATTTCAGAGCCAGGCATTTTTATCTTTTTCTAGAGTTTTGAACCCACTTGATTGTCTTCAGGATTCGTGCTCTCCATTCTCTTGCTCAGTTCCGTGTATTGAATTGTTGTCTGTTTCTCCAAGGTTTTATACGTTGGTGTTTTAGGGTAGTGTATCTCAGTATGGCTAATGAGCCCCTGCCAAACACGCTCTAATTCATGATGCCACCTGGTGGTTAATTGAGATACTGCAGTATAACACAGTTATACTGTTAGGTTAGGAGGAGGAAGTGGGTAGGAGTGTAGGAGTTCTGATTAATGTAATAATGATAATTTTTACAATTGCCCGATCTTTAACCCAAAGGATCAGAGGTCATGTAGACAAGAGTATTCCATTTTTGAAACCCTGCACCTGCCTTCAGAACAGAGAACAGGATCCCAGGGAATTGTCCTTCCTGCGGCTAGTCCTGGGCCTTTGTTTAAAGTAGGTATCAAATAAAGGCACTCTGAGGAGAAAAATGTGACATCTAACAAGTCTGACACCATTTCAAGGATCTGCTTGCTTTAGTTTATTCAGGTGCCTTTGGCTCAGGAAACAGAGTTACGCTCGGTTAAAAGTTTTGTGGCTCAGAACTGCTGCTAAAGTAATCAAAGCCCACAGCCTCACAAAGCAAGGTAATCCGGATCAGACAGCTCCTAAATTTGAGACCCTCTGATCCTGCTGATGTGACAGTTAAGAAGGAAATATTTAACCTCTCACTAGACTTTGCTGAAGCCTTTGAGGGCCTGGCATTCCCCGTGTTTCTGGCATTACCTAGCTCATCCCCACAGGAAAGCACAGGAAGGTGGAAGTACAAAGCTTTGGCCATGGGAGAAAGTAGCAGTTACAAGAGGGCAAAGAACACTTAGAACAGAATTTTAGGCGTCTGTATGTCTCATGGTAGGTGGATAAGACGCAATCTATTGTTTTAAACCACTGACTTTTAGTGATAGTATGCTTTCTGCTAGCATACCCCGATTTGTCTAACTGGTTGAGCAGTGGGCAGAATTTTTGTTTCTTCTGGTCAGTGGGTAAGGAACTAGAAATGTTAGATATCTTGTTAAGAGCACCTCCATGCACTAATTTGGGGCCTGAAATGCCCTACTAGTTGGAGCTACACCACAGTCTCTTTGGGACAGATGTGGGCTTGGAGAGACAACTGACATGATTTGGAAAAGGGACAGGACATACGCTCTCTCATCTCATCATGTCATCTGAACCAATTTTTTAAAATCATTTAGAGACTAGAGAAGATGGCTTATCTAACATCATAGAAAAGAGTTATTTCTCAGAAAAATAATCTTAAAAGTCCATTTTTTATGCTGCTGTCATTTAGGTGAAAACTTGTAAAATCCATGAGGCTAGCCTCTTGAATACCTGAACTTTCTCCACTGTTGCTGTTACAACACACGCACATGTGCACACACACGCACACTCCTAGTTCTTTAATTTTTGAATTTAAAAATTGTATGCATGTCTTGCCTGCATGTGTGTCTGCATGCTATATTTGTCCAGGTTCAGCTGAGGCTTCAGATCCCTGAGACTGGAGGTACAGATAGTAGTAGGCCTCCAGGGGGCGCTAGGAGTTGAGCCCTGACAGGCAATCAGTACTCTTAACTGCTGAGCCATCCTTCTCTCCACCCCACTCCCTCATAGTTCATGTAAGGTTCCTTATTACTTCTGTGGCTCAGTATATTCTATTGCTTCTTTCTGAAATTGACTCCCCCACCCCCGACTATTTGTCTACAAGGCTGAATGGTGGTTATTCTACAATACTTCCCAGACATAGTCCGGCGGAGCTAATCTCTCCCAGGTACTCTACACAGTTTGTTATGTGACGATTCTTTCCACACTTTTCTTTACTCTGTGCTGCACGTGAGCTGAACTGAAACAGACATGAACTTCAGGGGGGTCCTGATTTCTGCTTCCAGAAATCTGTATCCAGGGTCTCTCCTAACACAAGAGGTTCCGTTCTTACCTTTTTCCCGCCTATATATCCTCCTGAGCCCGAGAAGCTCTTGGTGAATGTACCCATGTATACGTCAATATCTTCAGGGTCCAGTCCAAATAACTCTCTGACGCCTCGTCCCGTGGGGCCTGTACAGCCAATACTGTGAGCTTCATCAATGTACAGGTAAGCCTTGTATTTCTTCTTTAGAGCCACTATCTGGGCAAGGTTCACAATGGAACCTTCCATGCTAGCACAAAAGAAAAAAGGCTTGGTAAGTAGTGAATAGTTTTCTGGAAAGCTCCGTTAGTGTCCTTCCAGCGCACCCTAGAAAGTCAGTGTCAGGCTGCTGACAAGGAGCAGTCACACCTCTCTTCACATAGCATGTTTTTTATTCAGCAAAGACAACATTTCAGTCTTGTAACATTTCTCTGGGTGTCTACTCTACTTGAATAAAAATACTTTATGTTTGATGGATTGAGTGGATTGGGTTGTCAACCTTGATTCTCAACTGAAAAATGAACTAGCCATATTGCTAATTTGTTTGTAAAGCTGGTTATTGCAGTTAGAGAAATGCTTTTAGGATAGCTTTAAGAAAAGTGCACCACCCCGAATCACCTTGATCTAGCTGCCTTTTTTTTTTTTTTCAGTTTGTTTAACCAGGTCTGCCAGATCTGAACTGCTAAAGATTAAAGTGGGGAATTGAAAACACACAGAGCTTCAGACACCATACTATTAATTAGTGCACAGTAAAACACCCTTTAGTTCCCCACTCACCACAACTCAGTCTATGTGAGGCACCTGCCGGCACCCTTTCTCCATATTTCTTCAGAGTGATAGAACGGAAGTTTATCAGGCTTTAAAATCGCCTGATAGTTTTATGGCACAGGTCTCTGGGTTCCTCCTACAGAGATCCCAGAGGTGCATGGGGGTGGGGGGGGGGAGGGGGATGGTGGGAGGGGAGGGTGGGAGGGAGGGGAATGGTTTACGGAAGCATCCAGGATGATCTCACACTAGTATCTGGGAACAACACTTTGGGGACATTTATCGCTACTAACCTATCCTTTGCTTTAGACCTATTTTATTATTTATTTTAGTTTTCTAAGTTTTACATTTCAGTTTTTTTTAAATAACCTTAAATTGACAGAATTTCTTGTAATAACAGCTTTAGATTTGTAGAATTACTGGATGAAAGATAAAGAGGATTCTTGTATCCTCAGTCTTACCAAGTTTCTCCTGACACTAATGTCACCTATGAGTGTGGGGGCACCTTTTCTTTCTTTCTTTCTTTTTTTTTTTTTTTTTTTTTTTTTTTTTTTTTTTTTACAATTTGATGAGCTAATATTGATACATTAATTAAGCCCCACAGTTTAAGGTTTACTTTTTGTGTTGTACACTTTATGTGGGTTTTAAAAAAAGGCTATGAGTGGTTTCACAGATTGGCATGTCATTCTTGCTCAGGGTCATGCTCATCTCTGTCATCTCAAATTTAATGTGTGTACTGATCAAGAGTGCCTAGGTGTTTTTATTTCCCATGATATTGCAAATTGTAATATGTTTCTAGTCCTTAGAAAAGGGTAATATAAAGCCAACTACTAAGTAAAATTAAATTTTATATTTGCATGGCACCTCTGGATCTCCATGTGTTTTAAAAGAACATTGACTCTACTTGGCCTTCAGAATGCTGTCAGCTGTTCTACATAGCTCAGTTCAGACTGTACAGACAGGCTGGTTCTATGGAAACAGATTTGTATGTTTATGACACAATGCAGCTTGTCAAACAATTCAAGAAACCTTTCAATTTAGTTCAAGGCTAATCATTTGAAGAGCATTGAACTTCTTCCCCCGTCCCCTGTTACATATCAGATTGTATATAATCCATTAAAAATAAGTTTAAGTGTTAGGTTGATTCAGTCAAAACAATCCATTGAGTCTCACAGCTACCCTGACCAAAAGAGCTGAGTTTAACCATTGATGGATACAGCATGTGGGTACTTCACAAGGACATTTTGCATGGCCAAGGTCTGCTTTTAATGGAAGATCAAATGGTCGACTTCTCTATGTGTGTCTATGAGTTGCTTCTGGCACTACTTTAAATTCCTTATTAAAGGTGGTCTCCACTGAGGGGTGGTAATATGGCTAAGTCCCTACCTTGGGCTTAGATTATAGCCACACCTCTTTCTCAGTGGGAATTTGGGCAGCCTATATGATGTCTTCTATTATCCTAGACTTCAATCTTATGGGTTTTAAGCATGATGGTGATCCTCACAGGATCAATCATCATGCATGCCAACTGCCAGACCCTCCTAGGCCCTCAGTGAGCTTGGAAAGAGAGTTTCACTGAGGCCTGACCTGAGAAAATGGGAGCCCTTAACAATGTTCTATGTTGGATCTTCTAAAATGAGGCATGTGGGTGCCATTGTAGGGGTCAAACATGATAAATGGCATCAGACCCTCAGAATCCTTATACTTCCTTCTTGTCTATAAAGTGCTGTAATTTGGTAACACAAACATGCTAGAAACCTGACATGACACAAGCAGCCATTCATTTTTTTTTTCTGGAACTGAGTCTGGCAGTAGGCAAGGTTAACATTCAACAGTGTTTATAGACAGTCTCCACAGCTAATTAGCCATCTTTCAATGGGCTGCTTTAGCTGATGCAAGGAAACTGCCCACCTGGTTTGTATTTTGTCCTCCAAGATTAATGACTCTACAGTACTGCTGATTTTTAGAGTTCATGCCAGGCACACATAAAGTCCTAAAGAGAACTCAGCTTCTACATAGCTATATTCATCCACACCAAGTTTTCATTTTTTTTTCAGTATTATTGATTTCCATTGAACATTTTTCTAGAGTAGGATGATGAGTCTGAATACAGGTAGAACATGGTTATCTGTCATAGCACCACTAGCTTCTGTCAAAACAATCAGGACCAAAAGCAATAAAGAAAAAACAGATAGCACATTGTCATTTTTCCTGGATAGAAGGTTCTGCTTTTCTTTTGATTTTAATAGAAGAAAAAGAAATAAAATACAGCTATAAATAAAGATAATGACATCAGTTAATTTGAGGCTCTGCCTAGGGACCTGAATTATTCGTTAACCCTCAAGTCAATGAATTACTTCTTATATTTTTTTTGAAATGTTCCTCTCATCTCCCTCCCCTCCACATGGAAACTATGGCACAAGTTCAGACACCTTGTATGGTGGGAAGCCTCCATGTCAGGCTCAGGGTTTAAGCTGAGAGAAAGGAGAAGAGAAACAAGAGAAAGGGAGCTAGAGACAGAGAGGTTGAGAAGAAAAAAGAGAAGGGGGGATTCAGAGAAAAGGAAAGGGAAGGGGAGAGGAAAGAGACTGAGATAGAAAGACAACAAGGAGACAGGAGGAAAGGGGTTTTAGATAAATTCATCTTATTTTTTGTCTTTACATGTTAAAATCATAGAGAACTGGGCTGCCATTATTCTTAAATGTTCATATTTGGAGGGAGAAGGCCTCTTAGTCTATTCTGGTAATTTACCAGTTACTTGTATGTGGCTATCTGCCTACCTTGAGCTTAGATTATAGCTCCAGCACTTTCTAAATGGGAAGGCCTGGCTAATTCTTTTGATTTTGAAAATCTAGGCTCCAACTATGCCATCAGCATGTTTTTGAATCATTTTGAGATTTTTTTTACACATTATGAATTGAAAAGGAATTTATTTTCCTCAGATACTACAAAAATGATATAGTTAAAACTCAAATGTTAGAGTTAAAAGAATTTTTAGAGTTAAAACAACAAAGTTGGGGAAGTAAGAGGACTTTTAGTTGGGTATGAGACAGCCATCTTGACCAGGTGTGAGGAAGAAGGACAGGACTCAGAGAAAAACAATGAGGCTAGTCTTGGCAGGCTTTGGCCAGTCAGTCCCAGTAACAGGAAGTTCCCGTGTCCTAGTAACCTCAGCTTTATGAATACTTAGGCTTCTAAACATACTCTTGCATCTAGCATACTTAATGGTAATAGACTGAATTATAGGTAAGAATGGCTTCTAAGAAAGTCTTCACTGTTCTTGGTAGGAGACCATTCAAGACTGCCTCTTGGGTGGTAGACCAAGACTTATGAGCCCAGATACTAGAGAAAGTCTTTTGTGACTACTTTTTAGTTCAGCTCTGCTTGAGCCAACATGTATTTACCTTTTGCTTCCTCACTGGCTACAATAAATCTTGATTATTTGCTTGTACTATCTGCATCCTGGTGTGAATTCTTCTCCTTTGGGAAGATCCTAGACTGTTGCTAGTGTTAGGATTAGAGGGATAGTCTCCAACCCACAGCAATGCATGTTTAACACAGTATTAATATTTGACATTTAAAGCATAAATTGAGGATTTATAGAACTTTAGACTTCAATTTTCAACCCCCCTAATTTACAAATGGAGAAATTGAAGCCTAGATAGGATTACTATAAGTCAGAGTGACTTTGCACTCTCTGTTTATGAATTAGATACTGACAGATAGGTTGCCTGTTCTATCTACAATGAGCCTTGCTCCACTAGGGCCATCTGGTTTGTAACCTCAACTCTGCTTCATTTTATTAGTCTGCCCCAGGACAATTTATTTTGGCCTCAGAGTCCTGTTTCATCTTTTAATGATCTCAGCAAGCTGTGTAATTTGTACACCTGAGATGTTTAGCAAGGAGTAGACACATAGGCAGTAGTAGTCCTCCTTCTGGAGCCCGTCCTCTTCTGTCTGAAGAGCAAACAATTTTGCTACATAGACAGTTTATTGTTTTCCAACTTGAAATCTCTTCAACTAAAAACAAACAAGATTATGAAGATAGTTATTCTTTGTTGTGGGGGGGACTCTGCTTATATGATATGTTTATATGATCAGAGACTGACTTGCATTATCTTTCTTAATACCTGCATATATGTTCTATGGAGGGAACGCACCAATGGGCACCAATACCAGGATTGGAATCCAGATCCTAGATATAGCCCCAAATCTGGACTCCTCTATATTCTTTAAAAAACATAGTAACACTTTCAGATAAAGCAATAAAAATATCATTGGTTGCTATTTATTTTGTGAAGTGTTCTAGATTCGTAGTTTAGACATCTGCCTTTTCTATTTTGAAGCCTACTTCAAACTTTCTAGCTTGGTTAACTTTCTCTTTAGAAGTTATGAAAAAAAGTGCTGTGGTGCAGCAATGTGTGGTGAGATACTTAGCTTGTAGAGTAGACAAGAGACAAAACAACAGTAACAACAACCACTGCCACCAAAACAACCTTAGGAGCTAAAATTCAAAAGAGGCTTTGGTAGCTACTAACCAGGTATGTCTCTATAGCACACTTCTCAAGCATGGAAGTGGCCTTGGGAACTATCGATCTCATACTCTTAACTCTGACTTTTTGGAAAATCCAATGGAAAGTAATTTTCTAGTGATAGTTTTAATTTTCTAGTGATAGTTTAAATGCGTGTGTGAAGGCTTTTTGATGGGATTTTTGCTCTAGAATTCATGTTAGGTTGGTCTTAGTTTACAAGGGAAGACTCTGAGCCTTTCTGAAGGACAGAGGTTGTTGGGGTATCATAGTTATTACACAGAGAAGATAAGAGGAAGCTTTCTGTGGTATTAAGTTCATGGACATGGAAGCTTTGCTTTTTGTACATCCTAAATTGATTGATCTGAAATAGCCTGATGCAAAGATAGAAACCTGTACGCTTCCCATTGCTGCACACACAATCTGATCTTTCCATCAAAAGCGAAGGTGTAATTCACCTGTCCTAGAGTCAAGGTTAGTTCTGTCATGTGTTTGGCCAATAGGGCAGAGCTTCAGTTTGGGGCCACTCTCTCAACAGTGCCAACTTTGGGGTTTTTTGTCTTGGAAGCCAGGGGCTGTGTTGTAAGGGAACTCTGAATAGATGACTGAATACAAGCAGGTTCATGTGAATGAGAAAAAGGCACCACAGTGCCCTCCTAAAGGACAGTGCTACATGTGTGAATAAGGAAATGTTGGATATTCCATTTGTATTTGAACGCTTGACTGATGGCAGCCTTGTGAATGAGCTCAATGAATACCGTGTGCAGCAGACCTGACTCACAGGACAAAGGAAAACAAGAAATGATCCCCATAAATCTTTCATCTTTGGAGTGGATTGTTACACAGCAGTAGTTAGCTGAGGGGTTGCCCTTGCTAAATTGTGGTTTAGTGTCTCATTGACTTGGGGCTAGGACTCCATACCTGCAATTTCTCTCCTCCCGATAGGATAACACAAAGCTAAGCCTAGCCCCTAATAAGTTCTGCTGCTGGAGTGATTTCTGATGAGAATATTTGTCTTGAAACCACTGATGGGCTTCTAATTTCAGCCATGACCTAAGCACTTAAAAGTGCTTAACTTTCCTTCAGTGGAAATACATTCTGTTTGTTTGAAGCGGTGTTCTTTTGACTCTGGTTAATGGAGATGGCCAGTCTGCCTTCCGTCAGCCAATTCATTCTACCATGGGTCCAAACCTGAATGACAGGTGTTTAGATAAGGGGTGCTTGAATCCCTCCCAGGCTGGCGGTTGCTACAAACCACACAGGGAGAATACTTTCCATGTAAGGTTATAATGACAGCACAGGCTCAGCACGAGATTACTCTCGAAAGTATCAAGTTTTGGGCCACTGAGCCCATACTGATCCTAGAACAGGACTTATACAGCCCTGGCACTGCTGCTGTTTTGAACTACAGAATTCTTCTGAATGCTACATGCTTTGCAGAATCTTCAGGAGCATTCTCTGCCTCCCCCACTAGATGTCAATAGTATTCTACTTCATGTGTGGCCAATAAAACCGGCCAAATGCTCCCTGGTTGGGGATAGGAGCAAAAAGTCACTCCAGCTTTATAAATGCCACTGTTTTAGAGAGTTCGTAAGCACCACACACCCCCTGGGGCTGATCTTAGGAAATAATTATGAGGGTGTGGAAAGCGATCTACTAGGAACGGATATCACTGCAACCCCACAGCAGTGCTCAGAATGTACAGAACTCTAATCATCTAAAGGTAAAAGAAAACATGACTCCAGTTTTTATATTATCATCTATTTGGGAGAATTCACTCTCCTGCTCCCCAAAAGGGATAGGGGCACATTTATTTTGTTATTTATTTTGTTACTCAGTATTGACTCATAACAGGGTTTAATTATGATAGAAATAATATTGTTTACTCTTCAGACAAGAGGATGGGCTGCAGAGGGAGGACCCACAATGCTGTTGCTGTTCTCATGTCTCCTTTGCAGACATACTCTCCGCTAGGGGTTACCCAACTCCTCACTTCCACTCTTTATAGTTCACGTCTCTATAAGCAACTCATAGGGAATACAGCCCCATGTTTCTCTGCTGTAAGGATTGCTTGGGAATTGATTTAAAAAGGGTGCTCTGAGATAATATTTCCTTGGCTTTACAGAATAGGGTGTAAACAGAAGTGCTTGGGCGCAATTTTCATTTGAGCCACAGTAATCGATTTAGGCAGAGAATGAAGCAAATTCAATCACAGCCAGCAATATAAAAGTGCTGTTCTGAATGACTTAGTGGGTATTTTGCCTGCTCAGCTTGAAGAAGGCAGGAAAATGATCTTGGGAATATCACCAAAGGTTGAGATCAACACATCCCTGTCCTCACTCTGGAGGAGGTATTGTCTTGAGGTTAGTCCCCTGTATTGTGATGCCAGTCATTAACCTAATTGGTTAATGATTGGCGAAGGGCTTGAGTTCACTGTCCACATAAGGAATTTGGGGACACCCACCAACACATCTATGATAAGACATGTCTTGGGACATTCCAATGTTGAATATCCCAGGCACAATGTCTTAGAAAAGCAACACAGATCAGCCATGAGGACATTACCAAGGAAGGTTTCACCAGCATGTCAACCCCATAGTATTCCAACAAATGCACAGAGCTGTAGATAAGTTGTTTACTCTCCAGACAAGAGGATGGGCTGCAGAGGGAGGACCTAGATCTGGCCCACTCCTACCAGTAGATCTATATGACCTTCCTCCATGGTATCTATAAGCAACTCCTTTCTTTTGCCAGAAAGGTAATCTCTTCTCCTTTGGACAGTTTGCTGTGAGCCTCTGAATGCCACATGCCTTCACGTATTTACGCACCTGTAGACGCCCTCTACCACGATGAGAATCTTTTTCCAAGCTCTCCCTGTGCCAGGCTGGCCACGGATGATAGCTTCTCTCAGGAGCTTCTCTAGGTTTTCTGCATCTTTAAATAACGTGAAAAAGAGAAATTGAGTTACAAGAGGGCTTTCGGTTGCTTTGCTCCTTTTGTTTCTTGAGAGGGTATCAGAATTATTTGCTTATTCTTTTCTAGGCTCACACTCAGGCCTGGACTTTGAGGAGGTAAAGTTGACATCAGAGAACTCCTGTGAGATATAGGGGTTCATTTTCTATTAAAACTTAACTCTGGTAGGATGAATAGGCACATCATTACAAACAGGCTGAATCAGTTTAAAGCTCTGGTCATTCCTCTGCTTGCCTGAGAGAACTTGGAAGCCCAGACTACAGAGAAGTATCCAGTGGAGCCGAACCTTGGCTGCTAGGCAGAAAATGAACTCTGAGAGATGCAATTGACAGGCATCCCTCAGTTGTTTAGACCTGAGTATGTTAGGGGTTTGCGTAGGGTACCTGCATGGTGCTAGAGATCTCATTCATTATTTTTGGGGGCTTGAACTTTGAATTGTAAGATATTTCAGCACTGTTCAGGTTGTTACATAATTGGCAGTCTTCTGTGAAATATTTGAGAGCTCTGGACACATTACTAGTAGTTGACAATTGCTGAGCTCCATTTTTTTTGTGCCTGATACTTTCTAACTGTATTCTTTGTTGTAGGTCATTTTAATTCTCCAAGGACACCTGTGGAAAATGTCCTACATGGTTTTTCATATTGTGGGTCAGGCAACTGGGTCACAGGGGATTTAGTAAGGCAGTGGTTTTCAATATTCCTAGCCTGTGACCCTTTAATAAATTTCCTCATGCTGTAGTGATCCCCAAACCATAAAATTATTTTTGTTGCTTCTCCATAACTAATTTTGCTACTGTTATAAATCATAGTGTAAATATCTGATATGCAACCCCTATGAAATAATCATTTAATCCCTCTAAAGGTGTTGTGACCCACAGGTTGAGAAGTGCTGGTCTAAGGCCTATGGTCTAAGTGCTGGTCTAAGGTCCAACAGCAGAGTTGGACTTTGAATCTTTACTATGTTCCACATTTGTAACCACAACCTTTTGCTGCCTTTTATGAGAGCCTTTGCACTACTTTCTCAAACTCCAAAATGCTGCAGGGCAGGATGGAAGGTTAATGTCTGGTAGAGCATCTTTGTTCACGTTTAATGCCAAAAAAAAAAAAAAACAAATACAAAAACAAAAAACAAACAAACAAAAAAACCAAAACCTCAAACAAAAACCTAGCGAAAGCGGAGACACATCATTTATTTTCAGTAGGAGGAAGATGGCTGGGTGTGAGCCATCTAGAAAGATTTAGGAATCAACTCAGCTATTGGGTGTTTTATGGGTTATTTAAAATTTACCTTTTAAAGCCAAAGTGAGTGAAAAATCATAGAGAATAATGTGCATGTTTATTTAGACTGATATATTTGTACTCCAGTTTTGCTCAAGAAAATCTGCTGGCCCTTGGATAGACCCAAGGGAAGATGTCAGGTAGGGAAGCTATCTGAGCTCAGCCAGAATGCTGAATGCCAATTAACTTCTGACTGGTATGTGCTATTGAGATTTTAAACTATTTTTTTTTGTTATAATTGTAAGCTAGTAAAGTATCGGAAAGTCTTTTCTGAACTAGTCTTTGAACACTCCCCTGAGACAGCTTCTTGTGGCCTCCAACACAGTGTCCAGCTCTTATCTGTCTGAAAGGCATCCGCTTATCACCGAAGCCTCACTTTAGACATGATACGTACCTGAGCAAGAGTCTCTCTCTCTCCCCCTTTCCTGTCATAAGTAACCTATTCCTCTTCGAAACACTTATTGTGTAACTTGTTATTACTGTTCTCTCTACTCCATGCAAGTACGCCATGGCATTGTATGCTATTGCATAAATTTTGGATGATTGACTCACATTTATTTTTTATGAAGATCGTGGACACGAGGAGGATTGGATCTATTTAGGTAAGAGTTTCTAGAAAAGACAATGGCACTTTGTTTGGAACTAAGGTTTTCTTAGCAAACTACTGTTTGTTTTTGTTTCAAGAAGTCTTTCACATCGTTCACCACTAGATGGCAGCCAAAGAGACAAAAAAAAAAAAAAAAAGAAAAAAAAAAGAAAAAAAAAAGGCAGCTTTCCTGTTTCAAATTCTCAGGGCTCATAAATCCCCACAGATATTGCTGGCTTGTTTGCACTTTGTTTTAGGCTGAATGTCTAGTAGCAAAGGAGATAGCTCTTTGTTTTATAATCTACTGCAGGCTGTTGACTTATGAATGAACAGAGATGATGAACAAGAATTTATGTTTTAAAAAACACTGCCTTTTCTAATTATTATTTTTTTTGGTTCAGAAATGAGACACAATGAGGGTGGCTTTAATGACATCCTAATAAAAGTTAGTCCAATTGAAATAAACTAGATGTCATTTTAACACAGTGACATAAAAGAATGCTCATTTTAATAGCTGTTTCTGTATAAAGGAGAATAATGGAACAGAAAACATTAAATGGGGTTGGGAGTGGTAAGGCAATGTAAAGAGGGAAGTACAGGGAGGGATAATTAACACTAATGAACTTCTGAAAATGTCATGAGGACCTGCTATGTGTAGGCATTCTAAAATATAAATATATACATAAAGTACATACAAAGAGTTTAAATGGAGTTAACTCTAATGGGGAAACAATGCCTTTATTAGACACCACAGATGACAAGTAGAAACTCCCGTGTCATTAGTAGACGACCTCTAATAGAGTTGTTGGCAAGTGAGGTCCCATAGAACCCCAAATATTATAGGCTACTATCATTGTTTTGATTATCTTCCAGAAATGGATGGTAAGTGACTGTTACTGGAAACACGACATATTTGAGTCTCCGAGCACGCTGGTTCTATCCTGGAAGTGTCATCTCTACTTTCATAGTGCAAAAAGGAACTGTGTATGTGGCGGGAGAAGAAAAGTAATCATGAATTTTATCCAGCTGTGAACTCTGAAAGCTCTAGTAATTGCCAGCCTGATACAGCTCCTGGGCAATAGGGGTACTGATATGGGGGTAATCAACTACTTTATCATTGTACTTAAGGCCTGTTCTACAAGGTGGAACCCATTCCTAGAATAATTTTCAAAGCCCAAAGCCTATGGTTAGACAAGCCCTACGTCCTCAGCAGGAAGGTACTACTATTCCTCTGCTAAGTGAACATAGTGCTAAACTAACTCCTAGCAGCCATTCTATATGTTAGTGCTTCTCCCAAGCTTCATCAGAGACACTTCTTTTTTTGCAGTAGATGATGCTCAACACAGAGACAACTGGCCAATGTGCTGAAAATAAGAGAGTTTGGAATGCTCATCCCTAAATCAGGCATCGTATCATACCCCTTTGTCTTAGTCAGGGTTTCTACTCCTGCACAAACATCGTGAGCAAGAAGCAAGTTGGGGAGGAAGGGGTTTATTCGGCTTACACTACCATACTGCTGTTCATCACCAAGGAAGTCAGGACTGGAACTCAAGCAGGTCAGAAAGCAGGAGCTGATGCAGAGGCCATGGAGGGATGTTCCTTACTGGCTTGCTTCCCCTGGCTTGTTCATCCTGCTCTTTTATAGAACCCAAGACTACCAGCCCAGAGATGGTCCTACCCACAAGGGGCCTTTCACCCTTGATCATTAATTGAGAAAATGCCTTACAGCTGGATCTCATGGAGGCATTTCCTCAACTGAAGCTCCTTTCTCTGTGAT
Source organism: Mus musculus (assembly GCF_000001635.26). Classification (NCBI taxonomy): domain Eukaryota; kingdom Metazoa; phylum Chordata; class Mammalia; order Rodentia; family Muridae; genus Mus; species Mus musculus. Next base: position 139,577,833 of record NC_000068.7, on the reverse strand, counting down.
AACTCCAGCTGTGTCAAGTTGACACAAAACTAGCCAGTACACGCTTCTTTCTAATTGCTCATTGGATCATTGTGGAAGATGGGGCAGAAAGATTGTAAGAGGAGGGGGTGATGGGTGACTACAAGGAAATACTGTCTTCTAGATATAACAAGGCAGTTGCATATATGAATTCTAAGCAGCTGTGATACCATGCACAAGTTGTATGAAAAATCTAGATAGACAAAATCTCGGAATGAAGGGGAGATGAGGACAGAACCCCATCCTTAGCTAAGGAGCTATTGAAAATTGAGAGCTGCCAGGAAATGAAGAGTTACTTCTCTTTAATGGTGTATCTTTTAGTAGATTCACTATTTTCCAACTAATGGCTACATAACTAAAGGTAGATTCGCAGCATATGGCTGATAGGTTTTTAAAAAAAGGAGGATACAAAGTTGGGTGGGAATTGAATAATAAAACTTTGTGGTTTTTGTCTTTGAGTTTGTTTATATAGTGGATTATATTGATATATTTCTGTATATTAAACCATCCCCACATCCCTGGGATGAAGCCTACTTGGTCATGATGGATGATGTGTTCTTGGATTTGGTTTGTGAGGATTTTATTGAGCATTTTTGCACCGATATTCATAAGGGAAATTGGTCTGAAGTTCTCTTTCTTTGTTGGATCTTTGTGTGGTTTAGGTATCAGAGTAATTGCGGCTTCATAGAATGAATTGGATAGAGTACCTTCTGTTTCTATTTTGTGGACTAGTTTGAGAAGAGTTGGAATTAGGTCTTCTTTGAAGATCTGATAGAACTCTGCACTAAACCCATCTGGTCCTGGGCTTTTTTTGGTTGGGAGACTATTGAATACTGCTTCTATTTCTTTAGGGGAAATGGGACTGTTTAGATTGTTAATCTGATCCTGATTTAACTTTGGTACCTGGTATCTGTCTAGGAAGTTGTCCATTTCATCCAGATTTTCTTGTTCTGTTGAGTATAGCCTTTTGTAGTAGGATCTGAAGATGTTTTGGATTTCCTCAGGTTCTGTTGTTATGTCTCCTTCTTCATTTTTGATTTTGTTAATTGGGATACTGTCCCTGTGCCCTCTAGTTAGTCTGGCTAACGGTTTATCTATCTTGTTGATTTTCTCAAAGAACCAGCTCCTGGTTTGGTTGTTTCTTTGAGTAGTTCTTTTGTTTCCACTTGGTTGATTTCAGCCCTGAGTTTGATTATTTCCTACCATCCACTCCTCTTGATTAAATTTGCTTCCTTTAGTTCTAGAGCTTCTAGTTGTGTTGTCAGTCTGCTCATGTATGCTCTCTCTAGTTTCTTTTTGGAGGCACTCAGGGCTATGAGTTTTCTTCTTAGGATTGCCTTCATTAGCACCCATACATTTGAAAAGTCTTAGAGAGAGAGAGAGAGAGAGAGAGAGAGAGAGAGAGAGAGATCATAGACACAAGGTGCATCCCTAAACACAACAAAGGCAATATACAACAAACCCACATCTGTATACATAGCAAACATCAAATTAAATGAAGAGAAACTTAACGGAATTCTACTAAAATCAGGGACAAGACAAGGCTGTCCACTCTCTCACTGTCTATTTAATAAAGTACTTGAAGTTTTAGCTAGAGCAGTAAGGTAATTAAAGGAGATCAAGGGGATTAAAATTGGAAAAGAAGAAGTCAAAGTATTGCTATTTGTTGATGATATAATAGTATATGTAAGTAGCTCCAAAAATTCAACCAGGGAACTTCTACATTTGAAAACACCTTCAGCAAAGTGGCTGGATACAATCACTGTCCCTACTATGTACAAATGATAAACAGGATGAGAAAGAATTTAGAGAAACAATACCCTTCACAATAGATGAAAATAATAAAAAGTATCTTAGTGTACCTCTAATCAAGCAAGTGAAAGGCCTACATGACAAGAAATTCAAGTATTTTAAGGAAAGAAATAGAAGAATATATCAGAAGATGGAAAGATTTCTTACAGTCATGGATAGGTTGGATTGACATAGTAAAAATGGTCATCTTACCAAATGCTATCTACAGATTCAGTGTAATTCCTATCAAAATTTCAAAAGAATTCTTTATGGACCTTAAAAGAATGATACTCAATTTCATGTGGAAAAACAAAAAATTCAAGATAGTTAAACAATTCTATACAATAAAAGAAAATCTTGCTGTATCTCCATCCCCGATTTTAAGCAATAGTAATAAAAAATATGGTATTGGCATAGAAACAGGCATGTTGATCAATGGAATTGAATTGAAAACCCAGAAGTAAAGCCACACACCTATGGACACTTGATTTTTGACAAAGAAGCCAAAATTATGGAATGGAAAAAAAAACCAAACCATCTTCAACAAATAGTGCTGGTCTAACTGGATGCATGCTTGTAGAAGGATTCAAATAGATTCATATTTATCACCCTGCACAAAACACAAGTTCAAGTGGATCAAAGGCATCAACATAAAACTGGATACATTAAATCTGCCAGAAGAGAAAGTGGGGCATAGCCTTGAATCCATTGACACAGGAGACAACTTCCAAAGTAGAACACTAACAGCTCAGGCACTAAGGTTAACAGTTAATAAATGGGACCTCATGAAACTGAAAAGCTTCTATAAGGCCAAGGACACTATCAAAAAGGACATGGTAACCTACAGAATGGAAAATATTTTTACCAACCCTGCATCCAACAAAGGGCTGATATTCAAAATTTATAAATAACTCAAGAAACTAGACATCAACAAACCAAATAACATAATTCAAAATGGGGTACAGGACTAGATAGATGGCTCAGTGGTTAAGAGCATTGACTGTTCTTCCAGAGGTCCTGAGTTCAATTCCCAGCAACCACAGGTGGCTCACACCCATCTGTAATGGGATCAGATGCCCTTTTCTGGTGTGTATGAAGACAGCACAAGTATACTCATATACATAAAATAAATTAAGGAAGAATGTGATTTTTAAAAAATGGGGTACAGATGTAAACAGATAATTCCCAAGAGAGGAATATCTAATAGCTGAGAAGCACTGAAAGAAATATTCAGCATCCTTAGTCATCAGGGAAATGCAAATCAAAACAACAGTGAGATTTTACCTTCCACCTGTCAGAATGTCTAAGATCAGAAACTCAAGTGTCAGTATATGTTGGTGAGGATGTGGAGCAAGGGGAACACTCCTCCATTGCTTGTGGGAGTGTAAACTTGTCTAACCACTTTGGAAATCAATTTTGCAGCTCTCAGAAAACTGGGAATGATTCTGAGGACCGAGCTATACCACTCCTGGGCATATATCCAAAAGATGGTCCAACATAACAAAAGGACACTTGCTCAACTATGTTCATAGCAGCTTAATTTGTAATAGACAGAATCTGGAAACCTAGATGTTTCTCAACTGAAGAATGGATAAAGAAAATGTGGTGCACTTACACAATGGAATATTACTCAGCTATTAAAACTAATGACATCATGAAATTTTCAGGCAAATGGATTGAACTAGACAATATAATTTTGAGTGAGGTAACCCAGGCCCTGAAAGACAAACATGCTATGTACTCATGTATAAGTGGATATTAGCCATAAACTACAGGATAACAATGGTATGATTTACAGACCAAAGAAGCTAAGTAATAAGAGGGCCCACGAGGATGCTTAAATCTCACTGAGTAGGGGAAATAGAATAGATATCATGGTGAATGGATAGAGAGAACTGGGTAGGGGAAAGGTTGGGGCAATCAGCAGGTATTGAGTTGGGGGGAAGTGGAGGGAGAGAGTACTGGAATCCATAGGGTCTGGAGCATCTCTGGGAAGAGCTAGAAACCTAGGACAATGGAATTCCCAGGAATCTATGAGGGTGATCCTAGCTCAGACTCCTAGCAATGCATGATATGGAGCCTGAAATGGTCATTTCCTGTAACTAGGGAAGACTTTCAATGTAGAGACTGGGACACTAGCCCAGCTATAAAACTTTAGACCTACAACTTGTCCTGCTTACAAGAGATGCCAGAGTAACAATGGAGCAGAAATTGAGGGAAAGGTTAACCAATGACTGGCCTGTCTTGAAACCTATGCCATGAGAGAGTGCCCACCTCTGACACAGTTAATGGTATTTTCCTATACTTGCAGACAGGAACCTAGCACATCTTGTGGAATTGGGAGAGGAAAGACTGAAGGAGCCAGAGAGGTCAAGGACACCACAAGAAAACCTACAGAATCAACAAACCTGGGCCCATAGGGGCCCACAGAGACTGAACCATCATGGAAGCTTGCATGGGATGGACCTAGGCTCTCTGCACGTATGTAACATTTATACATCTCAGTCTTAATGTGGAACTCCTCACAGCAGGAGCAGGGGCTGTCTCTGACTCTATTGCCTGCCCTTGGATCCCTTTCCCCACATTTGTCTAGCCTCAATAGGAGAAGACGCTTCTAGTCCTACTGCAACTTGATGTGCCAAGGCAGATTGATAAATGGGAGACCTCTCCTTTTCTGAGTAGAAAGGGAGAACTGGAGGTTGTCCAGAAGAGGTGAGAGGGAGGGACTAGGAGGAGAGAAGGGAGAGGAAGCTGCAATTGGGATGTAAAATTAAAATTAATTAATTAATTCAAAAGAGTAAAAAAATCTTCAGAGCTAAAAATAAAAGAATCTGGTGGGTTTCATGTTCTTGGTTTCATGTTATTGGCTTTTATTTGGCCTGGTTCCATGTGTCATGCATGCAAAATGGCATTTTCTACAGAACCTTAAATAGCTATGTCATTCTAATCTATGGAAGAGTGTTCAGGAGAATCACAAAGCTGCAAGTGGAGCTAGCAGAAATGAGTATTATTTGTATTGTTGCCCCATCTAATTCTTTCCCACTCCATATGCACTCTCATTCCCTTCACCTCTCAAGAAAGTAGTCGCTCAGAGGACCCTGGATCTAGCTCTGCTCCCTAAGATGCTGCTTTCAAGATGTGTATAGAACACAAAACTGCACCACGTGTACTGCTAAGAGGGAGTAAAGGCCTTGTACTGTTTTTTATCGATGTTGCAAGAAAATTGACCAGATTAATTAACTAAAATAGCACAGACTTAAGGTCTTAACAAATCTGGCTATCAGAAGTCTGTCTGCCTGAGCGATTTCACAGCTTCAGCAGGACTGGTAGCTTTCTGAACATTTTAGATCCATTGGATTATGCTTCCTCACATTTTCCTGCTTCTAGGTCTTGCCTTCTCTGAGAACATGTTCTTCCATCTTCAAAACTAAAAACGACAGTTGCAGTCTTTCTTATATTACATTACTCTGACAGCTTTCATTTTGCTTCATTTGTAGGGACCCGATTATTATACCAGACCCATGTATGTAGAGGCTTAATTTTAAAGTTAATTAGTTGACACACAGAATTCTCTCTGTAATTTTAACTCCATTTCCAGATAACAAGGCATCCATAGGTTCTGGGGATTAAAGCATTGGCATATTTTAGGTATTTATTTATTTATTTATTTATTTATTTATTTATTTATTATTTGCCTTCCACAGAAAACTAAACAAGAGCAGCTCATTCATACTGCATGTCTGTGGATTACGAGGTGGCAAATGATGACCGAATTGCATAGTTCTAATGAATTGGGAAGGACAACATTTTCTCAAAGAGTTCCAGGTTATGCTATTGTATTTGTAGGATCATTTAACAACTTAAAATTAGCATCCAATGCATAGGTCTCCCTATGGCTTTTTCACACACACTTCCTTTGAGGTCCTTCCCTTCCCCAGAGTATTTTGGAGAATTTCCTAAATACCTCCAAACTTTCATCCCTTCATTTATTAATTAGCTCCTATCTCATTATGTTTTCTGCAGGACTAATTAAATGAGCAAATAAATGTGAAGGCAATGTCAACAGCTAGACATCTGTTATACAATAAATTGTTAATAAGTGCTAGTTTCTGGTACAAAATCACCACAGCTGGCATTTATTATGAATACAAAGTGTCATCTATTTTTCTGGGAAAAAAGGCAGTATGAAGAGAAAGTTGTTGAATAGGTCGAATATTTGAAAAGCTTTATAAAAATCTAGATGATTAAAAATTGATACCAATTATAGTCTCAGAAGAGTTGAAGACTTAAGAACAGAAATATATTAGAATATATTTTTTAAACTTTGGAAAAATTAAGAATAGGAATAATCAACACCACTTATTCACCTGACACAGATTAGTTTTTCAATGCATTATCCCCCTTGCTCTATATATTGAGGTATTTGTGTATCTATGTATCTAACATCAATTATCTATCAGCTACATCTATCTATCTATCTATCTATCTATCTATCTATCTATCTATCTATCATCTATCTATCCATCCTCCATCTACCTAATTATTTCTTTTAATTGAGACTAAGCTACATATACATATGTCCTGAACCTCTAAATAGTTCACCATATTTTCCTTAAGAACAGAGGTATACCTTTATTGGGCCATAGCAGGGCCAGCTGACTAATCCTATAAGGACTCAGAATGTAGTGGTTTAGGCTTTATGAACTACATATGCTCTTTGTTACACACTCCTCTTTGTTTTCTACACAAACCTTTACAAAAGTAAGCTTGCAGCTGATAGTATAGTTACCCACCATGATACATTACTCTTATTTAGTACCATTAAGTTTAGTACCATTTGTCTATCATCTAAATTTGCAAATTGGCTCAGAAGTAACATTATCTCATGTCATCCAGGATCTAAGATGAGGTATAGTTGTCACCATCTTCAGTATCTTTTATAGTGAACTATTTTCTCTGCTTGTTTTTGTCCTTTATGATTTTGACAAAGCAAGTCCTTGGCTTTTATCATGCATCTAATTTGGGGTTTCCTGCTTTGTATCCTGTGTAAATGATGGAGAATCCTCAGATATCCCGTTTAAATACAAAATGTCCATGTGTCCATCACCAATAGTGTTGTTGTATTTCCCAGCTGTCCAAGCATTGTGTGACTTCTTTTTTGTGTGTGTGTGTGTTAAGTTCTTTTTTTTTTTAATTAGGTATTTATTTCAGTTACATTTCCAATGCTATCCCAAAGTCTCCCACATGCTCCTCCACCCACTCCCCCACCCTCCCACTCCCACTTCTTGGCCCTGGCGTTCCCCTGTACTGAGGCATATAAAGTTTGCACGACCAATGGGCCTCTTTTTCCACTGATGGCTGACTAGGCCATCTTCTGATATATATGCAGCTAGAGACACGAGCTCCGGGGGTACTGGTTAGTTCATATTGTTGTTCCACCTATAGGGTTGCAGATCCCTTTAGCTCTTTGCTTTCTCTAGCTCCTCCATTGGGGGCCCTGTGATCCATCCAATAGCTGACTGTGAGCATCCACTTCAGTGTTTGCTTGGCCCCAGCATAGTCTCACAAGAGACAGCTATATCTGGGTCCTTTCAGCAAAAACTTGCTAGTGTATGCAATGCTGTCAGCGTTTGGAGGCTGATTATGGGATGGATCCCTAGATATGGCAGTCTCTAGATTGTGTGACTTCTTCCTGATAGAATTACTATTCTACTATTCTGTGTCTGAGTGTAGTTTCACTGGGATTGTTATCCTGGGAGTAGAAACTGAAGGAAGAGTCTAAATGGTTGCTTGTATGTGTGGTTTGTGTTGCTTGTTTTAGATTATACTACAGTGGATCCCTGAAGAATCACTTCCATGAGACAATTGTTCTATGGCTTGAGATTGCTCTGAGGTGTGCATAAAAGAACCAAGGCTATCCTTACTGCTTGTTATAAGTCTTCTTTTTATTGACTTTTTGTGAACTCCTGAAAGGAAGGGGTGTACTAAGGACTAGAAATAAAAAAAATTGAGTGGAATGGAGAGAGAGAACTGTGGTAAGAAACTTTTTACAAAGTGTGTGTGTGTGTGTGTGTGTGTGTGTGTGCTTACTTGCATGATCATGCATACAAATGAATGAGGACTCTGATGTCAATGTGACAGAAGCAGAACTAACAGATCACAAATGGCAATGCATTCCTTACTTTTACCAATAAGGGCATTGAATTTGAAAAAGATCAAAGTCTTTACAGAAAGTGGCACAAATTGGGGACATAGTTGGATCAGAGGACATAGATGTCACCAAACATGACCTGCTTCTTTTAAGGTGTTTTCCTAAGAGTTTTGATGGTGTATGATCTGATCTATAAAGGGTGAAGGACTAGCCTTCTGCATCATTCTTGCCACTCAACCATGCAGCACAGAGCCTGGAAGGACATTTAAAATTTTTTAGATTTATTTTTCATTTTGTTTTATGTCTATGAATGCTTTGCCTGCTTGCCTGCATGTATGTATGTATATGTATATGTATGTATGTATGTATGTATGTAGTATGTGCACCACATGTGTGCCTCATGCCCCCAACAGTCAAAAGAGAATATCAGATCCCCTGTTGGAATTTCAGATGGTTGTAAGATATCATGTGTGCTGGGAATTGAACCTGGGTTCTCTACAAAACAAATAAGTACTCTAAACTGCTGAGCCATCTCTCCAGTCTCTGTCAGGAATTTTAATGTCACCTAAGACTATTTGGAGATATGAGCATTTTGTATATAGGAACAGGGAAAGCAGGCATTATGCCAAGAAAAAACCCCTAACTTTTTACTTAAGCACAGCTCAAAATTTAAAGTATTAGGACTTTCTCAAGACAAGGTTACATGAAAGGGAGAATTACAACACGTCTGAGAACCAAATAGCATCCTAGGATATCAATCACATCTTTAAAGGCAACATTAAAAGACCACTAACAGTGACATTAAAGTATTATGGTAACACTTAGGAATCTGAATGTTTAATACACTTCAGCCATTTGTTCCAGATCACCAGAGGTTAACAAGGCAGCAGTGAATATGAGCATAACTGTCTTTCATTAGTATACGTTGCCAGTTTGAAAAGCAATGACAAAGTCCTCTGAATAATCTTGATCTTTGTTTAGGACCAAGGCAGTGAATTCTGAGTAAATGTTCAGATACTCACTATTGTGTTTGAAGGGTCTTATGACTGCACCTGAGAGTCGAGATCCTAGGATGACTGAAGTGTGGTTAAACTCATCACTTAAAATGAGGCATCCCTGTGCAGAAAACAAACACAAACCAGAAGATAATGAGAGAAAAGGCAACAGATGAGAACTAGAAAACACCAAAATCTATGTTAAATCAGAACTCTACTTAATTTGAAAAGGTTGAATTCCAGCTGGTATTTATATGGACAAAATCTAATCTTTCAGCTAGCTCATGGTGATGGCAGCTGTTTGTAAGACATTGCATTTTTTCCCCCTGGAACATTACAAATAGTTTTCAACAGCAAGATTGTCTTTAAGCATTAGCAAGAGTCTATAGGATGGAGCTTTGACTGGAAGACTGATACTTTGTGGAGGGCTGTACGCTTGCTTCGTTCCTGGTTCTGTGCAGATTATTTTGATGGTTCTCATTAGCTCTTCTGGCAGCCTAGGGCTTTTTAGAGTAAGGTATTTCAAAGTCTTACCTTGGGTTCTCAGTCTTCCTGTGCTAACATCCCATGGAGACAAAAGCATCTGTGTTTTGCAGTTAAAAACTTTGTATTTGTAAAACTGTGCATGGAAAGTCAGTGTGAGGTGAGCAGATAATGTTACTGCTTATGTATTATGTAAATTTGTTTTTCTTTTAAAAAATGCATACATTAGAGAGCTGTTCAAGAATACCCAAAATTCGGAGTAATGATAGCTCTCTTTTATTTTCTGTGGTCACCTGTAATTGAATTCTTCTTTATATTTTGGTAATTCACATACAATATGTTTTAGTTTTTTGAGGATAATGCTAGAAAAATGGTCTTATATAAAAAATATATGTATACTGGTAATTTTCCTTTGGAAACATTTAAGAATTATTGTAAACCTCATGACACCTTATCTCTATATTCTTTAGCCATGTAACTATTATAAATAAGGCAGCTGTTACTTCCAAAAAGTTCCATATTTTTATATTAAATGTTATATATTTATTATATCAGCAGCTAATATATCATTACAATTAACATTTACCCAACTATAATTTTAATGGTCTTATATTCATTTCTTCAATGAACTTTCACAGAATCCAATTTAAAATAATATATCACATTTAGCTGTCATTGCATTTAAAAAAACATAAATCTGAGCCGGCCATGGTGGCACATGCCTTTAATCCCAGCACTTGGGAGGCAGAGGCAGGCGGATTTCTGAGTTCGAGGCCAGCCTGGTTTACAAAGTGAGTTCCAGGACAGCCAGGGCTATACAGAGAAACCCTGTCTCGAAAAACCAAACCATCCAACCAACCAACCAACCAACCAAAAAAAAATCCCATAAATCTGATTATCACACCTGTTTATTTAAGATAAAGTAGCTAACTTCTCATTTTTTTTTCCTCCAGAGAATCCTCACCCACTCTGGCATGATTTACAATGAGGTTCTATGTGATTTGGTGTATGCCTTCATTGTTGATCTCTTCTTGGATCATGAACCTGTGTTCTAGTTCCTTCCTGCTTTATGCTTTGCACATGCAGTCCCTTCTTCATTGTTCCAATAAACAATGTGCTTATCTATCAAAGTTCTGTTCTTATGATTCTAGTACAGGTATTGCAAGCTATCTCAACAACAGCTGGCTGCTCTTATCATTCCTCATGTATTTATGTTCTTGTCCTGGAGTACCTATTCAATTTTATCTAGTATATTGTTTCTCCACTGGACTTCAAACTTTTAAATTTACAGGGCACAGGTCTTGTTCATCCTCTTATGTATATGATTTCATACCATGATATTCAGAATCTCAATAATTAGTCAACCAAATGAACAAATGGATGAAAGAGGATTTTTTTTTTTTGGTCTAAACTAGTGCTTATTAAGTATTTGCTGCAAGACAAATGTAGACAAAAATCCATAAAAAGGGCTTTTCTAAGCTACTATTGAAGATGACATTTGACCCACATTTAGTGTAGCAACTCAATACCTGGGAGTATCACAATCAAAAGATTTTCTAGACTTATGCTGATATATTACTGAAAGATTTTGATGTTGAGAAAAGGATCCTTTTGCCAACGCTTTTGATAAAGGATTTATCCAAAGGTGTAATTCTTGGGAGTGGTATAGCAGAAGACACATGGCAACAAATTCTTACCTTTCCAACAAATACAGGGATATTCATTGCGTTGGTTGCGAATCCCATTCCAAAAGACATCACTGCTTCTACATTCAAGAACTCAGCCATGAGATCCTCCAACTCCTTGTGTATATCCAAGGTACCTAAATAGAAGTTACATGAGGAGTGATCCTTGCTTTTGAACAAGCCCAAGTTTAAAAACTTAAATTCTACTATACATACACCAACACAGACCTGTAGCATAGCAAGAATCTTTGTCATAGTTTCAATCTAGAAACAACTCAAATTTCATTTGCTATAAAGTGAATGTATTAATTTTGGAAACACAGTTGAATGTAGCCTATTGAAAAACAAAAACACTGCCTCACACAGTGATGTGGATAAAGTTTGCAAACACATTAGGGCAGTTTTGTTTTCTGTTTTTGTTTTGTTTTTGTTTTTGTTTTGTGCATGACAGTTGGGATTCTCTGAATGCTCTGTATTTGGATGTTGTCGGATACACATGTATGTTTGCTTTGTAAAAAATCCATCGAGTTATACACATATGGCTGATTTGAGCTATATACTTATGGCTGCTCCCATATGCATTTTACAATGAAATAGAACTTATAAAATACACCACAATTCCTACATCCTACAAGGAATTGTTACAATCCTCTTAGAGACTGCATTTACCTAAATGTGCACAGATTCTACAACTTTTATAGCTACCAGTGGTGTGTTTATTACATCTTTGGAAAGTATTAGATTCTCTGATAAGTCTGCTATCTAAATGATTTCATTTAATCTTAGACTTTGATTAGTGCAGGTAATATTATTTTACAGAGAAGAAAAAAAAATGCCCTAGTACAGGGGAACACCAGGGCCAAAAAGTGGGAGTGGGTGTGTAGGGGAGTGTTGGGGAGGGTATGGGGGACTTTTGGGATAGCACTGGAAATGTAAATGAGGAAAATACCTAATAAAAATATATTAAAAATGTTTCAGAGAAAACTCAACAGATAATCCAACTTAACTCTGAATGTTTGTTTTATTTCTCATGACTTCTCTTCCTCTCTTTTTCCTCTTCTCTCTCATCCTTTTCTTCTTCATCTTCCCACCACCTTCTCTCCTTTTCTTCTTTAATGTCATCTCTTATTACATAGACCTGCTGCCTTCAAATTGGTGAGATTCCTATCTCAATTCTCCGAGTTCTCAGTTAGAGATGTATCACCATGCTAAGACTATAACATTTTATATTCTTGTTTACTGATCTCTTCTTAAATATTATAATCATATTACTCCTTTCTGGTAGCAAAGATTAATGCTTTCTAAATTTCGTTTGCAATCATTTTACCTTTTAGATCTACAGCAGCTAGTGTCATAGCTACTAGCTTATGTAGTTTGTGAAATTGAAGAGCTGAGCTCCAAACTATATTTAATTTTACTAACTTGGTTTCAAATTTAAAATTAAAGTCCTTCAAAAATATTTCCAACCAAACACCTTATTAGTATTTGAATAGGGTTTCACTTGACTCCATTCTTGAAAATTTGGTACGTGCATTGAGATGTAATATGAATATTAAACACACCAGGAGATTTTAAATTGATTATATATGTTTAATTAGTAAATTAAAAATGATAGATATTTTATTATATTTTTACTTGTTAGTTTCCCTGGAAGATATATTTGGTTAGGTATGCATGGTAAATGATAATATCCACTAAGCTCTCTCTCTAATGTGACAACTTAAACTTTTAACCCTACTGGCAAACTTTGAATAAGAATGACTATACTGTGTGCCACTTCTAACACTCTGTGGATACATGAATTCAAGTTTGAGAATAGAAGTGGTGAGATGTAAATTGCACCTACAGGATGTAAAAGCTGCTGTTGAGATTTAAGAAAGAGCAATATTGTTGCCACATCCATTATAAACACATTTCCTTCAGTGAAACAATCAATATATATTACTATTCAGGATGAAATATTAGGATTCTATCCTCACTGGTATGTTAGCACCATTATTATGCCAAAATGGTTGAAGATAAATTTTAGAAAGTATTAAGTGGTCAGGTCAAAGAGTTAATTCTTAAGATTTTTGTATTTAATATTAAGTAGGATTTTTGAGGAGCAATCTTTGTCCTTTATGAAAAAAACCACAGTATTATACCAAAGCTAGTTGGTGGCCTTCTCAAACCCGAGTTCATTCAACCCCGCAGCTGTCAGAACAACACATAGTACAGTCATTTTTACTCAAGGTTCAGTGGAACAGCTTAATTGTCACACTGGAGACATGGATCTGATGATAAAAGAATTTATCATGCAAACCTAATAATATGACTTCTTAGCCCAGAACTCAGTGGAAGGAGAGAACCAACTCTAAGAAGTAATTTCCTGATTTCCACACATATGTCACACATACACACAAAGCATAATAAAATGTACAAAAGTAGGAATTTTAATATAATATTTGTATCATCAAACATAAAATATGTTTGATATATATCAAATATGTTTGATACATATTTGAAATAAATCAGTAAATATACATATTAAATAAATATATTCCACACACAACATAAAGAGTAAATTAACTTTGAAGATGAAAACATGAACATAGGATCATGTACTGGGATTCATTTTTATTTATTTAGAAGACATTGCCTCCCCAAGGAAATAGTTGCAGGAGTAGGCAACTAAAAGTTAGGAGACTTTCTCTAGATCTGCCACTGATAGCTAGAATAGTCTTTGGCTATTGTCCCTGAAAGTTGGTAAAGAGATTAGAAGATATGGTTTTGGATCTTCTGACATTACACATGCTCTTTCATCAATTTAGAATCCATCCTGTCATAGTGGCGTCTCCCACTCACTTTCTCATCTCCACCCAATGTGTGAGTCATTCTCTGCCTCCCTTCTAGCTGCCCAAGGCAAAACTACTCAGATTAATTATATCATCATTATTCCACAATGATTAGTATTACTAAGTTGATTCCAGAAGTTGGAAAAATCTCCATTACAAAAGGTACACAAAGGGTGCAGACAGACATACAAGACCCGTGACTTCTACAGAAACTAAAGACATCAGAATGTTCATGGGAGTAACATTCATTGTGATACTATAGTGGATGTTTTGTCCTGGTGAGCACAATGCCCTGTCTAGCACTAACATTCAGTATAGACCTAGAGAGTTATATGGAGTCTTTTTGTGGAGAATGAAGAGATAAGAGTAAAGGATGCACTTAGGAAGATCAAAGATCTACATGGAACCAAAGCAACAAAGTAACTAGGCAGCAAATATCAATATTTAGAGAAACTGCTTAAAGATAGGAGGCCAAATTAGTCAACTCAGTAACTTTCCTCATAAGTCTTTCCTGTTCAGGGGATCAACTGAGTAACTATGTCACAACTAAATCACCTGGACATACGTGGACGGATAATTAAGATAAATCTGCACCTTTGTTCTTTCTAAACCTGCTGTTCCACATGTTTAGCTAATTGAATCACTGAAGGTCTGTAGGACGGTGTGGGATGTGCTGTTAGGCAAACAGACAGCCAAGCAACTATGGGATGTGCATGTGCCAAAGACTCTCTTGGGAGGTTTCCCAGAGTAAGGAATTCCATATGTATTAATGAGAACACCACTTTTAAAATTAATTACATTCTACTTTCTATTTACTCTATGCTAAAAATAAAGGATGATTCAAGAGAACGAAGTAGTTGTTAGAAAGTTGATGAGCTTTCTTTCTACAGACATTGGGCTGTGCCTCAATCCAGTGCAGGTGTTAAGTTTAGCTAGTGGTCCAAATAGTTGGATAGTTTAAAAAATACCATTCAATAGTCTGTCTTTGGTATATAAATATTGTCTTTTGTAAATCTGCATAATGCATAACTATCATCCTAGTTGAAGGGACAAACACACAATCATTTTCATTTGGCTAGTATATATTGACTCCTGTTTTTACTTTGATGTTTTCTTTATCCAGCAGGCTACTAACATCTGCTTCATGAATAAAAGAATAAATATGAACTGGGTCTATCCTTTTGGCAGCTCACTAAGTGATATTTTCTGATGCCAAACATCGAGTTCATTGTCATAAGTCAAGTGAATAAAAAGTAGATTCAGGATAAATGACCAATACTCTGGGCATAGACTACATGTTTCTGTTGGATTTTTAGTGATGCTGACTGGTTCACCCTCAACCAAAGTGTACAGATTGCTGGCTTTAATACTGGATGCTAACACTGATTGATATCAATTGGGTAAAGGGATTATTGAGAAGTCCATTTCTCAGTTACCAATTATTCCTCTGTATCACGTGTGAAGCTATTTCCCTAACTGTGACTAGTCACATTTGGTTTATAATAGCCTGTTTTCAGACTGTTTCTAGAATTGGCCTCAGCACGGGTTGTCATTTAACATGAAGATCTGCCAGCTCTTCCCATCTGCCTGTTCTAATGGTGTTGCAGATCAGTTCACATCTGTGCCACTTTGCATACACTGAGGATTCCTACATCCAAGCCAGCATCGGTCCTTGTGCCTAAAGGAATCACACAGAAGTCATTGGGTACCTGGTTCTGTAGGGTTAAATTGACTCTTGGTTGAATTTATTTCATGTTAAGCATTCAGAGAAAGATGTAAAACCAGATGGCTTGTCTGGCCACTTTGTTCAGAGACAAACAGCAGAAGGAACTTGCATTGCCACGCCTACTTAGAATTTCACTTTAAACGGAACACTCACTACCTCTTGCTAAATTAAACATTAGTAGATAATTAGAATGAGATGCAGGTCAAGTGTCTAAGGGAGGCATAGTTGGGCAATTGCGACACATTTTCATCGTAATACTGATGACAAAAGAAGGAGGCATTAAGCTAACAAAATGACTTTTTCACTTTGTGTTTTCATTCATTTTTTAAAAAAAGATTTATTTATTTAATGTACCAGTGTTCTATCTGCATATACCCTTGCATGTCAAAAAGGGCATCAAGATCATATTACGAATGGTTTAGAGTCACCATGTGGTTGCTAGGAATTGAACTCAGGACCTCTAGAACAGCAGACAGTGCAATTAACTGCTTAGCCATCTCTCTAGCCCATGTTTTTATTCTTTTATTTCTGTTATTTTTTTTTTAACTTTTCATATCTTGAGAACTTCATCTATGAGTAATAATGTATTGCCATAATTTTCTCTCTTCCCTCCAGATCTTTTCCTCTTACTTCTTCTCAACTTCATGACATCTTATTCTTTAATTATTATTGTTATGCACGCACACACACACACACACACACACACACACATTTATATATACAACTGGTTGAGTTCATTTAATGTTGCTCATATGTGTATGTACTTTGGGCTGCATAACCTAGGGAAGAAGACTGATCTCCCATCCTCAGTAACCATTAATTGTTCACAGATCTCTATTTTGGGATGGTGCTTTGAGAGATTTCCTCATCCATGTTGATATGTCAATTGGTGTTGTGTATTCTTTCAGGTTTTAATTAGGTAATCAAATTATTGAGATTTCATGAATTCAGTTGTCGGTCATATATAGAAGACACTATCTTGCAACAGATTACTTTTTTTTTTACTTTTTTATATAAACAGAATATTTTGCTATACATTTAGACAGTAAAATATCAAGTAAATCAACACGCTCAGTGGTTCTCATAGTAACTCTTGTGTGTGTGTGTGTGTGTGTGTGTGTGTGTGTGTGTGTGTGTGTGTAAGGCCTCTAGAATACATTTCTTAAGCAATATATTCTGATTTGGGGGTGATGGATATATCTCAGTTGTTAAAATACTTATGCCGCATACTGAATTCAGTCCTTAGTACTGACAAAATTAGAAACGAGGCTGTAGCATACAGGGCTTACTGCTTGGTGAGAGCACTGTTGTCTTTCCCAGAAGTGTGCTAAGACTTGTCCAGCTCTATGAAATCTATCAAGCCGGGAGAAAATTTTCTTGACATTCAATGTTGATTTCTCAATATCCTCAATCCCAAAGTAAGCGGTGTCTTCAGCAATATGCGCTTACCATTTAGTTTTGATGGGCAACTAAAATCAGTAACAATATTCTGTGTTGTTAGGAGTGCCTTTGAGGCCTTCCTGACTAATAACTCAAAGGGAGAGCAACCCCCACCTCCACGCCTGGAATAGAGATTTTTCACTTAATAATTCATGTTTCATGGGAGCAGCACACTCTATCCATGCAGGGTAGATCTATTCAAATTCCTTTTACAACATACTGTATTTGAAAAGTTAGCTCATCATCTCATGGGTTTCTGTTAAGCTTCTTTAGAGTTTTGGTTAGCTCATCCCCTAGTCCTTTTTCTTTCCTATCTCAAAACTCCTATACTCACTTAACCATTTAACTCTAGAGTATTTCCCCCTGTTATTCTGTGTCACCTGTGTTCTACAGTGATGATGTAAATTTCTGTACAGCTTTTTTTTCCACTCCTGTTAAGTCTTCCCCACTCCCTCGTTTTTCTCACTTTCACTCCTTTCCATGTTTGAATCTTTTTGCCTCTGGGATTCTTTTTATTTTCAGTGAAAATATCAAGCAAATCAACATGCTCACTGGTTCACATAGTAACACTATTGTATGTGAGCATGGGTGTGTGTGTGTATGTGTGGTGTGTGTGTGTGTGTGGTGTGTGTGTGTGGGTGTGTGTATGGGTGTGTGTATGGGTGTGTGTGTGTGTGTATGTGTGGTGTGTATGTGAGTGTGTGGGGTGTGTGTTTTAAATCTGGGTTTCCTATGAAAGATAACATGAGATGCTTATCTTTTTGAGACCAGGTTACTGTACTGAGTATAATTTCTTTTTCACTTCCATCCATTTATCTGATCATTTTATGATTTTTCTTTTCTTTACATTCAAGTAAAATTCTGCTATCTATACATTCTATATTTAATCAGTTAATAAACATAAATCGATTGCACTATTGTAAATAGAGCACCAGTGGACTTGGATCTACAAGTATTCCGTAGTAAGATACAATACCCTTTGGTATATTCCCAGGAGTGGCAAGCTAGACTTTGAGTTCTAGCTTGCCAAGACCCCTCCAGAGTGCTATCCAAAATAGTTGCACTAGTTTACACTCTAGCAACAATGTATAAATGTTCCACCTTAACCACATCCATACCAGTATTGGTTATCATTTGTATTCCTGATGATGGTCATTCTGAGTCAAGGAGACATAAACCTCGACAGGAGAGGGGTGAGTTTAAGGTATTAGAAGGATTTAAAGGAAGGTAGTGGTGGATGAAACTTTATTTATAAATAGCTGAATTATAATTTCATCTACTCTTCCTGTTCCTTTTGTCAAATTAGTAAAATAGAAACATAAGTTTTACTTTGCAAAAGTACAGACCAGAGAGCTCCTCGATTCCTTAGTGAGCCTCAAATGAGTGGACTTTTGGTTTTACCAACGAGAACTTTAGTATTAGGCAATGACACCCAAGAGAATTACTCTTAGTTTTGAGTTCTCAGCATATGGAATCTAGCAATCTTTGAATGGTAAGTCATTAGAAATATGCCTAGGCTATGTGTTTTATCTTCTTGAGTCAGGAGGTAGAAGAAGTTTATCTGCAGATTATCAACTTCTGTGAATCTCAACTCATGTCACACCAGTTGTGCCTTTTGGGGCATATACTACACTGAAGTAAAACTATTGGTACGTCACGCTGATGTATTATACTTGCTTGGCTCTGTTGAACCTACAGGGCCAATTTCTACACTTTTGGAGATAACTGTGCTTGTTGAAATTTGGCTTGTGTGTAATTCCTAATGCTGTTAGGGGAAGGGCAATTACATTGTCAGAACTCTATTAGGGCTCAGGAAATTGCCAAGAGGCTTTCAGAAACAAAGACATATTTTCATGTTTCTACTCCCAAACAATATCTCTGAGAGTACCATATTCTTTATGAGGACCCTTAGAGAAAAATAAGGCTTGAGAATAAGGCAATGACATTTCATTAATCAGAATTTACAATAATTTGTTCTGAGAGGAACTCGTGCCATTTTTAAAAAAGGGGTTTGCTATAGAAGTAAAATAATTGGAATGGAGAATCTCTGTAACTTATACAGTGAAACAAATTGTTTATAAACATCTTTGTAAGCATCGATTTGCATAAAATTGTTTTCATTTAAAAATCTCTTGTAGTAGTCTGCCTTGTTCATGCTAGAAAAGTACTCCAACACTGAACTATATCTCTAGTGTACCTCTCCTGGAGTCACTTAAAAAAAAAAGATCTTTACTTGATAGCAATTTCTTTTTTTTATATCTAAAAATATTTTATTGAAATATCTAGGAAACATTTCCTCAAACATATAAGCAATTATTTAAGCAAAGTATTATTAATTTAACATGGGATTGGTTCAAAATATATACTAATGAAATTTTTTGGCATTATTTTCTTTTTTATATATTTTTAATAAGGTATTTTCCTCATTTACATTTCTAATGCTATCCCCAAAGTCCCCCATACCCTTCCCCCCACTCCCCTACCCACCCACTCCCACTTTTTGGCCCTGGCATTCCCCTGTACTGGGGCATATAAAGTTTGCATGTCCAATGGGCCTCTCTTTCCAGTGATGGCCGACTAGGCCATCTTTTGATACATATGCAGCTGGAGTCAAGAGCTCCAGGGTACTGGTTAATTCATAATGTTGTTCCATCTATAGGGTTGCATATCCCTTTAGCACCTTGAGTACTTTTTCTAGCTCCTCCATTGGCAGCTCTGTGATCCATCCAATAGCTGACTGTGAGCATCAACTTATGTGATTGCTAGGCCCTGGCCTAGTCTCACAAGAGACAGCTATATCAGGGTTCTTTCAGCAAAATCTTGCTAGTATATGCAATGGTGTCAGCGTTTGGAGGCTGATTATGGGATGGATCCCTGGATATGGCAGTCTCTAGATGGTCCATCCTTTTGTCTCAGCTTCAGACTTGTCTCTGTAACTCCTTCCATGGGTGTTTTGTTCCGAATTCTAAGAAGGGGCAAAGTGTCCACACTTTGGTCTTCGTTCTTCTTGAGTTTCATGTGTTTTGCAAATTGTAACTTCTATCTTGGGTATTCTAAGTTTCTGGGCTAATATCCACTTATCAGTGAGTACATATCATTTGAGTTCTTTTGTGATTGAGTTACCTCACTCAGGATAATGCCCTCCAGGTCCATCCATTTGCCTAGGAATTTCATAAATTCATTTTTTTAAATAGCTGAGTAGTACTCCATTGTGTAAATGTACCTTATTTTTTGTATCCATTCCTCTGTAGAGGGGCATCTGGGTTCTTTCCAGCTTCTGGCTATTATAAGTAAGGCTGCTATGAACATAGTGGAACATGTGTCTTTTTTACTAGTTGGAACATCTTCTGGATATATGCCCAGGAGAGGTATTGCGGGATCCTCCGGTAATACCATGTCCAATTTTCTGAGGAACCGCCAGACTGATTTCTAGAGTGGTTGTACAAGCTTGTAATCCCACCAACAATGGAGGAGTGTTCCTCTTTCTCCACATCCTCGCCAGCATCTGCTGTCACCTGAATTCTTGATCTTAGCCATTCTGACTGGTGTGAGATGGAATATCAGGGTTGTTTTGATTTGCATTTCCCTGATGATTAAGGATGCTGAACATTTTTTCAGGTGTTTCTCAGCCATTCGGTATTCCTCAGGTGAGAATTCTTTGTTTAGCTCTGAGCCCCATTTTTTAATGAGGTTATTTGATTTTCTGGAGTCCACCTTTTTGAGTTCTTTATATATATTGGATATTAGTCCTCTATCTGATGTAGGATAGGTAAAGATCCTTTCCCAATCTGTTGCTGGCCTTTTTGTCTTATTGATGGTGTCTTTTGCCTTACAGAAGCTTTGCAGTTTCATGAGGTCCATTTGTCAATTCTCAATCTTACAGCACAAGCCATTGATGTTCTATTCAGGAATTTTTCCCCTGTGCCAATATCTTTGAAGCTTTCCCCCACTTTCTCCTCTATAAGTTTCAGTTTCTCTGGTTTTATGTGGAGCTCCTTGATCCATTTAGATTTGACCTTAGTCCAAGGAGATAGGAATGGATCAATTCACATTCTTCTACATGATAACCACCAGTTGTGCCAGCACCCTCTGTTGAAAATGCTGTCTTTTTTTCACTGAATGTTTTTAACTCCCTTGTCGAAGATCAAGTGACCATAGGTGTGTGGGTTCATAAATGGGTCTTCAATTCTATTCCATTGGTCTACTTGTCTGTCACTATACCAGTACCATGCAGTTTTTTATCACACTTGCTCTGTAGTAAAGCTTTGTGTCAGGCATGGTGATTCCACCAGAGATTCTTTTATTGTTTGGAATAGTTTTTGCTATCCTAGGTTTTTTGTTATTCCAGATCAATTTGCAGATTGCTCTTTCTAATTCATTGAAGAATTGAGTTGGAATTTTGATGGGGATTGCATTGAATCTGTAGATTGCTTTTGGCAAGATAGCTATTTTTACAATGTTGATCCTGCCAATCCATGAGCATGGGAGATCTTTCCATCTTCTGAGACCTTCTTTAATTTCTTTCTTCAGAGACTTGAAGTTCTTATCATACGGATCTTTCACTTCCTTAGTTAGAGTCACGCCAAGGTATTTTATATTATTTGTGACTATTGAGAAGGGTGTTGTTTCCCTAATTTCTTTCTCAGCCTGTTTATTCTTTGTGTAGAGAAAGGCCATTGACTTGTTTGAGTTAATTTTATATCCAGCTACTTCACCAAAGCTGTTTATCAGGTTTAGGAGTTCTCTGGTGGAATTTTTAGGGTCACTTATATATACTATCATATCATCTGCAAAAAGTGATATTTTGACTTTTTCTTTTCCAATTTGTATCCCCTTTATCTCCTTTTGTTGTCGAATTGCTCTGGCTAGGACTTCAAGTACAATGTTGAATAGGTAGGGAGAAAGTGGGCAGCCTTGTCTAGTCCCTGATTTTAGTGGGATTGCTTCCAGCTTCTCACCATTTACTTTGATGTTGGCTACTGGTTTGCTGTAGATTGCTTTTATCATGTTTAGGTATGGGCCTTGAATTTCTGATATTTCCAAGACTTTTATCATGAATGGGTGTTGGATTTTGTCAAATGCTTTCTCTGAATCTAACGAGATGATCATGTGGTTTTTGTCTTTGAGTTTGTTTATATAATGGATTACGTTGATGGATTTCCGTATATTAAACCATCCCTGCATCCCAGGAATAAAACCTACTTGGTCAGGATGGATGATTGTTTTAATGTGTTCTTGGATTTGGTTAGCGAGAATTTTATTGAGTATTTTTGCATCAATATTCATAAGGGAAATTGGTCTGAATTTCTCTATCTTTAATGGATCTTTGTGTGGTTTAGGCATTAGAGTAATTGTGGCTTCATAGAATGAGTTGGGTAGAATACCTTCTACTTCTATTTTGTGGAATAATTTGTGGAGATCTGGAATTAGATCTCCTTTGAAGGTCTGATAGAACTCTGCACTGAACCCATCTGGTCCTGGGCCTTTTTTGGTTGGGAGACTATTAATGACTGCTTGTATTTCTTTAGGGGATATAGGACTGTTTAGATCATTAACTTGATCCTGATTTAACTTTGGTATCTGGTATCTGTCTAGAAATTTGTCCATGTCGTCCAGGTTTTCCAGTTTTTTCCTCAAAGAACCAGCTCCTTGTTTGGTTGATTCTTTGAATAGGTCTTGTTTCCACTTGGTTGATTTCGCCCCTGAGTTTGATTATTTCCTGCTTTCTACTCCTCTTGGGTGAATTTGCTTTCTTTTTTTCTAGAGATTTTAGGTGTGTTGTCCAGCTGCTAGTGTGTGCTTTCTCTAGTTTCTTTTTGGAGGCACTCAGAGCTATGAGCTTCCCTCTTAGAAATGCTTTTATTGTGTCCCATAAGTTTGGGTATGTTTTAGCTTCATTTTCATTAAACTCTAAAACTTCTTTCATTTCTTTCTTTATTCCTTCCTTGACCAAGGTATCATTGAGAAGAGTGTTGTTCAGTTTCCACGTGAATGTTGGCTTTCCATTATTTATGTTGTTATTGAAGATCAGCCTTAGTCCATGGTGATCAGATAGGATGCATGGGACAATTTCAATATTTTTGTATCTGTTCAGGCCTGTTTTTTGACCAATTATATGGTCAGTTTTGGAGAAGGTACCATGAGGTGCTGAGCATAAGCTATATCCTTTTGTTTTAGGATAAAATGTTTAGTAAATAACTGTTAAATCCATTTGTTTCATAACTTTTGTTAGTTTCACTGTGTCCCTGTTTAGTTTCTGTTTCCACGATCTGTCCATTGATGAAAGTGGTGTGTTGAAGTTTCCCACTATTATTCTGTGACATGCAATATGTGCTTTGAGCTTTACTAAAGTTTCTTTAATGAATGTGGCTGCCCTTGCATTTGTAGCATAGATATTCAGATTTGAGAGTTCCTCTTGGAGGATTTTACCTTTGATGAGAATGAAGTGTACCTCCTTGTCTTTTTTGATAACTTTGTGTTGGAAATCGATTTTATTCAATATTAGAATGGCTACTCCAGCTTGATTCTTCAGACCATTTGCTTGGAAATTTGTTTTCCAGCCTTTCATTCTGAGTTAGTGTCTGTCTTTTTCCCTGAGATGGGTTTCCTGTAAGCAGCAGAATGTTGGGTCCTGTTTGTGTAGCCAGTCTGTTAGTCTATGTCTTTTATTGGGGAATTGAGTCCATTGATATTAAGAGATATTAAGGAAAAGTAATTGTTGCTTCTTATTATTTTTGTTGTTATAGTTGACATTGTGTTCTTGTGGCTGTCTTCATTTTGCTTTGTTGAGGGATTACTTTCTTGCTTTTTCTAGGGCGTTGTTTCCCTCCTTGTATTGGTTTTTTTTCTGTTATTATCCTTTGAAGTGCTGGATTCATGTAAAGATAAGGTGTGAATTTGGTTTTGCCGTGGAATACTTTGGTTTCTCTATCTATGGTAATTGAGAGTTTTGCTGGGTATAGTAGCCTGGGTAGACATTTGTGTTCTCTTAGAGTCTGTATAACATTTGTCCAGGCTCTTCTGGCTTTCATAGTCTCTGGTGAAAAGTCTCGTGTAATTCTGATAGGCCTGCCTTTATATGTTACTTGACCTTTTTTCCTTACTGCTTTTAATATTCTCTCTTTATTTAGTGCATTTGTTGTTCTGATTATTATGTGTCGGGAGGAATTTCTTTTTTGGTCCAGTCTATTTGGAGTTCTGTAGTCTTCTTTTATGTTCATGGGCATCTCTTTCTTTAGGTTTGGGAAATTTTTGGTCCAGTCTATTTGGAGTTCTGTAGTCTTCTTTTATGTTCATGGGCATCTCTTTCTTTAGGTTTGGGAAATTTTCTTCTATAATTTTGTTGAAGATATTTGCTGGCCCTTTAAGTTGAAAAATCTTCATTCTTATCTACTCCTATTATCTGTAGGTTTGGTTTTCTCATTGTGTCCTGGATTTCCTGGATTGAGTTAGGATCTTTTTGCATTTTGAATTTTTTTGATTGTTGTGCCAATGTTCTCTATGGAATCTTCTGCACCTGAGATTCTCTCTTCCATCTCTTGTGTTCTGTTGCTGATGCTTGCATCTATGGTTCCAGATTTCTTTCCTAGGGTTTCTATCTCCAGCGTTGCCCCACTTTGGGTTTTCTTTATTTTGTCTTCTTCCCTTTTTAGGTCTTGGATGGTTTTATTTAATTCCATCACCTGTTTGGTCATGTTTTCCTGCAATTCTTTAAGGGATTTTTGTGTTTCCTCTTTAAGGTCTTCCACCTGTTTAGCAGTGTTCTTCTGTATTTCTTTAAGTGAGTTATTAAAGTACTTCTTGATGTCCTCTACCATCATCATGAGATATGCTTTTAAATCAGGGACTATCTTTTTGGGTTGTTGGGGTGCCCAGGACTGGGTGGGGTGGGAGTGCTGCGTTCTGATGATGGTGAGTGGTCTTGGTTTCTGTTAGTAAGATTCTTACATTTGCCTTTCCCCATCTGATAATCTCTGGAGTTAGTTGTTGTAGTTGTCTCTGGTTAGAGCTTGTTCCTCAGGTGATTATGTTAGCCTCTATCAGCAGACCTGGGAGACTAGATCTCTCCTGAGATTCAGTGGTCAGAGTACTCTCTGTAGGCAAGCTCTCTTCTTGCAGGGAAGGTGCCCAGATATCTGGTGTTCAAACCTGCCATCATGGCAGAAGTTGTGATCCACTCACAGAGGTCTTAAGATCCCATGGAGGGTCCTGTGGGTACCTTGTGGGTGTCTGCAGACTCCGCACCCAAGGCACCCTGGTGCTGGCGTGGACTGGAAGGGACTTGTGCCCCTGATCAGGCCGGGTTTTCTGCTTTTCTAATTAATACAGTCTCAGGTCCCGCGTGATTGGATTGGAGCAGAAGCTGTGTTCCCCTCACCAGAGGTCTTAAGATCCTGTGGAGGGTCCTGTCGGTACCTTGTGGGTGTCTGCAGACTCCGTGCCCGAGGCACCCCATGCTGTTGTGGACCAGAAGGGCAATAGCAATTTCTTAGGAACTACTCATTACAAAAGAAACTTGAACATCTGAAGTTAATATTTATTTAAAGTATGTTTGATTTCTACTGATTTGCTGCTACAAGCTGACCTTTTCTTCAGTAGCTTGAATTAGTGAAACTGTATCCTTCCTATTTAGCTTCAAAACACTTGGCAAAAAACAAAGAGATGACTTGGCAATTGAAGTGAATGACAGTATAGGATGAGTCATGAATCCATGCTGTAGGATTTACATACTAGTGATAAAGGGCAGTGTTCTTAAACTGAACAGAAAGAGATTTCAGCAAAGTTGTACATTATTAATAATGTGAGCATTGCAACTGAAACTTTAGAAATATGTCTTTTGTACCTTTTTTTTTTTTTTTGGGTCCTAAGTCAATGTGATGTGTTCATTTTGGTGATTTGAAAAATGAAAGCATCCATGGGTACACCCCAAAGCTATAATTGTGGTTGGAGGAATGTTCCCAAATGGGCATGTGTTTAAAGTAAGCAGGATTTCCTATTCCTTTTCCTTTTCTTTTCCCTTTTCCTTTTCCCTTTCCCCCCTTCCCCCCCTCTCTCTCTCTCTCTTTCTCTCCCTCTCTCTCTCTCTTCCTCCTCCTCCTCCTCCTCCTCCTCCTCCTCCTCCTCCTCCTCCTCCTCCTCCTTTTGAGGCAAAATTTCTCTGAATGGTCCTGGCTGTCCTAGAATTCACTTTTAGTCCAGGCTGGTTCCCCTCCCTCCATCCAAGGGCTGACAAATCACCAAGTTGAGATGAGCTCTTATTGACGCAAGCATTGCTTTGTGGAATTCCATGCATTTTCTTAGATTTGAACTTGTGATTTGATTAAGAGCATTGGGTGATACTACAGCATCACATAGGGCATTGGGGTTATGTACAAATGATGCACTTCTACTGTAATCCAGTCATCACCTTTGTGTGTACAGGGGAAGAAAGATGAGAAAATATACATTTTGGTAGAATTAATGTGAGGAATGAAGAGAAATGCTTCTCCGTGGTTTCTCCAAAATTAACTTTTCCTGGGTTTGAAGACATGGGAACAGCATGTGTCAGGATATGTTCAAAGATTGAAACTAACTCACTTCACTGATTTTTGGGGTGTTTCTTAGCTACTTGCCATTTTCTACTTATAGATATTATCTGCCAGGCATATGTGTTCATGCTGAACAAAGTAAAAGATCACTGTACTTTGAGAAAGTCATTCATGCTATCTAGTTTCTGGTAGCTCTCACAGTATGGGGAACTCTTTTTAGGAGGCAGATCTGTTGTTAACCAATTTTCACCATTTAACGTTTTTCTTAAGATTATGAAGCATGTTTTCTAATCCAGTTACTTGAAATTATTTCAGATGAATGGCTTCCAGAATAATGATATTACTTTTTATGTTGCAGGATGCTTTCAAATAAACCATCTTAGTTATTTATTCCATCACTGATGGTCTAGGTTCATGTTTCATCCTGGTTTTTTTTTTTTATGACTAGTGTAGGTAGCTTATCTTTGGGTCTTTCGTTATTTACATGAAGCCTGTTAACATCCATGTCTTGGAACTTGACTCAGAAAAATGAATGTAAAAATTTCAGGGTATGAATAGATAGTAAAAGAATACCAAAAAACTCACCCCTGTTTAATTTCTCTGGGTTTTCTGACATGTACAACTAGGAATATGTCTTTATGTGGTTTTCTCTGGTGGTAAATCATTGTCTCTGTCCATCTGCCTTCTTAATTCGGCTTCTGTCTATGATGAACGATGAGTTGAAATGTTATTTATTTTTGAGACTGTCTTCTGATTTGATTATTCACAGTACTAGTACTGGTATCACTAGCTCTAGAAGTAACATCCCAAGAAGTCACTAACTCTGTGCTTTTTATAGCTGGGGTTATTTCTCCAGTGTTTGCTTAAACATCAGATGAAACATTGTGGATGTCTCCTGTCTAAGTGGAGTAGAACTGCCACTTCCCAATGACATAGTGCTGCCTCATTTACATCCCTAACTCAAAGGCCAAATGGAAATTAGAAAGATAATCTTATTAAGAAATATGAGCAATTATGATTGGCTCTGGAGTTTTAGCTAAATATTTCCTCTATTTGTGGATAAAATCTTATATTAAAGATATTTGAAAAAGCCACATAAAAGCTTATTATTTTATAAGAATCTTACACACACACATTATATTTATATAACAGAATAGAAAGTTGAGGTGGGGTATGGGGTAGGGAATAAGGAGTAGGGGATGGGGGTAGGGGGCATGGAATAGGAGTAGATCTGGGAAGAGCTAAGGAGAGAAGTTGAGATGAATGTGATCAAAATACATTTTATAAAATTCTCAAAGAATTAATAAAATGCCTAGGAGTGATATAACTGGGTCCTCACGTAGTACTATGTCCAATTTTCTGAGGAACCACCAGACTGATTTCCAGAGTAGTTGTACCAGCTTGCAATTCTATCAGCAATGGAGAAGTGTTTCACTTTCTCCATCTCCACATCCTTGCCAGCATCTGCTGTCACCTGAGCTTTTGATTTTAGCTATTTTGACTGGTGTGAGGTGGAATCTCAGGGTTGTTTTGATTTGCATTTCCCTGTTTACTAAGGATGTTGAACAAGATGCTCCAACATGTTATAAGGACACATACAGTAAGGACACATGCTCCACTATGTTCATAGCTGCCTTGTTTATAATAGCCAGGAGCTGGAAAGAACCTAGATGTTCTTCAACAGAGGAATGGATACAGAAAATGTGGTACATTTACACAATGGAGTACTAGCCAGCTATTAAAAATGATGAATTCATGAAATTCTTAGGCAAATGGATAGAACTAGAAAATAGCATTCTCAGTGAGGTAACCCAGTTGCAAAAGAACACACATGGTATGCACTCACTGATAAATGGATATTAGTTCAAAAGCTCCAAATAACCAAGATACAATTCACAGACCACATGAAGCTCTATAATAAGGAAGGCCAAAGTGTGGGTACTTCACTCCTTCTTAGAAGGAGAACAAAATACTTACAGGAACAAATATGGAGATAAAGTGTTGAGCAGAGACTGAAGGAAAGGCCATCCAGAGACTGTCCCACCTGGGGACTCATCCCATATACAGTTACCAAATACCTGATATAGCTGTCTCCTGAGAGTCTCTGCCAGAGCCTGACAAATACAGAGGTGGGTGCTCGCAGCCATCCATTGGACTGAGCATGAGGTTCTCAATGGGGTCCCCAATGAAGGAGTTAGGGAAAAGCCTGAAGGAGCTGAAGGGGTTTGCAACCCCATAGGAAGAACACCAATATTAACCTACCAGACCCCCAGAGCTCCCAGGGACTAAGCCATCAGCAAAGGAGTACACATGGCTCCAAGTGCATATGTAGCAGAGGATGGCCTTGTTATGAATCAATGGGAGGAGAGGTCCTTGGTCCTATGAAGGCTTGATAGGTGCCTCAGTGTAGGGGAATCAAGGGCGGGGAGGTGGGAGTGAGTGAGTGGGTAGAGGAATACCCTCATAGAAGCTGGAGGAGGGAGGATGGGATAGGGTGTTTCCAGGAGGGAGGGAAACTGTGAAAGGGGATATCATTTAAAATGTAAATAAAGAAAATATCCAACAAAAGAATTAATAAAATTGTTAATTAGGTAATAAAAATTCAAATCTATTCTTAGAAGGCATTTGCTATATTTAATTTGATTATTTGTTGCACATATCTGAATAATTATACATAAAATGTCTATTGGCATAGTGTAATAATCCTTAAAGTATAGCCACCTCTAGATAACTATATTGTTTTTAAAGCCTATCTGACAAATGGTTATCTGAGAGGAGCTTATCATTTGTTATTCATTAATTGTAAGTCCCATTGATCGAATTTGTCTATGATCTTAGGCAGGCCTGAACCAAGTGGGTGAACCCTTTCATTTGCTACCTGTTATAGACAGTATAGAAGCTGATCTGAACCAAAATGTATGGTAGGCTATTAATCCTGCAGAATCTATCACCTAGATGCCATGATCCTGAGTTTTCTTCTCCAGACTAAGGAAATAGTACTACACAAGTTTCCTAGAGCACAGGAACTCTTAAGGAATAAATAAGATGCAACATAAAAAACCAACATGAAAAAAAAACTTATAAAGCATTTGGCAAGTGCAAGTGACATTATGTTTTTGTCTGAAGTATAATTTCTTTCCCATAAATTTTACTCCTTTTCTGAGAAATCATTGTTTTATCTCTTGAAAGAGAAGAAAATAGTTTGCTCCATTTTGCATGCTCAGTAATTTATCTATCCATCATTCATTCATTCATTCATGGATGCATTCATTCATTTACCACAGCATTCCACAAGAGCAATTTCTCTGCTCAGGATATTTACATTTGTGTGGCAAACTCATGCAGGATTATTACTTTAATTAGTAATAAATGTCATTAGAAAATAATGGGGGAAGGAAAAGAAAATGGATGTCCTGAAGGAGGCATTAGACTTGGCATTTGGTTCTGAAACATGTTCAAAAGGATTAAGCACACACTGTAAAAAGTGCCCAGAGTAGGGGAATGCTAGAGCAGTGAGGCGGGAATGGGTGGGTGGGGGAGCATCCTCATAGAAGCAGGGAGGAGGGGGAGTGGAATAGGGGATTTTTGGAGGGGAAACCAGGAAAGGTGATAACATTTGAGATGTAAATAAATAAAATAATAATAAAAAATTTTAAAGTGTGTGGCCAAAACAGGATGGCTGACATTTTTCTTCTTTTTCTTTTTTATCCTTTTCTTTTTTCCTCTTCTCTGCCCCCCTCTTCCTCCTCTTTTTCTTCTTCAATTTTATCACGTTTATTTGAGGCACACAGCCTTGACACTGTCAGAATTTGATATATAGTACCATGAATCTGAGACTCAAAAAGCCAACATTCCAAATTAATCAATGTACTTACCCATTTCATTTCTGGTGCTGGCCACACCTACACCATACTTTTCTAAAGTATCCTTAACTCTCACCATCGAATCATCATATTTCCCTGCAAGCCCAAGGTAGTTGTAGGAGGCCATGTTGATGATATTTTCTATAACTTTTCCAGTATGCCTGTAGGGAGATGAGGAAGTGAACACACAGGCCTATCTCACCTAATATTCTACTGCCTCAGAGACTTTGATCCCAGCCTCACACTGTCTTTTCCATTTTAACCTGTACTATACAGGGTATAATGTGTTCTTTTTTATTAGGGGAATATAATCTGATAGTGAGACATAGCATTAGTGAGAGTTCCAGGCCCCAGAAATTACTAGGCAGTGGTTTTCCCCAAATGATTGATTTTATGACATTTAAGTTCTGGTTGAAAGTGCTACAAAACCTTCTAAAGAAAAAAAAAAAGCCACAGTAATCACCGAGTCTATCATTGAGAATGCAGGAAGGTACAATTTGACAAGGAAGATGACAAAGGCTTTTCAAGGTTGGCTCTGTGTGTTGTATACCAGCCAAGACAGGTCTAACCTTAATTATAATGTTATAATGTAAAGGAAACACTTGGTAAACTTAAGTACCTTTCTTCCACCATAGCATGAGAAATTGCAAAGGGCTGAGTAGTAGAAGATCAACCTCATTCACCCCTTGGGTTTTTCAGAACTGTAACCTTGTATCCATGCTAGAGTTTCCTTGAGTCTCTACCCATCCAGCCTGTGCAGCCAGCTGCTTCACCTGAATGTCCAGTTATAGTCATCAGTCACTTTCTCCATGACATTCATGTAAGGCTCTGGGGCACTGCAGACCGTGTGACTCCAGCTGTCTCTGATTCTCATGTAAAGGTTCCTCTTATAAAAGTTCTCAAAGTCCTGATACAGCGGCACAAAGTCCTGTTAGGACAGAAGTGGAGGTAGAAGCTTAGCTTTAGTCTTTTTTATTTTCCTCTGGAAAAAGACCTTATTTGCAATTAAAATTTGAGAGAAGAGGAAGGGCCTGGTTAATCAATGAAGAGGTTTTTTGTTTTTTTTGTTTTTTGTTTTTTTTTCATTTCAGGGAGGACAGATGGATGGGTGAACAAATGGACAAACGGAGTTCACAAAACTGTGAGGCCTCTATGCCAAAAGAACCAGCATCTAAGTATGAAAGAAAAATGTGGGCTTCGTAGCACATGTTTGTAATCATAGCTATTTAGTAGCCTAAGTTAGGGAGATTGCAAATTCAAAGCCAGCCTAGGCTGCAGAGTAAATTTAAGACTAGCCATAGCAAAAAAAAAAAAAAAAAAAAAAAAAAAAATCAAATGGCTGGTGAGGTGTCTCTGTGGTAGACTTGATATATAACGTCCTACATTCAATCCCAGTACTGTTAAATGAAAGGATAACAAAGATGCTGGCTCAATTCAAGAGAAAGTGGCAGAGACAAGGAAGCTTGTTTGTTTGTTTGCTTTACTATCCATAAGAAGGGGTTATTCCAGCTATAGGGATGGGATGTATTGATGCTCAAACAGCTAAGTTGGAAAAATAGTTGAGGTATTAGTACATATTGTCTAAATAGATTCATGCATTGTGTTTTAAGATGTATGGGTGGATGTGAACTATGATAGGAGTCCTCACTAATCATGAGAAACTTCATATTGATTTGAGGAAACTATTTGAAGACCATTGGCAAAACTACAGTTGGCAGTTAGCTAGCTGTGATGGGCTGAGGAGCAGGAACTAAGGTGACAAAGTTGTGGAGGGACCAAGTCTCTCTTATAACAGAGATACCAGCTTAGGTTCTTGTACAAAATGTTACCCATGAATGTGAAATCTGCAGATGAGCTGAGGTCCAAAGCAGAATGCCTTTTTTTTTCCACTTACATTTCAAATGCTATCCCCTTTCCTAGTTTCCTCTCCGAAAATCCCCTATACTCTCCCCCCACCCACCACCATGCTCCCCAACCTACCCACTCCCCTTTCCTGGATCTGGCATTCCCCTGTACTGGGGCATATAATCTTTGCAAGACCAAGGGCCTCTCCTCCCATTGATGGCCGACTAGGCC
The DNA here is from genome assembly GCF_000001635.26 of Mus musculus. Classification (NCBI taxonomy): domain Eukaryota; kingdom Metazoa; phylum Chordata; class Mammalia; order Rodentia; family Muridae; genus Mus; species Mus musculus. The sequence continues at coordinate 139,545,244 of NC_000068.7, read as the reverse complement.
ATCCTCTCAAAGCAGACTGTCTTAGTCAGGGCTTTCTAGAGTCACAGAACTTGTGGAATGTCTCTATATATTAAAAGAAATTATTGGAATGGCTTATAGTCTGTATTCCAACTAGCCCAACAATGGGCATTTATGAGTGGAAAGTTCAAAAAACTAGTAGTTGCTCTGTCACACAAGGCTGGTCTTCTGTATAAGCTGGGATTCTGGAAAAGTAGGTTCCAACAAAAGTGCTGGCAAGTAAGTGCAAGCTGGTGAAGAAGAAGGAAGCCTTCCTTTTTCTATTGTACTTGTGTAGGCCTCTAACAGAAGCCATGACCTAGAATAATGGTGTGTATCATCATGCCTGGATTTAAGCTGTTCTTTATTTGGAATGTGTTCTATCCTAGGCTGGTCTTGAATTCAGAAATCTGCTTGCTTCTGTCTCCTTGGATTAATGGCATGTATTACTTAATCTTTTCATGGCCACTATGCTTCAAGATATGGATCAAACGTCCACAACTTCCAACTTCAAGATCTAGATCACAGGTGTGCCCTCCATTTCTGGATTGTAGTTCATTATGCCACTTAGAATACTCATTTTTGCATCTGGTCATGTGGTCTTAGATGGTATTTATACCTTTCTCTACTATCCATTCTGTATTTCCTCTACCCTCTGCAAGCACCTCAGCGAGTCTTGACTCTTTTCCTAGAGGAGTGTGACCCATACATTCATTCCTAGTGGGTCTGTGCCCTTTGTCATCTTTCTTGGAACTCTTGTTAAGGACAACATTTAGTTGGGGTTGGCTTACAGGTTCAGAGATTCAGTCCATTATCATCATGGTAGGAAGCATAGCAGAGTTCAGGCAGGCATTGAGTTGGAGGAGCTGAGAGTTCTACATCTTGTTCTGAACCCAAAAAGGAAAAGACTGGCTTCCAGGCAGCTAGGAGAAGGGTCTCAAAGCCTACATCAAAAGTGACACACTTTCTCCAACAAGGCTATATTTCCTAATAGTGCCACTCCCTGGGCCAAACTACACACAGAACATCTGTGATTTTATCTTTTGGCTCATAATAGTTGATGGTAGGCAGAAAAAACAAAAGCCATAATTATGGCTTGAGTCAAGTGCTTTGGGCATTCAGAAAATTGGAGCAGGAGAGAGAATCATAATTTGTTAGAATAGTTGGGAAGACTATGGAAAAAGAACCTTGGAGGTAGCCTTTAGGCAGATGAGGTTATGATGAGCAAGAATAAGTCTGTGAGTAGGCTTATTTGCTAGAAATACAGAGTATTTGAGAAGAATGAGTGAGAACAAACCATCTGGTGTATCAGGTTGTCCTTTATTCAGAATCCACTTCATTTAAAGTCAAAGCCAGTGTCATGATTAATGTGGCCTCTAGTCATCTTTCTTATCCTGCCCTCTAACTTCTCCTATAGTGTGGATACACTATGCAACCTAGGCATAATGTGAAGAAGACTTATACAGCTGTCTTAGGTTAAACTCTATCCTACAGTCAATGGGGAAAGTGCTGAATAATTGGGAATGAGCTCTTTGTGCTATTTATTGATTTGCATACTTGAGTTGGCAACCACGTCCTTGAGTTGGTCAATGTGAAAGAAAAATAGTGAGAATATGTGACTTTTGATGGCCATGGCTATACCCCAGCAGCAACCCTCTCTGTTATTCCTCACTATGGTGCTCAGTGACAATGTCATGATTTCTCAGGAGGAAAATTATGATTTTATGTAGGAAAGAATGCTCATAAATACTCGTGGAAGGAGAATAGACCCAAATCAATGAGTTAGAAAAGAGTGGATTTCACCTAAAACCATAGTTATAAAATAATATAGATCCCTTTGCATTATGGAAATTCTTTTATTTTCTTTAAAGTTATATGATTAGTTAAAATAATAATTCCCAAGTGTCAAAGAAAAAGCCTCAATAGAAAAGGTGACAGAATGTCAGAAAATGTTGCTGTGTAAGGTAGAAATTGTGACTAGTCTAGACTTTGAGTTTTGTAGGATGAGTAAGTGCTAAAGAATGAATGGGCAGGATTATTGCCATATTTATAATAATTCACTCTGTATTTTAAGTTTGATAAAATAAAGGATTTTAAATGTTCTCACTACAAATGAAAAAGATATAAAGTGGATATAGTGGGAAAGACAGAGACAAACTATACTTATTCCCTGATGATATGATTCTATACATAAGAAACACTAAAGACTCTACTAGATAATTTCTACAACTGCTTAAATGCATTTAGAAAAGAAATAATATATACAATATATACAATTAATATAAAAAAACCATATACCTGTGAATAGAATCAGAAAATAGTCCCATTGATATTAACCTAGAAGAAATCTTGGAATAAATCTAAGTAAGGAGTTGAAAGACTAGAATAATAAAAACTTTAAGGCATTGAAGAATAGTTCAAGAAAATATAAGAAAAGGGAAAGATCTCCCATGCCCATGAATTAGGATTATTATTATTGTAAAAATGGGCATTCTACCAAAACCAATTTATACACTGAACACAATTTCCCATCAAGATTTCAATGCACTTCTTCATCTAAATAGAAAAATATCTTAAATTTCATGTGAAAATAAAAAAATTCCAGATAACCAAAACAATTCTGAACAATGAAAGAATTGCTGGAGGCATTAGTGTTCATGATTTTAGGTTATACTACAGAGTTATAGTTATAGCATGGCACTGACATAGAAACAGACACATTGAGCAGTGGTTATTGGGGAACTTCTTCTGATGAGCCATCTTGATGACTGGCTATTGGTTTTATAGGGGCAGTTCAGGCAAGAGTGAGCTATATAAATACCAAAGGGAAGACCATTCCAAGAGGAATGAAATGGAAATTAAAAATTCCTAAGTTAGATGGAATAATCAGGATGAGTTAGAGAAAGATCTAGGAGATCTTAGTGTTTGAAGTAGAGCAAACCAGGAGAGAGTGGTAGAGGAGATAAATTAGAGGCAAAAGAAGGGACCACATTTTGCAGGGCTTCCCCCAGATCTGATTTTAGTTAGTGACTTGGAAAAACATTAGAGAGTTCTGAACAAAGATAGGATGTGGCTTGACTTGGGTTTAGGTTTAGGAGTATTTAGGGTTTAGGTTTAAAAGAATCATATTGGCTGTCTGTTGAGAAGAGCTCATAGGGCTAGAGGGTGAGCATCAAGTTTATTGGGTAAGAGAAAATAGCAGTTTGGACAGACCTACAGCAGTGTGGACATTGAAGAACAGCTGATGATAAACATATTTTGAATACAGGGCAACCAATAATTATTAACAGATTTGCCTTGGGGTGTAAGAGAAAAGGCAACATCAAAGATGACTTGGAGGCTTTTGTACAGAGACCTGGACTGTCAGAGTCACAATTTACTGATCGGGGAAAAATTGTGGAAGGCAGATGCCTCAAGTGGAAGCTCAGATGTCCAACTGGGAGAGGAGAAGTAAGAGTGTAGGAACTCACCTCTTTCATTTTCTCAATAAAATAGGAAGCAATAGATTATTATTGAACATCAAGAGAGTCGAGAGGTACTGGGGGCTTGAAGAGGGAAATGAATGTAGACAAGAGTCAGTGTCTAAATATACTAATGTGGTTGATAGACACCACGCAACCACCTCAACTTAGTAATTGTCACTTTAAAGGGAAATCAGCCCCTCTCCCAGGCAAGAATGTTTATCAAGTAGAGTATGTATCATAGCTCATGGAGTTTAAACCATATAGAGGCAGGAAAAAGTGAACACGGGAATAGAAAGAGCTTAAATCTTGTGAATGAGGCCTTAAGAGAAGGGATGAAGTATAGTTGCTAGCAGTAGTAGTAGAGAAAGAAAGCTGATGACAAACCCTTTGGACAGACCAACTGTCTAGGGTGTGTGCTCAAATTTGACTCTGAATTCTTCTGCATCTGTCTTAGTCAGGGTCTCTATTCCTGCATAAACATCATGACCAAGAAGCAAGCTGGGGAGGAAAGGGTTTATTCGGCTTACACTTCCATGCTGCTGTTCATCACCAAAGGAAGTCAGGACTGGAACTCAAGCAGGTCAGAAAGCAGGAGCTGATGCAGAGGCCATGGAGGGATGTTCCTTACTAGCTTGCCTCCCCTGGCTTACTCAGCCTGCTTTCTTATAGAACCAAGACTACCAGCCCTGAAATTGTCCCACCCACAAGGGGCCTTTCCCCCTTGATCACTAATTGAGAAAATGCCTTACAATTGGATCTCATGGAGGCATTTCCTCAACTGAAGCTCCTTTCTCTGTGATAACTCCAGCTGTGTCAAGTTGACACAAAACTAGCCAGTACAATTGACCCCTTGTTAACTTGACACACAAAAACATCACTAGTAAGCCTCAACCCTTACAATCTTATTCATCCCCATTCTAAATAACTTTAAAAGTCCCACAGTCTTTACATATTCTTAAATTTTCAATCTCTTTAAAATATCCATCTCTTTTAAAATTCAAAGTCTTTTTTACAATTAAAAGTCTCTTAACTGTGGGCTCCACTAAAACAGTTTCTTCCTTCAAGAGGGAAAATATCAGGGCACAGTCACAATCAAAAGCAAAAGTCAATCTCCAACCGTCCAATGTCTGGGATCCAACTCACGATCTTCTGGGCTCCTCCAAGGGCTTGGGTCACTTCTCCAGCCAGGCCCTTTGTAGCACACACATCATCCTCTAGGCTCCAGATGCCTGTACTCCACTGCTGCTGCTGCTCTTGGTGGTCATCTCATGGTACTGGCATCTCCAAAACACTGCATGACCCCTTCAGTCCTGGGCCTTCAATTGCAACTGAGGCTGCACCTTCACCAATGGCCTTCCCTGGCCTCTCACAGTGCCGAGCCTCAGCTGCTTTGCGTGACCCCTTCATGCCTTCAAAACCAGTACCACCTGGGTGACCCTTACATATTACCAAGTCCCGCTGCAGCAGGAGTACAACCTTGGCCATCTCTAGAACACAGCCTCTTTGTGCTTTCAGAAAACACTTCCCAGAAGATGTCACCTCAATGATGCTGGTCTCTTCTTAATCACCGCTAATTTCTTAGCTCCAGCTAACCAGCATCAATAGTCCCAGTAATGCAAAGGTTTTGCTTTAGTAGTTCTGGTATCTTGTTAATCACAACTGATTCTTCAGTTCCAGCTAACCAGAACCACAGAATAATCAAACTCCAAAATAGCAATGGCCCTGAAAAGAGTCTTTAATTTTCCCTCTGAAACTTCACAAGCCAGGCCTCCATCTTCTGCACTGTTCTCAACATTATCTTCCAAGCTCCTACACAACATCTGACAGAGCTCTTAACAACGAATGGATCTTCTAGCCCAAAGTTCCAAAGTCCTTCCACAGTCCTCCCCAAAACATGGTCAGGTTGTCACAGGAATACCCCACTATGCTGGTACCAATTTGTCTTAGTCAGGGTTTCTATTCCTGCACAAACATCATGACCAAGAAGCAAGCTGGGGAGGAAAGGGTTTATTCGGCTTACACTTCCATGCTGCTGTTCATCACCAAAGGATGTCAGGCCTGGAACTCAAGCAGGTCAGAAAGCAGGAGCTGATGCAGAGGCCATGGAGGGATGTTCCTTACTAGCTTGCCTCCCCTGGCTTACTCAGCCTGCTTTCTTATAGAACCAAGACTACCAGCCCTGAAATTGTCCCACCCACAAGGGGCCTTTCCCCATCACTAATTGAGAAAATGCCTTACAGTTGGATCTCATGGAGGCATTTCCTCAACTGAAGCTCCTTTCTCTGTGATAACTCCAGCTGTGTCAAGTTGACACAAAACTAGCCAGTACAGCATCCATCAGTATTTTCTCATTGTTCTTATAATAAACATTCATGGATTATAAAAAAAGATTTTAGTCTGATCCTACTTGCCTTTCACATGGTCCTTGTCTCATACTCAAGCATTGGAGTTCCTTAAGTTTTTGACTATCCTCTTATCCCTGGACCATCTTGTATCACTGTCCCTTTCTTTAAAGAATACCTACCATTTGCCTTACCTCTTACTCTCTTCTTTGTTCATAATTTAATTTTGTTCATCCCAGAAGCCTTTTCTCAGCAACACGTTCAGGTCAGGCACTCTTAAAAGCTCTCCTAGTGCCTTCTACCTATTTATCTGGCTTCTTATCAGCATCTTTTTTTATGTTTAGCTATTTGAAAGTAGGGGTTATATCTGTCTTAATTGTCTCCTATTAGATATACCCAAAGAATAGTGAATTTCTCAACCTTCATTGGAGAAGTCTCTTTTTGCAGTACATCGTGGTCAACACAAAGAGAGGCTTTCAATTAGTCAAGGTGCAGACAATAAGAGGCTGAAGAATGCTCAACACTAAATGGAACATTAATATAGGCACTCTTTCCTCTCAAGGCTTATGGATCATTGTAGAGGAAGGGCCTCAAACAAACAAACAAATACAGCAGGTAGCAACACATAGGGTATCACAGCATACACAAGATCAAGACAGACCAAATTCCAACACTGAGAGATGTGTGCATGAAGGCACACTAGTGCTGAGGAACTATTGGTAATTGTTAGCTTCTGGAAGATGGAAATTCAGTTTTCTTTAAGAGTATAGATCTTCTGGTAAGTTAGCCATGGGAAATTTCTATGTGTGAAAGATCACACAGCCAAGAATATTTGATAATCACAAATTGCACTTGATAGGTTCAGGGGGAAAAAGGGTACAAAGATGGGTGTATAAGGAAGGGGTTTGAAGTGAAAAGAGTTGGTGGAGGCTGTGAATATGATCAAGATGTGTACAAATTTCCCAAAGAACTAATTATATATACATACAGGATAGATCTCTGATTATCTTTTCATTTATTTTCTAGGTCAGTACAGAAAAAAGGCAATGCAGATACTTTACAAATAGCTATGTAAATGGTTCTAAATTCAGTGACTTGATCATTACTATGTGTGTCAGCCAAATCTAATGGCAAATCTAGTGTGTGGAGGTTAGGGATGCTGTTTGAATTCCTTCAATGCACAAGACTTTCCAAAGAGGGAAATCATCCAATGAGTTATACCAGCAGTGCAAATATTAAGAAATCCTGTTCAACATGAAATTAAAATGTCACTTCTCACCAAGGCACCTATTCTTAATTTGGAATAGACCACAAATAATCTAGAAGAACAGAGATGAGTACTTCCCAGGTGCCCTTGCTTCCACTGCTGTCTTTCTCATTGGTTCACTCATCATTAAAATGATCATTTATCATATTGATAATGGTAATATTATCTAAGTTAAATGTGATAATGAACAAGAAATCTTAAATTCTGTACCTGGTAATTAATAGTATTTCAATAAATGTTTGTAGAAAACAAACAAACAAACACCAAGGCCACAAATACATCAAAGATGGCTTAGTAAGTGGAGATGAATGGAATTTATGGTGAATGGTTCCTGGACATATCCTTGTTTCTAGGGTCTGTGCCTGAATGACTATTTGAGAAGGGGAAGATGTAGACACTCACACAGATCCAGGGTGGCAAGCATACTTACTTTTTGTTCTTCTCGCTCTACAGCTGCATTGCATTTTTCAATTCCCCAGTTTCTCATAAAGTCTCTGAGATAGCCGAATAGGATTCCAATTCCATATCCCATGTAAGTTAAAACGTAGACATAAAGTGGTGCTTCCTGGTAGGGCTCAAAGACTGGCTTATCCTCAGCATATGCCTTCCTATTTTGCTGAAAACACAAAGAAAATCCAAGATCAGCAGTCTCTCACTGAGAATATATCAAGGTACTTGTATATTTTTAAACTTTTGACCTTTAAAAGCTAAAGAACTCATTAAAAGATACTAAATCTGCTTGAAAGACATTGGAATTTGATCACTGAGAAGGATAAACAGCAACATAAATTTACCTTACAATAATTTGGTGAAAAGTTTTCCAAGAATGGATGCCCTTAAGATTCCAAAATGAAGCTCCACAAATTCTTTCTTAATTGTGAGCTCAGGCTCACTGCCTCCCCTAAGCCTCTTATGTACATGACAAGAACACTCAGCACTCTACATTCTTGTGATGTAGGGACCATGCTCAGTATCTCCCTCCAAATACTAACTCTGGACACTGCTAGTAATTTGTATGTTTCTGTAAAAAGTCACAAACAAATTCAGGAAAGAGGCAACAGAAGCATTCTAGGAAAATCATTTCCTGCTATTTCATGTTGAAAAGAAAAAGTGCCATGATTTTATCTTTGTATATGGCATAGTTTACAGGTAAAACTAAGTTTATTTATTTTTATCTTTTTTTATAATTTCATAACTCTTTTTTATTTATTAGGTATTTTCTTCATTAACATTTCAAATGCTATCCCAAAAGTCCCCCATACCCTCCCCCCACTCCAATACCCACGCACTACCACTTCTTGCCCCTGGTGTTCCCCTGTACTAAGGCATATAAAGTTTGCAAGACCAAGGGGTCTTTCTTCTCAATGATGGCCAACTAGGCCATCTTCTGCTACATGTGCAGCTAGAGACACGAGCTCTGGAGTTACTGGTTAGTTCATATTGTAGTTTCACCTATAGGGTTGCAGACCCCTTTAGCTCCTTGGGTACTTTCTCTAGCTCCTCCATTGGGGGCCTTGTGATCCATCCAATAGCTGACTGCCCCAACATAGCCTCACAAGAGACAGCTATATAAGGGTCCTTTCAGCAAAATCTTGCTAGTGTATGCAATGGTGTCAGCGTTTGGAGGCTGATTATAGGATGGATCTCCGGGTATGACAGTCTCTAGATGGTCCATCCTTTCATCTCAGCTCCAAACTTTCTCTCTGTAACTCCTTCCATGGGTGTTTTGTTCCCAATTCTAAAAAGGGGCAAAGTATCCACACTTTGGTCTTCATTCTTCTTGAGTTTCATGTGTTTCACAAATTGCATCTTATATCTTGAGTATTCTAAGTTTCTGGGCTAATATCCACTTATCAGTGAGTACATATCATGTGACTTCTTTTGTGATTGGGTTATCTCACTCAGGATGATGCCCTCCAGGTCCATCCATTTGGCTAGGAATTTCATAAATTCATTCGTTTTAATAGCTGAGTAGTACTCCACTGTGTAAATGTACCTTATTTTTTGCATCCATTCCTCTGTTGAGGGGCATCTGAGTTCTTTCCAGCTTCTGGCTATTATAAATAAGGCTGCTATGAACATAGTGGAGCATGTGTCTTACTTACTAGTTGGAATATCTTCTGGATATATGCCCAGGAGAGGTATTGCTGGATCCTCCAGTAATAATACCATGTCCAATTTTCTGAGGAACCGCCAGACTGATTTCCAGAGTGGTTGTACAAGCTTGCAATCCCACCAACAATGGAGGAGTGTTCCTCTTTCTCCACATCCTCGCCAGCATCTGCTGTCACCTGAATTCTTGATCTTAGCCATTCTGACTGGTGTAAGATGGAATCTCAGGGTTGTTTTGATTTGCATTTCTCTGATGATTAAGGATGCTGAACATTTTTTCAGGTGTTTCTCAGCCATTCGGTATTCCTCAGGTGAGAATTCTTTGTTTAGCTCTGAGCCCCATTTTTTTTTTTTATGTTGTAATAATGGTTTTATTTTTGATAAGAAATCTTTTTTTTTCCATTTTTTATTAGGTAGTTAACTCATTTACATTTCCAATGCTATACCAAAAGTCCCCCATATCCACCCACCCCCACTCCCCTGCCCACCCACTCCCCCTTTTTGGCCCTGGTGTTCCCCTGTACTGGGGCATATAAAGTTTGCAAGTCCAATGGGCCTCTCTTTCCAGTGATGGCCGACTAGGCCATCTTTTGATATATATGCAGCTAGAGTCAAGAGCTCCGGGGTACTGGTTAGTTCATAATGTTGTTCCACCTATAGGGTTGCAGATCCCTTTAGCTCCTTTGAGCCCCATTTTTTAATGGGGTTCTTTAATTCTCTGGAGTCCACCTTCTTGAGTTCTTTATATATATTGGATATTAGTCCCCTATCTGATTTAGGATAGGTAAAGATCTTTTCCCAATCTGTTGGTGGCCTGTTGTCTTATTGATGGTGTCTTTTGCCTTACAGAAGCTTTGCAGTTTCATGAGGTCCCATTTGTCAATTCTCAATCTTACAGCACAAGCCATTGCTGTTCTATATAGGAATTTTCCCCCTGTGCCCATATCTTTGAGGCTTTTCCCCGCTTTCTCCTCTATAAGTTTCACTGTCTCTAGTTTTATGTGGAGTTCCTTGATCCACTTAGATTTGATCTTAGTACAAGTGGATAGGAATGGATCAATTCTCAGTCTTCTACATGATAACCTCCAGTTGTGCCAGCACCATTTGTTGAAAATGCTGTCTTTTTTCCACTTAATGGTTTTAGCTCCCTTGTCAAAGATCAAGTGAACATAGGTGTGTGGGTTCATTTTTGGGTCTGCAATTCCATTCCATTGGTCTACTTGTCTGTCACTATACCAGTACCATGCAGTTTTTAATCACAATTCCTCTGTAGTACAGTTTTAGGTCAGGCATGGAGATTCCACCAGAGGTTCTTTTATACTTGAGAAGAGTTTTTGCTATCCTAAGTTTTTTCTTATTCCAGATGAATTTGCAGATTGCCTTTTCTAATTCGTTGCTCAATTGAGTTGGAATCATGATGGGGATTGCATTGAATCAGCAGATTGCTTTTGACAAGATAGCCATTTTTACTATATTGATCCTGCCAATCCATGAACATGGGAGATCTTTCTATCTTCTGAGGTCTTTAATTTCTTTCTTGAGAGACTTGAAGTTCTTATCATACAGATCTTTTACTTCCTTAGTTAGAGTCATGCCAAGGTATTTTATATTATTTGTGACTATTGTGAAGGGTGTTGTTTCTCTAATTTCTTTCTCAGCCTGTTTATCCTTTGTATAGAGAAAGGCCATTGACTTGTTTGAGTTAATTTTATATCCAGCTACTTCAATGAAGCTGTTTATCAGGTTTAGGAGTTCTCTGGTGGAATTTTTAGGGTCACTTATCTATACTATCATATCATCTGCAAAAGGTGATATTTTGACTTCCTCTTTTCCAATTTGTATCCCCTTGATCTCCTTTTGTTGTCGAATTGCTCTGGCTAGGATTTCAAATACTATGTTGAATAGGTAGGGAGAAAGTGGGCAGCCATGTCTAGTCCCTGATTTTAGTGGGATTGCTATCAGCTTATCACCATTTACTTTGATGTTGGAAACTGGTTTGCTGTAGATTGTTTTTATCATGTTTAGATATGGGACTCGAATTCCTGATTTTTCCAAGACTTTTATCATGAATGGGTGTTGGATTTTGTCAAATGCTTTCTCAGCATCTAAGGAGATGATCATGTGGTTTTTGTCTTTGAGTTTGTTTATATAGTGGATTACGTTGATGGATTTCCGTATATTAAACCATCCCTGCATACCTGGAATGAAACCTACTTGGTCAGGATGGAAGATTATTTGATGTGTTCTTGGATTCGGTTAGCGAATCCAGATTTTATTCCCCTCCCAATTCACCCTCTGACTGTTCTGCATCCCATACCTCATCCACAGACCCTTGTCTTCAAGAGGATGTCCCCACCTCCCACTCCTCACCCCACCAGAGCCCTAAACTCCCTGGGCCTCCAGTCTCTTGATGGTTAGGTACATCTTCTCTGACTGAACCCAGACCCTGCAGTCCTCTGTTGTGTATGTGTTGGGAGCCTCATATCAGCTGGTGTATGCTGCCTGTTTGGTGTTCCAGTGTTTGAGAGATCTTGGGGGTCCAGATTAATTGAGACTGCTGGTCTCCCCACAGGATTGCCCTCTTCCTCCTCGTCTTCCAGCTTTTCCCTAATTCAACAACAGGGGTCAGCATCTCAGTAATAGTGTCAGGCATTCGATCCCACTTTGGGCTTGTCACTGGACCTTCTTTTCCTCAGGCTCTTTTCCATTTCTATCCCTGCATTTCTTTCAGACAGGAACAACTATGAGTCAAAGTTTTGACTGTGGGATTGCAATCCATCCCTACTTGATGCCCCAACTTTCTGTTAGAGGTGGACTCTACAAGTTCCCTCTCCCCACTGTAGGGCATCTTGTCTAAGGCCTCTCCTTTTGATTCTTGAGAGTCTCTTACCTCCCTGGTCATTGGTACATTCTGGAGGGTACCCTCCCAAATTAATCTCAAAGTATTTAGTAAGTGCTTTCTTTTTTTTTTTTTTTTTTTTGATAAGGAGGGAGAAAGCATATCTCTCTTGTGCCCTGAAATGAACCCTCAGTGCTCATGTATGTACACACACACACACACACACACACACACACACACACATGCACAATCCCATACATACACTCACAGAGAAACAGACAGAGAGAGAGAGAGAGAGAGAGAGAGAGGTTTCAAGATGAAGTAGCCCACGGAACACGACACACATTCAATTATGCTAGCCTAAGGCCTAGGGAAAGTTTCAGGCCTTATTCACTCTACTGGGATAAGAAGCTAAGCTATGAAATCCACTCTGGGATGGTAAAATGCCAATGGAATCCAGAAGACTGGAGATAAGGCAATGCTCACTGTCCTACTTACAGGGGAATGCAGGAAGATTTTGCATATTATACTTAAGAGCTGTCACTGATGAGCTTATGAAGCTTTCATAAGTGATGACAGAGAGATTATCTCTGTGTATATTAGAGCAGTTAAGTGATTCCTGAGCAGAAAAACAAATCACTGGGAATGACATGGAGTTCAAAACTCTGTCAAACTATTCTGCATTCAGTATAGGGTTGGTTGTGTGTGTGTGTGTGTGTGTGTGTGTGTGTGTGTGTGTGTGTGTGCATGAGTGGGTATATATCCATTTTTCCTAATAGTGTCATGGGTACTCTATGGTAAAAATAAACAAAGAAATACAAATTTATAAAGTGTTTGGAAATTGTATGAACATTAATATGATACAGTATTTATGCAAGATAATCAATGGAATACCCTCAAAGATCAGTGAAAGTCTGTGGTAGCAAGCCATAACTTACTTCCTCCAACTGTTTCACTCAGAAACTTGGGAAAGTTTCCTTGAGAGTGGGTGTGGCTATAAAGATGAGGCTTTTCCTTCTTACTTCAATTTGAAGCTGGCATGAGAAGATGCCAGTCTGCCAGCTTTCTCATCAAGCTCCAAAACTGCCCTATAATGACTAAATTTTATGCAAATGTGACTAAAGGATAGGGAGATGTTTTTCTCAACTGACTATCCACCTTCTGGATGGAGACTGCACTTGACTTGGCAGGGATAACTGCAGCCCCAGTTCCCTTATCCTATCACAGTATGATTACCACAGTATGACAGATATGATTTCTATGGTAGAAAGGAAAGCCAAGACCTCCAAAGGCCACCCAGAGTCCTGTTCATAAAACACAGAGACACAGAAACTGTTCAGCAGATGGCTATGAAACAATGATTTATTGACTTTATTGAGGAGGAGAGTTTGATCATAAAAACACAAAATTTCAAAGCATTCAATACTTTAAATACTTGACTTTATTTGGAAACAGAGCAGGAGAATTCAGATATATATATATATATATATATATATATATATATATATATATATATATATATATATATATGCTTCTGTGATAAGCAGCATAGAAGACAACAGTGGCTCCAGAAATTTCAAGTTAAACTGTAGTCAGGAGTCGGTTTTCCAGAGAACCAGAGAAAGTACACAGCTAACAAGAGCCCTTTTGGAGTCAGACCAAACCTCAAACAATAGCTTCAAAAATATACCCATGAAAGTAATGTTTGATTGAGATGGGTTATGGGACAGCTTGGGCCTTGCTAGGGTAACAGGCAATAAAACAACTGCCTTGTAAGTATGGGGACAAACAGCTAAGAGTTAGGCACATCAAGGCTGGTAGCTCACCAGAGTGAGGAAAGGATGACATACTGGAAAGTCGTGGAAGTGTCATTCCAATGCCAATACAAAGGCATATATGAGCAGATTTAGAGCTTTGTGTTCTAAGACCAGAGATCTTATGAAAGTAGTTCAGGGAAGCCACTAAAGCAAACAAACTCACAGACACACAAAGATACATACACACAAAGACACACTCAGACATATATACAGAAAGAAACACGTACAGACACACAGGTGTACACACAAGGTCACATAAACAGAGATACACCCACACAACTTCTTGGTCAGAGGATGTAACAATATATTATTATTATTATTTTAAATATTCATTTAGTAAAAAGAAAAACAGGAGCTATGTAGAGAAATAGGAAAACATAACCTATACAAAGAGTAAGGGAGAGCTGCCAAGAGAAACTGCCCATGGAAGTATCCCAAATGTTGGACTTAGCAAAGACACGTGAATCTTAAAAGAAAAAATAAAGCTCTTTGGGAAAAAAGCAAGTAACTTCAGACAGTAACTTAAGACCAACTCCAAAAAAGGAGTGAATGAGCAAAGGCAAAGGTCACTACAAAAATATGAACATATGGACATATTACAAATGTTCAAAATGCAGAAAAGGGGGCTTGAGAGATGTAAACCATCTCTCAAGTGGTTACGAGCACTGGCTGCTCTTCCAGAGGACCCAGGTTCAATTCCTAGAATCCACAACTGCCTGTAACTCCTGTTCTGGGGGATCTGACGCCCTCACACAGACACACATGCAGTCAAAACATCAGTGCACATAAAATAAAAATAAAGAAATTACAAAAAGCCAAAAAGACACTTTGGTTGAAAGAAATAGAAAGGCATGATAACAGTATCTAATCAAATAAAAGACTCAAAGAAAAATGTGGAATAAGATGGTACAAATGCTGGGCATGCTGACACACACCCAGCAACTGGGAGATGGAGGCAGAAGGACCAGGAATTCAAGGCTACTATGGGTAACAAGGGGATATTCTTTCAGAAGGGTGTGTAATAATTGAACTAGAAAGTTGGCATGGAGACTTTGTAGTATATTTAAGTAAAAATAATCAGAAAATGTTGTTAGGATTTATACAAACCAAAGCCCCTAAATGCACAGAAATAAATAAAAATAAAGGGGAATGACAAGGGCCACTTGGAGAAAATGTAAGATAGCACTTAAAACAGAAACAGTTTCTTAAGCTGAAAGAAAAGAAAGGAGATAGAAAAATTCTAGAAAAATATTATATGAATATTGGCCAGAAACTCTCCCAATTTTCATGACATTTATTGATTACATATGTAAATGCTTATTTCCATCTAAAATAAGATATAAGACAAATAGATCCACTATCAATGTGATAGTAAAAATGTGGATGATAAAGATGAAGAGCAAGAAAAAGCAACTCATCACACCCTAGTGATGGCAGTGAGGTGGGTAGCTCTCTCTCAGCACACATGATGGTGCAGAAGGCAATATTCTAAATGTAGAAAGATTAGTAAATGAGGATTGGCAAAATCATGATTGAAAAGTGACTGTAAAATAAAGTTACAAGATAAACAAGAACTGGGAGAGTTTATGAATAAAAAATGAATGTAGGATAAGGGCATTGCAAAAGAAATGATAACTTGGAGAATTCATGAGTAGAAGAAAGCTCTTAGGAATCTAACCCAAAGAACAATTCTTCAGCCTAAAAGTCTCAAACAGCAATTCAATATAGTCATCTTCACTCCCAAGAACAAAGGAAGATTCTGTTATACAATCATTAAAATGTAATGTGTACATTTCTCTCTTTTTTCTAACAAATGATTTAAAAAGATATTATACAATATATGTGCATGTTTATTAGTGATGCTGTTGATGAACACAACTAAAGAATGGCACAAAGTACTTAGATATGACTGAATCTATGTTGGAGTAAGGAAAGGATCCGAGGTGCAAGTGAGAGTCCACAGAAACTGATGAGTAGAACAAGAAATGGTAAATGGGTATCAATGGAATTAACACTTCTCTGTCCCTCTTGCTCTGTCCACTTATTTTTGGAGTACTGTGTCTTCAGTCTAGAACCTTATGCACAACAGGCAAGTGTTCTACCACAGAGCAGCATTGCCAGCTTTATATATTTATGTTAAGTACCAAAGAAAATATGAAGAAAACTCAAGAATAAAAGAAAATCACTAAAGTAATAAAAGTATTACACTAGGGCCTTCACTGAATCCAAAGGAAGTATTAGAGTTAGACCAGATACAGGCATCCAGAAAGCCAAGCCAAGCCAAAGAAAACAGAAAACCTGGCAATCGTTAACCCAGTGATTCTTGTCACATAGTAGAAGTGAATGGAGGAAGCAATCCCATCAAGTGGCTGACTGTCAAGCTGCATAAAAGCAAAGTGAAATCTACGTATTCACTGTCAAAGCACAGACTCACAGTTGTAAATACACTGCTGGTGTGGAAAAGGCTGGTTTGTAAGAATAGCCTCCACCAGAGCTGTGCTGCTGCACTAGCACTCACAACTCATCGACCTCTGAAGCAAACTGTGCTAGGAAATGGAGAGACCGGTGCTCTTAACTGCTAAGCCACCCAGGGACACCAGCCCACTCCACCCACAAAATTCTTTTTTTTTTTTTTTTTTTTTTTTTTTTTTTTTTTTTTTAAATAAAGGTTAATCAGTATAATTTTATTTTTTTTTTTTGTTTTTTTTTTTTCCATTTTTTATTAGGTATTTAACTCATTTACATTTCCAATGCTATACCAAAAGTCCCCCATATCCACCCACCCCCACTCCCCTGCCCACCCACTCCCCCTTTTTGGCCCTGGTATTCCCCTGTACTGGGGCCTATAAAGTTTGCAAGTCCAATGGGCCTCTCTTTCCAGTGATGGCCGACTAGGCCATCTTTTGATATATATGCAGCTAGAGTCAAGAGCTCCGGGGTACTGGTTAGCTCATAATGTTGTTCCACCTATAGGGTTGCAGATCCCTTTAGCTCCTTGGCTACTTTCTCTAGCTCCTCCATTGGGAGCCCTATGATCCATCCATTAGCTGACTGTGAGCATCCACTTCTGTGTTTGCTGGGCCCCGGCATAGTCTCACAAGAGACAGCTACATCTGCGTCCTTTCAATAAAATCTTGCTAGTGTATGCAATGGTGTCAGCGTTTGGATGCTGATTATGGGGTGGATCCCTGGCTATGGCAGTCTCTACATGGTCCATCCTTTCATCTCAGCTCCAAACTCCGTCTCTGTAACTCCTTCCATGGGTGTTTTGTTCCCAAATCTAAGGAGGGGCATAGTGTCCACACTTCAGTCTTCATTCTCCTTGAGTTTCATGTGTTTAGCAAATTATATCTTATATCTTGGGTATCCTAGGTTTGGGGCTAATATCCACTTATCAGTGAATACATATTGTGTGAGTTTCTTTGTGAATGTGTTACCTCACTCAGGATGATGCCCTCCAGGTCCATCCATTTGGCTAGGAATTTCATAAATTCATTCTTTTTAATAGCTGAGTAGTACTCCATTGTGTAGATGTACCACATTTTCTGTATCCATTCCTCTGTTGAGGGGCATCTAGGTTCTTTCCAGCTTCTGGCTATTATAAATAAGGCTGCTATGAACATAGTGGAGCATGTGTCCTTCTTACCTGTTGGGGCATCTTCTGGATATATGCCCAGGAGAGGTATTGCTGGATCCTCCGGTAGTACTATGTCCAGTTTTCTGAGGAACCGCCAGACTGATTTCCAGAGTGGTTGTACAAGCCTGCACTCCCACCAACAATGGAGGAGTGTTCCTCTTTCTCCACATCCACGCCAGCATCTGCTGTCACCTGAATTTTTGATCTTAGCCATTCTGACTGGTGTGAGGTGGAATCTCAGGGTTGTTTTGATTTGCATTTCCCTGATGATTAAGGATGTTGAACATTTTTTCAAGTGCTTCTCTGCCATTCGGTATTCCTCAGGTGAGAATTCTTTGTTCAGTTCTGAGCCCCATTTTTTAATGGGGTTATTTGATTTTCTGAAGTCCACCTTCTTGAGTTCTTTATATATGTTGGATATTAGTCCCCTATCTGATTTAGGATAGGTAAAGATCCTTTCCCAATCTGTTGGTGGTCTTTTTGTCTTATTGACGGTGTCTTTTGCCTTGCAGAAACTTTGGAGTTTCATTAGGTCCCATTTGTCGATTCTCGATCTTACAGCACAAGCCATTGCTGTTCTGTTCAGGAATTTTTCCCCTGTGCCCATATCTTCAAGGCTTTTCCCCACTTTCTCCTCTATAAGTTTCAGTGTCTCTGGTTTTATGTGAAGTTCCTTGATCCACTTAGATTTGACCTTAGTACAAGGAGATAAGTATGGATCGATTCGCATTCTTCTACACAATAACAACCAGTTGTGCCAGCACCAATTGTTGAAAATGCTGTCTTTCTTCCACTGGATGGTTTTAGCTCCCTTGTCGAAGATCAAGTGACCATAGGTGTGTGGGTTCATTTCTGGATCTTCAATTCTATTCCATTGGTCTACTTGTCTGTCTCTATACCAGTACCATGCAGTTTTTATCACAATTGCTCTGTAGTAAAGCTTTAGGTCTGGCATGGTGATTCCGCCAGAAGTTCTTTTATCCTTGAGAAGACTTTTTGCTATCCTAGGTTTTTTGTTATTCCAGACAAATTTGCAAATTGCTCCTTCCAATTCGTTGAAGAATTGAGTTGGAATTTTGATGGGGATTGCATTGAATCTGTAGATTGCTTTTGGCAAGATAGCCATTTTTACAATGTTGATCCTGCCAATCCATGAGCATGGGAGATCTTTCCATCTTCTGAGATCTTCTTTAATTTCTTTCTTCAGAGATTTGAAGTTTTTATCATACAGATCTTTCACCTCCTTAGTTAGAGTCACGCCAAGATATTTTATATTATTTGTGACTATTGAGAAGGGTGTTGTTTCCCTAATTTCTTTCTCAGCCTGTTTATTCTTTGTATAGAGAAAGGCCATTGACTTGTTTGAGTTTATTTTATATCCAGCTACTTCACCGAAGCTGTTTATCAGGTTTAGGAGTTCTCTGGTAGAATTTTTAGGGTCACTTATATATACTATCATATCATCTGCAAAAAGTGATATTTTGACTTCCTCTTTTCCAATTTGTATCCCCTTGATCTCCTTTTGTTGTCGAATTGCTCTGGCTAATACTTCAAGTACTATGTTGAAAAGGTAGGGAGAAAGTGGGCAGCCTTGTCTAGTCCCTGATTTTAGTGGGATTGCTTCCAGTTTCTCTCCATTTACTTTGATGTTGGCTACTGGTTTGCTGTAGATTGCTTTTATCATGTTTAGGTATGGGCCTTGAATTCCTGATCTTTCCAAAACTTTTATCATGAATGGGTGTTGGATCTTGTCAAATGCTTTTTCTGCATCTAACGAGATGATCATGTGGTTTTTGTCTTTGAGTTTGTTTATATAATGGATTACATTGATGGATTTTCGTATATTAAACCATCCCTGCATCCCTGGAATAAAACCTACTTGGTCAGGATGGATGATTGCTTTAATGTGTTCTTGGATTCGGTTAGCGAGAATTTTATTGAGGATTTTTGCATCGATATTCATAAGAGAAATTGGTCTAAAGTTCTCTAACTTTGTTGGATCATTCTGTGGTTTAGGTATCAGAGTAATAGTGGCTTCATAAAATGAGTTGGGTAGAGTACCTTCTACTTCTATTTTGTGAAATAGTTTGTGCAGAATTGGAATTAGATCTTCTTTGAAGGTCTGATAGAACTCTGCACTAAACCCATCTGGTCCTGGGCTTTTTTTGGTTGGGAGACTATTAATAACTGCTTCTATTTCTTTAGGTGATATGGGACTGTTTAGATGGTCAACTTGATCCTGATTCAACTTTGGTACCTGGTATCTGTCCAGAAATTTGTCCATTTCGTCCAGGTTTTCCAGTTTTGTTGAGTATAGCCTTTTGTAGAAGGATCTGATGGTGTTTTGGATTTCTTCAGGATCTGTTGTTATGTCTCCCTTTTCATTTCTGATTTTGTTAATTAGGATTTTGTCCCTGTGCCCTTTAGTGAGTCTAGCTAAGGGTTTATCTATCTTGTTGATTTTCTCAAAGAACCAACTCCTCGTTTGGTTAATTCTTTGAATAGTTCTTCTTGTTTCCACTTGGTTGATTTCACCCCTGAGTTTGATTATTTCCTGCCGTCTACTCCTCTTGGGTGAATTTGCTTCCTTTTTTTCTAGGGCTTTTAGATGTGTTGTCAAGCTGCTAGTATGTGCTGTCTCCCGTTTCTTCTTGGAGGCACTCAGCGCTATGAGTTTCCCTCTTAGAAATGCTTTCATTGTGTCCCATAGGTTTGGGTACGTTGTGGCTTCTTTTTCATTAAACTCTAAAAAGTCTTTAATTTCTTTCTTTATTCCTTCCTTGACCAAGGTATCATTGAGAAGAGTGTTATTCAGTTTCCACGTGAATGTTGGCTTTCCATTATTTATGTTGTTATTGAAGATCAGTCTTAGGCCATGGTGGTCTGATAGGATACATGGGACAATTTCAATATTTTTGTATCTATTGAGGCCTGTTTTGTGACCAATTATATGGTCAATTTTGGAGAAGGTCCCGTGAGGTGCTGAGAAGAAGGTATATCCTTTTGTTTTAGGATAAAATGTTCTGTAGATATCTCTCAGGTCCATTTGTTTCATAACTTCTGTTAGTTTCACTGTGTCCCTGTTTAGTTTCTGTTTCCACGATCTGTCCTTTGAAGAAAGTGGTGTGTTGAAGTCTCCCACTATTATTGTGTGAGGTGCAATGTATGCTTTGAGCTTTACTAAAGTGTCTCTAATGAATGTGGCTGCCCTTGCATTTGGAGCGTAGATATTCAGAATTGAGAGTTCCTCTTGGAGGATTTTACCTTTGATGAGTATGAAGTGCCCTCCTTGTCTTTTTTGATAACTTTGGGTTGGAAGTCGATTTTATCCGATATTAAAATGGCTACTCCAGCTTGTTTCTTCAGTCCATTTGCTTGGAAAATTGTTTTCCAGCCTTTCACTCTGAGGTAGTGTCTGTCTTTTTCCCTGAGATGGGTTTCCTGTAAGCAGCAGAATGTTGGGTCCTGTATGTGTAGCCAGTCTGTTAGTCTATGTCTTTTTATTGGGGAATTGAGTCCATTGATATTAAGAGATATTAAGGAAAAGTAATTGTTGCTCCCTTTTATTTTTGTTGTTAGAGTTGGCATTCTGTTCTTGTGGCTGTCTTCTTTTTGGTTTGTTGAATGATTACTTTCTTGGTTGTTCTAGGGCGTGATTTCCGTCCTTGTATTGCTTCTTTTCTGTTATTATCCTTTGAAGGGCTGGATTCGTGGAAAGATATTGTGTGAACTTGGTTTTGTCGTGGAATACTTTGGTTTCTCCATCTATGGTAATTGAGAGTTTGGCCGGGTATAGTAGCCTGGGCTGGCATTTGTGTTCTCTTAGTGTCTGTATAACATCTGTCCAGGCTCTTCTGGCTTTCATAGTCTCTGGTGAAAAGTCTGGTGTAATTCTGATAGGCCTTCCTTTATATGTTACTTGACCTTTCTCCCTTACTGCTTTTAATATTCTATCTTTATTTAGTGCATTTGTTGTTCTGATTATTATGTGTCGGGAGGAATTTCTTTTCTGGTCCAGTCTATTTGGAGTTCTGTATGCTTCTTGTATGATCATGGGCATCTCTTTTTTTATGTTTGGGAAGTTTTCTTCTATTATTTTGTTGAAGATATTAGCTGGCCCTTTAAGTTGAAAATCTTCATTCTCATCAATTCCTATTATCCGTAGGTTTGGTCTTCTCATTGTGTCCTGGATTACCTGGATGTTTTGAGTTAGGATCCTTTTGCATTTTGTATTTTCTTTGACTGTTGTGTCGATGTTCTCTATGGAATCTTCTGCACCTGAGATTCTCTCTTCCATTTCTTGTATTCTGTTGCTGATGCTTGCATCTATGGTTCCAGATTTCTTTCCTAGGGTTTCTATCTCCAGCGTTGCCTCGCTTTGGGTTTTCTTTATTGTGTCTACTTCCCCTTTTAGTTCTAGTATGGTTTTGTTCATTTCCATCACCTGTTTGGCTGTGTTTTCCTGCTTTTCTTTAAGAGCCTGTAACTCTTTAGCAGTGCTCTCCTGTAAATCTTTAAGTGACTTATGAAAGTCCTTCTTGATGTCCTCTATCATCATCATGAGAAATGTTTTTAAATCTGGGTCTAGATTTTCGGTTGTGTTGGGGTGCCCAGGACTAGGTGGGGTGGGAGTGCTGCGTTCTGATGATGGTGAGTGGTCTTGATTTCTGTTAGTAGGATTCTTACGTTTGCCTTTTGCCATCTGGTAATCTCTGAAGCTAGCTGTTTTAGTTGTCACTGTTAAGAGCTTGTTCTTCAGGTGACTCTGTTAGCCTCTATGAGCAGACCTGGAGGGTAGCACTCTCCTTAGTTTCAGTGGGCAGAGTATTCTCTGCAGGCAAGCTCTCTTCTTGCAAGGCAGGTACCCAGATATCTGGTGTTCGAACCAGACTCCTGGCAGAAGTTGTGTTCCACTCACTAGAGGTCTTAGGATCACGTGTGGAATCCTGTGTGGGCCCTTGCGGGTGTCAGGCGACTCAGCTGGCAAGGTAGCCGGGGCTCGAGTGGAGTGGAAGGGGTTTGTGCCCCAGATCAAGCCCGGGTAGCCTGCTTCCCTATGTACCGCAGTCTCAAGTTCCACGCGATTGGATTGGGGTAGGCGCTGTGTTCCACTCACCAGAGGTCTTAGGGTCCCGTGGGGAGTCCCGTGTGGACCCTTGCGGGTGTTGGGCAAGACTCTGCTGGCAAGGTAGCCCGGGGCTCGAGTCACGAGTCGAGCGGAAGGGACTTGTGCCCCAGATCAGGCCCGGGTAGCCTGCTTCCCTATGTACCGCAGTCTCAAGTTCCGCGCGATTGGATTGGGGCAGGCACTGTGATCCACTCACCAGAGGTCTTAGGGTCCCGTGGGGAGTCCCGTGTGGACCCTTGCGGGTGTTGGGCAAGACTCTGCTGGCAAGGTAGCCCGGGGCTCGAGTCTTGAGTCGAGCGGAAGGGACTTGTGCCCCAGATCAGGCCCGGGTAGCCTGCTTCCCTATGTACCGCAGTCTCGAGTTCCGTGTGATTGGATTGGGGCAGGCACTGTGATCCACTCACCAGAGGTCTTAGGGTCCCGTGGGGAGTCCTGTGTGGACCCTTGCGGGTGTTGGGCAAGACTCTGCTGGCAAGGTAGCCCGGGGCTCGAGTCTTGAGTCGAGCGGAAGACCACCCACAAAATTCTTAACCCCAAATTTATCCTTGTCTGGCCCCCGTGGGAGAAGATGTGCCTAGTCTCACAGAGACTTGAAGTGCCAGGATGGAGGGAATTTCAGGGGCATCCACACTTGACCAGAGGAGGAGAGAGGGTGATGGGGGAAGGACTGTGGGAGGGGTGACTGCGAGGAGGGCAGTGAACAGGATGTAAAGTGAATAAGTAAAAAATATTAAAACAAAAATAAGAGAGAAAGAGGCATTTTGTTTTATTGTGGAGAATAACTGTAGAGTGGTAAAATTGCAACCCACCAGGAAATACAACAACAAACATGTTTATTGCTACTAAAACCCATAAATACATAAACAAAACCAGACAGAGATGGAAGAAGAACAAATTCTACAGTAATAGTAGGAACTTCAGTATTCTACTCTTGATAATAGATAAAACAGCAGACATCTGTAGAATTCTTCTCCAAACAGAATAATACACACTCTCAAAAGCATGTACATGCAAGCTATAAAACAAGCTCCAGTACATTTAAAACAATTGGAATCAATAGGTGGGACTTCTGGGTCACAGAGGAAATGAGACATAGAGGAGAGGAGGCCTTTTCTGCCATGCTTTGGAGGAAGAAGAATACAGTAATCATGAACAAGAATGACCAGAAGAGTTACAGCAACATGACCCTTTGGAGCCCTGTTACACCTGTAAAAGCAGACTTTTAATCCCCACCCACTCAGCACACACCCCAGTCCCAGCTCAACTCCCCAGGTGTTCTGACACATCCAGGATAACAGGTGAGAGCCCAAACCCTACCCCATAGTTGCCTTAACCAAGACCCCCAGGATCCTGAGCCACAGGTACTCAGCCCAGTCAGAGACCTGTGTTCCTTCCAGTTTGCACCTCTTCTCTGAATCCCCACCCACTCAGCACACACCCTAGTTGCAGCTCAACCCCAGGGGTTCTGACACATCCAGGCTCACAGGCGCACAGGTACACAAACTCACAGGCTCACAGGAGGGACAAGCTCCAGTCAGTCAGCAGGTTCAGTTAAAACCAGAGATAAATAGATTGCAATAGGTAAGTGCAAGAACATAATTAAAGGAAACCACTACTACTTAGCAACATCAGAACCTAGGTCTCCCCCCACAGCAAGTTCTCGATATCCCAACACACATGTAAAGCAAGATTCAAATCTAAATTCTCATCTCATGAAGATAATAGAGTTAAGGACATAAATAACTCGCTTAAAGAAATACAGGAAAACACAGGTAAACAAGTGGAAGTCCTTAAAGAGGAAACACATAAATCCCTTAAAGAAATACAAGGAAACACAATCAAACAGGTGGAAAAATTGAACAATACTGTCCAGGATTGAAAAATGGAAATAGAAACATTAAAGAAGACACCAAAGGGAGACAACCCTGGCAATGGAAAACCTAGGAAACAGATCAGAAGTCACAGATGCCAGTGTTACCAATAGAATACAAGAGATAGAAGAGAGAATCTCAGGTATAGAAGATACCATAGAAGACATCGACACACCAGTCAAGGAAAATACAAATAGCAAACAGCTCCTAACCCAAAATATTCAAGAAACCTAGGACACAATGAAAAGACCGAACCTAAGAATAATAGGTATAGAGGAGAGTGAAGATTCCCAACTCAAAGGGCCAGCAAATATTTCCAACAAAGTTATAGAAGAAAACTTCCCTAACCTAAAGAAAGAGGT
This sequence comes from Mus musculus, assembly GCF_000001635.26. Classification (NCBI taxonomy): domain Eukaryota; kingdom Metazoa; phylum Chordata; class Mammalia; order Rodentia; family Muridae; genus Mus; species Mus musculus. The sequence continues at coordinate 139,520,408 of NC_000068.7, read as the reverse complement.
GCCCATAAACACAAGAAGTCCACAGAACTCCAAGTAGATTGAACTGGAAAAGAAGTTCATCCTGCCACATAATAATCAAAATGCCAAATGCATAGAACAAAGAACAAGTATTAAAAGAGGTAAGAACTCAAATCCCCAGTAAAAAGAAATAGGCTAACAGACTGGGTACATAAACAGAACCCAGCATTTTGCTGCATACAGGAAATGTACCTCAGTGACAAAGACAGGCATTACCTCAAAGAAAAAGACTGTGAAAGAATTTTTCTAAGAAAATGGTTCCAAGAAACAAGCTTGAGTAGCAATATCCAATAAAATGGACATTCAGCCAAAAGATATTGAGAGAGAGAGAGAGAGAGAGAGAGAGAGAGAGAGAGAGAGAGAGAGAGAAAGAGAGAGAAAAGGATACTACATACTTATTATCAAAGGAAAAACCTACCAATATGAATTCTCAGTTCTGAACATCTATGCCCCAAATGGAAGGGAAACCACATTTGTAAAAGAAACATTACTGAAGCTCAAAGCACACATTGAACCTTACCCAATAATAATAGATTTCAATAGCCCACTCTCATCAATGAACAGATCATGGAAACAGAAACTAAACACAGACACATTGAAACTAAAAGAAGTTATGAAACAAATGGATTTAACAGATATCTATAGAACATTTCACCCTAAAACAAAAGAATATACTTTCTTCTCAACACCTCATGGTACCTTCTCAAAAATCGACCATATGATCAGACAGAAAACAAACCTCAAAAGTTACAAGAATATTGAATTAATTCCATGTGTTCTATTGGACCACCACAGACTAAAGCCAACCTTCAATAACAAAAAACAAAAAACAAAAAACCAAAACAGATAGCTCACATACACATGGAAACTGAACAACTTCTACTCAATGATAACCTGGTCAGAGAAGAAATAAATAACACTCCCATTGTTGGTGGGATTGCAAGCTTGTACAACCACTCTGGAAATCAGTCTGGCGGTTCCTCAGAAAATTGGACATAGTACTACAGGAGGATCCAGCAATACCTCTCCTGGGCATATATCCAGAAGATGTCCCAACCGGTAAGAAGGACACATGCTCTACTATGTTCATAGCAGCCTTATTTATAATAGCCAGAAGCTGGAAAGAACCCAGATGCCCCTCAACAGAGGAATGGATACAGAAAATGTGGTAAATTTACACAATGGAGTACTACTCAGCTAATAAAAAGATTGAATTTATGAAATTCCTAGGCAAATGGATGGACCTGGAGGGCATCATCCTGAGTGAGGTAACACAATCACAAAGGAACTCACACAATATGTACTCACTGATAAGTGGATATTAGCCCAAAAACTTAGGATACCCAAGTTATAAGATACAATTTGCTAAACGCATGAAACTCAAGAAGAACGAAGACCAAAGTGTGGACACTGTGCCCCTTCTTAGAATTCGGAACAAAACACCCATGGAAGGAGTTACAAAGACAAAGTTTGGAGCTGTGACAAAAGGATGGACCATCTAGAGACTGCCATATCCGGGGATCCATCCCATAATCAGCATCCAAACGCTGACACCATTGCATACACTAGCAAGGTTTTGCTGAAAGGACCCTGATATAGCTGTCTCTTGTGAGACTTTGCCGGGGCCTAGCAAACACAGAAGTGGATGCTCACAGTCAGCTATTGGATGGATCACAAGGCCCCCAATGGAGGAGCTAGAGAAAGTACCCAAGGAGCTAAAGGGAACTGCAACCCTATAGGTGGAACAACATTATGAACTAACCAGTACCCCGGAGCTCTTGACTCTAGCTGCATATGTATCAAAAGATGGCCTAGTCGGCCATCACTGGTAAGAGAGGCCCATTGGACTTGTAAACTTTATATGCCCCAGTACAGGGGAAAGCCAGGGCCAAAAAGTGGGGGTGGGTGGGTGGGAGGGTATGTGGGACTTTTGGGATAGCGTTGGAAATGTAAATGAGGAAAATACCTAATAAAAAATGAAAATAAAATGGATAACCACAAAAAAATTTTAAAAACTTTTTAGAATTTAATGAAAATGAAGGCATAACATGTCCAAACTTATGGGACATAATGAAAGCAGTGCTAAGAGGAAAGCTCATAGCTCTGAGTGCCTCAATAAAGAAATTGGAGAGAGCATACACTAGCAGCTTAACAGCACATATGAAAGATCTAGAAGAAAAAGAAAAAAATACACCCAAGAGGAATAGACAGCAGGAAACAATCAAACTCCAGGCTGAAACCAACCAAGTAGGAACAAAGAGAACTGTACAAAGAATCAACAAAACCAGGAGTTGGTTGTTTGAGAAAATCAACAAGACAGATAAACCCTTAGCAAAACAATTAGAGGGCACAAAGACAATATTCAAATTAACAAAATCAGGAATGAAATGGGAGACATAACTGAGGAAATCCCCAACATAATCAGGTCCTACTACAAATTCTATATTCAACAAAACTGGAAAATCTAATGAAATGGATGATTTTCTAGACAGATACCAGATGCCAAAGTTAAATCAGGAATAGATAAGTCATCTAAACAGTCCCATAAGCCCTAGAGAAATGGAAGGAATCATCAGAAGTCTCCCAACCAAAAAAATTCCAGGACCAGATGGTTTTAGTGCAGAATTCTATTAGACCTTCAAAGATCACTTAATACCTACACTTTTCAAACTATTCCACAAAATAGAAACAGAAGGAACACTACCCAATTATTTATATGAAGCCATAATTACACTGATACATAAACCACAAAAAGTCCCAACAAAGAAAGAGAACTTCAAATCAATTTTTTGACTACCCATGCAAAAATATTCTATAAAATTCTCACAAACTGAATCCAAGTACACATCAAAATGATCACTCACTATGAGCAAGTAGGCTTTATCCAATAGATTCATGAATGGTTCAACATACAGAAATCCATCAGTGAAATCCACTATCTAAACAAACTCAAGTAAAACAAAAGCCACATAATCATCTCATTAGATGCTGAAAAATCCTTTGACAAAATACAACATCCCTTTATGTTAAAAGTATTGATCATGAATTCAAGGCCCATAACTAAGTATAATAAAAGCAATATACAGCAAACCAATAGCCAACATCAAACTAATTGTAGAGAAACACAAAGCAATCCCATTATAATCAGGGACTAGATAAGGCTGCCCACTGTCTCCCTATCTATTCAATACAGTACTCAAAGTTATAGCCAGAACAATTAGACAACAAAAGAAGAACAAAGGGATACAAATTGGGAAGGAGGAGGCAGTCAAGATATCACTATTTGTAGATGATATGATAGTATAAGCTACGCCCAAAATTTCTACAGGTAACTCCCACAGCTGATAAACAACTTCAGCAAAGTGGATGGATATAAAATTAACTCAAAGAAACCACTATCCTTCCTCTACTCAAAGGATAATCTGACTGAGAAAGAAATTAGGGATATGACACCTTTCACAATAGTCACAAATAATATAAAGTATTTTGGTGTGACTCTAACCAAGCAAGTGAAAGATCTGTATGACAAGAACTTCAAGTCCCGGAAGAAAGAAATCAAGTAATACCTCAGAAGATGGAAAGAGCTCCCATGCTCATGGATTAGCAGAATTAATATAGTAATAATGGCTATCTTACTGAAAGCAATGTTCAGATTCAATGCAATCCCCATCAAAATTCCAACTCATTTTTTCATAGAGTTAGAAAGAGCAATTCTCAAATTCAGTTGGAATAACCAAAAACCCAGGACAGCAAAAACTGTTCTCAACAATAAAAGAACTTCTTGAGGAATCACCATCTCTGACCTTAAGCTGTACTACAGAGCAATTGTGATAAAAACTGCATGGAACTGATACAGAGACAGGCAAGTAGATCAATGGAATAGAACTGAAGACCCAGAAATGAACCCATACACCTATAGTCACTTGATCTTTGACAAAGAAGCTAAAACCACCCACTGGGAAAAAAGAGAGCATTTTCAAAAAATGGTGCTGGTTCAACTGGCAGTTATCATGTAGAAAAATGCTAATCAATCTATTCTTATCTCCTTGTACAAAGCTCAAGTCTAAGTGGATCAAGAACCTCCATGTAAAAGCAGAAACACTGAATCTAATAGAAGCGAAAGTGGGGAAGAGCCTTGAACACATGGGCACAGGGAAAAATTTCCAGAACAGAACACCAATGGTTTATGCTCTAAGATCAATAGTTGACAAATGGGTCCTTGTAAAATCGCAAAGCTTCTGTAATGCAAAGGACACTCTTAATTAGGACAAAACAGCAACCTACAGATTGGGAAAGGATCTTTACCAATCCTACATCTGATAGAGGGCTAATATCCAAAATATACAAAGAACTCAAGAAGTTAGACTCCAGAGAACCAAATAACCCTATTAAAAATGGAGTACAGTGCTAAACAGAGAATTCTCAACTGAGGAATATCAATTGGTCATGAAGTATCTAAAGAAATGTTGAACATAATTAGTCATCAAGGAAGTCCAAATCAAAACGACCCCGAGATTCTACCTCACATCAATCAGAATGGCTAAGAGAAAAACCCCCCACAGGTGATAGCACTTGCCAGCCAGAATGCAGAGAGCAGAACACTCCTCTATTGCTGGTGGGACTGCAAGCTGGTAAAACCACTTTGGAAATCAATATGGTGGTTTCTGTGAAATTAGAAATAGTACTTCCTAAGCACCAAATCACTCCTGGGCATCTCCCCAAAAGATTCTCCAAGATATAACAAGGACATATGCTCCACTATGTTTATAGCAGCCTTATTTTTTATTTTTATTTATTTTATTTTATTTTTTGTTTTTTCAAGACCGAGTTTTTCTGTGTAGCGTTGGCTGTCCTGGAACTCACTCTTTAGACCAGGCTCGCCTCAAACTCAGAAATCTGCCTGCTTCTACCTCCCAAGTGCTGGGATTAAAGGCATGCACCACCATATAGCAGCCTTATTTATATTAGCCAGAAGCCGGAAACAACACAGATGTCCCTCAACAGAGGAATGGATAGAGAAAATGTGGTACATTTTGACAATGGAGTACTACTCACCTACTAAAACAATGGCTTCATGAAATTCACAGGCAAATGGATGGAACTAGAAAATATCATTCTGAGTGAGGTAGCCCAGATACAAAAGAACACACATGGTATGTACTCACTGATAAGTGGATATTAGCCCAAATGCTCACAGTGCTCATGACATAACCCACAGACCATATGGAGCTTAGGAGGAAGGAAGTCAAGGGTGTGGATGCTTTAGTCCTGCATTGAGCAGGGGACAGGATGATTGTGTGAGGTGGGACTTGGGAGAGAAAGAAGAGGAGGAAGAAACAAGGGGGTAGTATCAGGTACTAGAGGGGATGGGAGAGAGAGGTACAGAGGTTCAGGAAATCAAATAAAAATATGTAGCAGTAAATCAGGGTCTGGACATAGCCAGTGGAGGGTCCTTGACACCAGGGAGACTAGAGGGAACCAACAGGGATGACTTTAGTAGAAATGCGCAGAGATAGATCCTGTAGAGACCACCTCTAGTAGATATGCACTGCTCCCTGTTGAGGCCATGGCCACCCAACCATGTCAAAGATTTTAACCCAGAAATGTTCTTGTCCAAAGGGAGAACAGGGACAAAAATTGGAGCAGAGACTGAAGGAAGGGCCATCCAGGGACTGCCCCAACTGGGGATCCAACCTGTCTGCAGACACCAAGCCCAACACTGTTACTTTTGCCAAGAGGCACTTGCTGACAGGAACCAGTGTGGCTGTTCCTTGGGAGGTTTGGCCAGCAACTGACCAATGCAGATGTGGACACTTGGAGGCAACCATTGGGCAGAGTGCTGGGATCCCAGAGGGGGAGCTGGAGGAAGGACCGGAGGAGCAGAGGGAGATTGCAACCACATAGGAAGAACAACATCAGCTGGCTAGACCACCCAGTGCTCCCAAGGTCTAGACCACCAACCAAAGAGTGTACAGGGAGGGATCCATGGCTCCAGATACATATGTAACAGAGGATGGCTTTGTCTGATATCAATTGGAGGGGATGTCCTTGGTCCTGTGGAGGTTTGATGCCCTAGCATAGGGGAATGCTGGAGTGCTGGAGCTGGATAGGGTGGGTGGATTGGGGGCAACCTCAAAGAGGCAAAGGGGAGGAGGGAAGAGAGCAGATGTGGGATGGGAGGTTTGTGGAGGAGTAATCAGGAAGTGGGATATCATTTGAGATGTAAATGAATGGAATGGCTAATAAAAAAAAAAAAAGAAAGAAAAAACCCAATTGGAATCATTCTATGTACATTTTTCTCCAACTGCAATGAAATTAAAAAGTAAATAACAGAAAAAAATGGAAAACTTACAATTATGTGAATATGAGTCAGAGAAGAAATGAAAGGAAGTTAGAAAACATTTTGAGGTCAATAAAAGTGGTTATCAGATATAAGCAAGGAGTCCTTTGTGTGAAATGTACAGCCCTGGTGCCTATGTAAGAAAAAAAAGTCTCATAAATATTCTGTCACTTTACCTTAAGACACTGGAAAAAGTAGAATAAATTAAAGCTAAAGGAAACAAAGAAAACAACAAAAATTACAATGAAACTTAAATATGCAATGGAGAATTTTGTTCTTCAAATGTCTCATGCTTTTAATCCCAGCACTCAGGGACAGATGGGCAGAGGCAGGTGGATCCCTGTTAGTTCCCTGGTCTACAGTGTGAGTTCCAGGACAGCCAAACTCTGTGTACCCACCATGCTCCCCACCAAAATGAAAGATAAACTTAATCTTGCTGGACTGAACCAAAGCAAGAATACTCAAATTATACAAGTTAGAAAGGAACAGGAGACATTACTACTGATTGTACTGAGAGTACTATCCTAAGAGGATGCCCTAAGTAAGTATATGTTAACATGTTAGAGCATTTGTGACATGAATACATTCCAAGAAAGACTTTGATCCAAAATTTCATTCATAAGGGAAACCTGAGTATTCCTACAACAAATAAAAACACTGAATTACTGATTTAAAACTAGAATGTCTTGACCCAGATAACATCACCGGTGAATTCAACTAAACACATACCAGGTGATTTATACAATGAAAATTCCTCCACTTTCAACTGCTGAATATTTGATTGATTCCAAGGCTGTTATTATGCCCTTCTAAAGGACTGTTGCATATGAAGTTGATATTGCTGAAGGCATACAAATGGCGTAGCACTGAGATTGTATCAGGGAGTTGGGATAAGAATGAAAAATGCATGTTCTATTTTACTTGGCAGGGCCTTAAGTGCAATTTAAATTGCATTGTTTAAGACCTGAATTCTGTTAAATTGTCTGGGAATTTTGGGATATAAGTTATTACCTGGACATCTCCAATCTTATGTCAATTTTATATCCAACCAAACTTAGATAAAACTATTTTTTAAAATGCACCTGAACCAAGCATAGACATCATTTTTGGTCACTGTTCTCTAAATAATATAACACGACAAATATGTGCATACCCTTTATCTTTATTAGGTATAATAAATACTCTAAGGTGCTATTAAGTAATTGGAGAACACATACAGACTGCATAAAGCATAGCACTTTTGTAACACAGCATTTTACGTATTATCAGTAAAGAGGCTTGAATATTGTATAGTTTGATATCTTTGGTCCTTGAAACAATCCAACATGGCTAATAGGTAATGAATGTATATAGACTATAGCATTGTGTCATGTACTTTACAGATAAAAAAATTTAGGAATACTTTATTCATCTTCATGTTTCAAATAAACTAGCCATTCAGAAAAAAGGGAGTTGTTAAACCCTCTATTTTCCGCCTGCTTTTTTTTTTAATAGTACAGAGAAATTCAATTGTTTTATACATTAATTTTTTGAAATAGGTTTTTTTTTTATGTGATACATCTTAATAACCATTTACCTTCCCCAAATCCTCCCAGATTCCCCCTCTATGTACTAGAAATAAGAAGGTAGAAAATAAAAATTTTAACAAATGCTATTTTAAGTAAAAGCAAACAAAATGCAGCTCAGTATTCTGTGTTGCATAACTGGGATAAAAATAAGATTGAAAAAAATAGATGAAATACAAATCAACTCTATAGTTCATCATACTTTATAAATATTAATGTTATAATTTTTATAGAGCCTTCAGTATGTTTTAAGATACTAGGATAACCTAACTGGAAAGAGCTTCATGAATTTTCTATCCTGTATATATATATACTGTCTTTTCACACTATTTATTTATTTATTTATTTATTTATTTATTTAATTTTTATTGGTTATTTTATTTATTTACATCTCATATATTGTCCCCCTCCTAGGTTTCCCTGCACAAGCCTCCTATTCCTTCCTCCCTACCCGCTGCCTCTATGAGGGTCCTTGCCCACCCGCTCACCGACTCCTGCCTCAGCAGCCTAGAGTTCCCCTATCCTGGGTCATCAAGCCTCCACTAAGACCAAGGGGCTCCCCTCCCAGTGATGCCAGATAAAATAATCCTCTTCTACCCTATATTGTCTATTTTAACTAGATAAAAGTTTGTTGAGATGTGTAGACTTTGAGTCTGGTTAATTTTGGTATGTGATGTTTATTTTATATTCAAGTTATCTTTTAAAAATAAAGTTTACTTTGCATCCTACACTTAATTTAATAATAATCACTAAAATTATATCTATGAATATCTATAAATAAGGGGGTTGCCTCTGTCCTAAGTATGTCGTCTGAGTCCTTTTGCAGGCAGTCATGTCTTATAAAACCTTGAGGATATAACAATTTCCTGGTAATATTATTTTTCAATGATTAGTTACCTGGTATAATAGTCACTAATGTTGGAAGCTGTTTGAAGACTCTAAAATACAGAGATATTTCACTTGATAAAGTCCAAGCAAAGCAGTCTGGAGCTTAGACCAGTAGGATTTTTTTTTTAATATGTAAGACAACATACATTTTAAAAACTTAATTCTTATACTATACTAAAATTATAACATCAATTATCTCTGTTATGTATTGTTATTATTCTTTTATTTGTATTTTAAACTCAACCAAACTTCAATAGGTATTTGTCATTTAATGCTCTGTCAGATGGAAAGAATCAGAAATATTAGAGAAATGTTTAGGTTATTGTGGGAATTTGGAGAAAGATACTGTAACTTTGTCCAGAAAAGGGAGGAAATGTTTCATCAACTAGAAAACGATGGACCAAGAGTTGGAATGATGAATCAAAAGATAAGGGCATGTAGCAATGGGTAGAAAGAAAGAGCCCCAGAGAGAAATGAGATATTTGGGGGAGGTGTGCGTCCCTTTAACTGTAGACTACTGCTTTTACTGTCTTGATGGATTCTTTATTCCGCCTTGAGTACTCAAATTTTAATTCATTCATCAATTGCTAGAGAACTTCTTCATCCAAACATCAATTCATTCTCTAATGTCCAAAGCGATCCTGTTGAAATGATTGTGAAGCAATATGATATTTGAAAGAGTTCTCCACATTTTCCAGCTCTTGGGGACTCCCAGAGTGTAAAAGCCATGATATGAGAGCCAGGGGACACATCTTTCCTCTTCATCACTTCTATCTGTATCATTATTCAGTGATTGAAAGCTGCCATGGGAAATCACTTTCCAGCATTAAACTGAATAGTTTAGCATGAGGCTAACCCCTGGCAGGTTCCGTGTTTCCACATTCTAATCATTATACAGCATAAAGTATGCTTATGCCATATTGTGCATTATATCGGTTCCCAAACATTTTGCATGCTGTGAGTTTCTTGTAGTTTATTTAGTTTTTACTTCCTCTACTGACTGACTTCTTGTCATCTCTTGCTCATCTCCACTCTGCCTCCAGATGCTCCTTGACAACATTGAGACTAGTTCTGGCTTCCTGTCCTGAAGCAGTCTTGCTACACGGAACTTCCCTAATTTCATCATACTGCATGACAGTACTGTTTCAAAATGCTCCAAAATGCCTAGGACACCGGGACCTGGGTTTGATTTCCAGTCACTGCACAAAAAAAGCAAAAATATATTTAAAAAATTTAATAAAATTGTTAACAAAAACAGCTAAATATTGCTCACAAAGATAACACCTTCTTCTGAAATGATAAAGTTTAACTTTGGATTTTATATATTTTACTATTGAATATAGTTTATGTACTCTACTTAAAAACATGGCAGCATTAGAACTAGAAAAAAAATAGGTTTATATCTTTTCTTAAATCATGTCTATCACCTACATTCTGTTATATCACATCTCCTAACATTAAGCCTTTCTTCTTTTTTCTACAGACTATTCTGTTCCTACATGCACATTTGTCTACATATATAGATATAGTATTGGTTAGATTCTCTGAAGTTTCACATCTTAGAAATGGCTCTTTTAATTAAAGTTCAATGAGATTTTTGGGTCAGGTTAATTTTGGTGTGTGATGTTTATTCTTTATTCAAGTTATTTTTAAAAATAGAATTTACTTAAAGACCTACAGTTAATTAAAATGAAGGCTAACTTTTGTATCTCTGATAAAGGATTTAGAAATATTTTACTACTATTGTCAGTGTGGTTCAGACTCTTCACTTCCTTTCCCAGCTACTCACAGTGATCTTACATTCTTCTTTTTTTTATTAGATATTTTCTTTATTGACAGTTTAAATGTTATCCCAATTTTTACATTTTTCATATTGCTTGGAGACAAATATGGCTGAGTTCTAGTTAATATGAAGTAGGTAGAAAAACAAAGTGCCATTTCTTTCCCTAGCCAATACAATATTTCTTATTGTATCTTTATTTTAATGGTACTTGCCAAGGTCACCTCCAAAGACATACTTTACAATTGCAGAACACTTGCAATTTTTAAGAAACTGGGTGGAGAGTAGTTGAGTCTTTTATGAATGAGGAATAGATTTTCATTGATGGCATCATTGAAGTTTGGCACCTTCGGTACTAAGATATTCAATATTGTTTAAACATGTACAAAATGACAAATGTCATTGAAACTCTCTTATTTCATGGCTAAGCTAAAAGCTCAGGTGCACGGCATGACTAGCTCATGTGAATACCTAGGTTCAAATCCCGACAACCTCCAAGAATTCATTTTGGTTTTAAAAAATTAAATAGAAAACTTTAAAATACTAAAATGATGACAACTGTAGTTCATTAATTCTCCTTGCTTTCCTTTCCTGAAGCATGCATTAAATTAATTAATTAACAAAACTTCATTTGGGTTTATGGTTAGAAAGTTTCAAAAGCTGTGCAGTGGTGGCTTATGCCTTTAATTCTTTTAGTCCTTGAACTAACGAGGCAGATCTCTGGGAGTTCCAGGTCAGCCTTGTCTACTGAGTAAGTTTCAGGACAGCCAAGGCTATGTAGAGAAACCTTGTCTCTAAAAATAAATAAATAAATTTTAAAAAGGAAAAGAAAGGTTCAGAAGTTTGAGAATTGAGTTACCCTGTCAGAAACATCTATACCACTATGACCAAAATCTAAAGTTCATTTTTACCTAATAATAAGTACAGGGCTTCTGCTTTCCATCTGCTCCTGGGAAACCACCCTGTGCCACAGTTCTCTGCATCCCAATCACACCTGGAGAAACCTTGTCCCCCAGGAGTGCTGACACACCTAGATTCACAGGTGAGACCATCACTACTGCTCCAATACCTGGTCCAATGGGATCTGCTTGGGGCCCAGAGGACCCTGGAACCACAGTGCAGTTGGGGAACACGATCCCTCTTGGAGAAAGCTTGTCCCCCCAGGAGTGCTGACACACCTAAGTTCACAGCCTCACAGGCTTACAGGAGAGACAAGCTCCAGTCAGAGACAGCAAGACCAGCTAACACTAGAGATAACAAGATGGGAAGAGTAAGCACAGGAATATAAGCAATAGAAATTAAGGCTACTTGGCATCAACAGAACCCAATTCTCCCACTACAGCAAGCCCTGGATACCTCAACACAACTGAAAAGCAAGATTCTTATCTAACATCACATCTCATGATGATAGAGGATTTTAATAAAGAAGGACATAAATAACTCCCTTAAAGAAATACAGAAGAACATACGTAAACAGGTAGAAGCCCTTGAAGTGGAAACACATAAACCCCTTAAAGAAATACAGGAAAACACAATCAAACAGGTCAAGAAATTGAACAAAACCATCCGGGATCTAAAAACGGAAATAGAAACAATAAAGAAACCACAAAGGGAGACAACTCTGAATATGGAAAACCTAGGATAGAGATCAGGAATCATTTATATAATCATCGTCAACAAAATACAAGAGATAGAAGAATCTCAGGTGTAGTAGATACCATAGAAAACATTGACACAACAATCAAAGAATATGCAAAATGCAAAAAGCTCCTAACTCAAAACATCCAGGAAATTCAAGACACAATGAAAAGACCAAATCTAGGAAAAATATGTATAGAAGAGAGTGAAAATTCCCAACTCAAAGGGCCAGTAAACATGGACAGATCACTGATGAGACACAGTGAAACTAACAGAAGTTATGAAACAAATGGATATAACAGATACCTATAGAACATTTTATCCTAAAACAAAAGAATATACCTTCTCAGCACCTCATGGTACTTTCTCCAAAACTCACCATCTAATTGGTCACAAAACAGGTCTCAACAGATATAAGAAGATTGAAATAACCCCATGCATCCTATCAGATCACCACCGACTAAGGCTGGTCTTCAATAACAACAAAAACAACAGAAAACCCACATACACATGGAAGCTGAACAATACTCTACTCAATGATAACTTGGTCAAGGAAGAAGTAAAGAAAGAGATTACAGACTTTTTAGAATTTAATGAAAACGAAGGCACAACAAACAAAATATATGGGACACAATGAAAGCACTGCTAAGAGGAAAGCTCATTGCTCTGAGTACCTCCATAAAGAATTTAGAGAGAGCATACACTAGCAGCTTAACAGCACACCAGAAAATTCTAGAACAAATAGAAGCAAATACACCCAATAGGACTAGATGGCAGGAAACAATCAAACTCAGGGCTGAAAACAATCAAGTAGAAACAAAGAGAACTATACAAAGAATCAACAAAACCAGGAGCTGGTTCATTGAGAAAATCATCAAGATAGATGAACAGCCCAGACTAACCAGAGGGCACAGAGACAGTATCTAAGTTAAGAGAATCAGAAATGAAAAGGGAGACATAACAACAGAAACAGAAGAAATTAAAAAAGGAAACCATCAAATCTCACTATAAAAGCATATACTCAACAAAACTGGAAAATCTTGATGAATTGGATAATTTTCTAGACAGATACAAGGTACAAATGTTAAATCAGGATCAGATAAACCAAGTTCCATAACCTCTAAAGAAATAGAAGCAGTCACTAAAAGTGTCCCAACCAAAAAATCTCAGGACCAGATGGTTTTAGTGCAGAATTCTATCAGACCTTCAAAAAAAGACCTAATACCAATACTCTTCTAACTACTTCACAAAATAGAAACAGAAGGAACACTACCCAATTCATTCTGTGAAGCCACAGATACACTGATACTTAAGCCACAGAAAGACCCAACAAAGAAAGAGAACTTCAGACCAATTTCCCTTATGACTATCTATTTAAAAATATTCAATAAAATTTTCGCAACATGAATCCAAGAACACATCAAAGTTATCATTCAACATGATCAAGAAGGCTTCATCCCAGAAATGCAGGGATGGATCAATATATGGAAATCCATCAGTGTAATCCACTACATAAATAAATTCAAGGGAAAAAAACCACTCATTAGATGCTGAGAAAGCGTTTGAAAAAATACAACACCTCTTCATGTTAAAAGTCTTGGAAAGATCAGAAATTTAAGGCCCATACCTAAACATAGTAAATGCAATATGCAGCAAACCAGTAGCACATTAAACTAAATGGAGAGAAACTTGAAGCAATCTCACTAAAATCAGGAATTAGAGAAGGCTGCCCACTCTCTCCTTATGTATTCAATATAGTACTCAAAGTTGTTGCCTGAGCAATCAGGCAACAAATGGAGGTCAAAGGGATGCAATTTGAAAAGGAAGAAGTCAAGATACCACTATTTGCAGATGATATGGTAGTATACTTAAGTGACCACAAAAATTTGACCAAAGAACTCCTACAGCTGATAAACAACTTCAGCAAAATCGATGAATATAAAATTAACTCAAACAAATCAGTAGTCTCCTCTACTCAAAAGATAATCTGGCTGAGAAAGAAATTAGAAAAATGACACCCTTCACAATAGTCACAAATACTAGGGAAGGAGAAAAGCCAAACTCAAGAAATCAGTGTTTAAAATGACAATTGAAGGATCAGTAGGTATTTATCAGGAACAAAGACTACCCAGAAAATGAAAGAGCAGGATAGCTACAAACTGTGTGTGTGTGTGTGTTGGTTTGAATATCCTTGTCCCTATTGGCACTATTAGGAACTGTGGCCTTGTTGGAGTAGATGTGGCCTTGTTGGTGGAAGCACTGTGTGGTGGGCTTTGAGAACTTCTTCCTAGGTGCCTGGGAGCTAGTCTTCTACTTACCCATAACAAGGTGTAGAACTCTGAGCTCCTCTAGCTCCATGTCCGCCTGAACTCTGCCATGCTTCCCACCACGATGATAATGGACTGAACTTCTGAACCAGTAAACATCCCAATTAAATGTCCTTTATAAGAGTTGCTTTGCTCATGGTGTCTCTTTACAGTAATGGAAACCCTAGCTAAGACAGTGTATAACCTGACTTGCAAGACAGTGAAGGGCAAGTGTGTATGGGATATGCAGTTTCTAGGAGGAGAGGCTCTTCCACTCATTTGTTCTTAGTGTTCCAATGCTTAGAGAACTTCCTGACATGTCCTAGGTGTCCAGCAACTACTTATGGGTGGATATTTGATAAAGGAGGCTGAGCAGTGTGCAAGGTGGGAGAAGGAAAGTGAGGATTACTGTTTTGATCCTAGGACAGGGAGCTGCTGGAGAGTTTAAACAAACAATGGCCTACCCAGATATGCACATTCAAAGTTATGCTTGGAACATTGTATGGAGAAGAGACCATACATTCAGTGATTCATTGTGTTTCATAAGTGGTAATTTTATATCTCTTCAATGTTTATTGTAGAAGAAAACTCAATGAGACCAACTTGTTCAGTTGATTTGAACATGTGGACAGCTTGACTCCAAGTCACAAGGCTATTCTCTTAAATTGCACAGGAATGAAGTATGAATAGAGACAAGTCTTGAACATCAAAATGTGGTGTGCACTGAGCTATTCCTTTGCAATGCTGGGAAGCTAATGATTTATGGATGAGTTATAACATGAGTAGGGCTACTGGATGCTGGAGAAATCACTGTTTGAGATAAGTGAATTGCATGGAGTTTGCAAGTAATATTTTGCTCTGAATTCAGATGATTTGATTTCTTTTGTTTCTTCCTTGATTCTAAGATACTGTATTTGGGGGCATACCCCAAACATCCTGGTTGCCAAACTAGACCAAATGTGGAGTGGTATTTGACAGAAGCACACATCCATTGGAGCCTGAAAAAGAAATTGCTATTTTTCTTTGAGTTTGACTACTGTTCTCCTGTCCTGTGTTTATTAAGATTTGGTTCTTTGACTCAAGAAGAACGAAGACCAAAGTGTGGACACTTTGCCCCTTCTTAGAATTGGGAACAAAACACCCATGGAAGGAGTTACAGAGACAAAGTTTGGAGCTGAGATGAAAGGATGGACCATCTAGAGACTGCCATATCCAGGGATCCATCCCATAATCAGCCTCCAAATGCTGACACCATTGCATACATTAGCAAGATTTTGCTGAAAGGACCCTTATATAGCTGTCTCTTGTGAGACTATGCCAGGGCCTAGCAAACACAGAAGTGGATGCTCACAGTCAGCTATTGGATGCATCACAGGGCTCCCAATGGAGGAGCTAGAGAAAATACCCAAGGAGCTAAAGGGATCTGCAACTCTATAGGTGGAACAACATTATGAACTAACCAGTACCCCGGAGCTCTTGACTCTAGCTGCATATGTATCAAAAGATGGCCTAGCTGGCCATCACTGGAAAGAGAGGCCCACTGGACATGTAAACTTTATATGCCCCAGTACAGGGGAATGCCAGGGCCAAAAAGTGGGAGTGGGTGGGTAGGGGAGTGGGTGGGGGGAGGCTATGGGGGACTTTTGGGATAGCATTGGAAATATAAATGAGGAAAATACCTAATTAAAATATATAAAAAAAAAGATTTGGTTCTTTGTTTGAGACATCTATTCCCTTGTTTTTTCTTCAATACTGACACCTCACAAAACCCGGATCACCTTTTTAACATTGAATGGGTCCAACTACCTTATTTTTGTGAAAGCTTTCTGTTTATACAGAAAGTATATGTACTGTCTTCAAATAACAAATTCACAGCATCATTTATTTCTTTGCTTCCAGACTATAGTTATCTCATTATGTTTTTCTCACCATGTGTCATATAATATAGAAAAAAGTCAGAAAAGTCTAACTTTTACAAGTATTTATTTACCTGCACCCACAGAACAACCAGTGTAGGAAACACAGGTAACTTTTAGTCATCATGGCTTCTGATCATAAAGCACTGTATAGGTGCAATACAGTAATGATTGGACCAAAAAAACTGGTACAGGCAGATTGTTATTTTAGCTACTAAATTATTTCCTCAGGCTGGCATGAAGGACTTTTATTTCTGAGTATTAGAGTGGATATATAACTATCTGGTCCATTGATCCAATAAGAATATCAATAAGAAGCATGACTCCATAGAAAACAAAGTTAGCTATCCTAGCTAACTATAAGCCTAAGTTCCATTTTTTATTGGAGTCTCCCACTTGTACTAAGCCATTCCCATTGCCTGACAAACATTAAATCCCAGGCTTCTCTAAGGTTTGGTTTGGGATTTTTGGCAATATCATGGTGTGTGTTGTTTACAGGTACTAGAAACTGCTAATGGGACAAATATATTTTCCCATAGGTCATCTTGAGGTCTTAGGCAAGTGGCTGCAGTTGTTTACTCAAACAAAAGCCACAACAACAGAAAGAAGAGGAGTGTACCAAGGTGGTGTTTCCCTGGAATGGTGCAAAATGGTGTTGTTTTAAACAGATGTAGGAGTGAGTAACTGTGGCATCAGAGTTTGACAAATGTAGAAGCAACCCTTTCACATTGTTCTGTCTCTCTTTAGTGATTTTTAACTTTTCCTAAGTGCTGGTCTATAGCTCGGGCAAGATGGGCATACAGAGTAAAGAGTTTTACTATAGCGTTTTCATATACACACATCACATTTGTTGACTCTCCCTTGTACCCTATCTCTGTTATATCCCACTCCTGTCCTTGTAGCTCCCCTCTGCTTCCTTGGAAGTGCCTCTTTCCCCTATCATAGGATTTCTTTTCATTCTTTCATGCTGCCTCTTCTAGGTTTATTATATCAGTTGTGAAACTGAGTTTTTTTTTTTGTTTTTGTTTTTTGTTTGTTTGTTTTTTGTTTATTTAAAAAAGGGAACTTCCTGGAACTTTCCAGGAAGGGCCTTGTCCTAAATATCAAGAGTCTAGGACTCATATTGGTGATAATGGAAGACAGTGGCCGCCTGGTTACATGGCTGTTCCTCTGTATTAGAATTGTGAGGATTTCTAACCTCAGAATACCTTTCACTAGCTGGTATGCTCTAAAAACAAAAATAAAAGTAGTTTTGATCCCAATGGGATTATGGATCTAAAAAAAAATCGACATTTCTCTAGTCAAAAATCAACAAGTAAGTCCCTCCTCTACCCAATCAGATGATAATCTGTAAGTTGGTTCCTGTGTTACAGATTGGTTTCCATGTTAAGAAGTTGAAAGACTCCAATCAAATGGTCTTAGGAAAATCTATCTAGTAAAATTAATCAGAAGACAGTCTAGGTAAAAATTAACTGAAATATATACAATATATATTTATAAATTTTACCTCAAATAAAGAGAACTATGGGCCAATATTGAAGTCTAGTTAGTGGTATGCATGCTGAGTGGTTTAGGGACACAGTATAATTGCTCTACAACTTCTTTAAAATACATAAAATATGTGGATTGATGAATGAGTAGAAGGAGAGATAATGAGTAGATTTACAATAGAATATAACAAAATACCAGATGTAGAATATAAATGATAGATATCTGAGCATTTCTTATAGAATTTTTAAAAATTCATAAATTTGCAAATATTTATAATAAAATGCTATCGTAAACAACTTTTTGTCTAATGACAGAATTAGACAAAAGGACCAGCCTGTATATATTACTAGATGTTTAGCCAGGTAACTTTGCTAAGACTCTATTTCTTCATCTATAATATGGGACAAAACCACTTTAAGCCCACGTGGTTAATTGAGGATGGAACAAATTATTACTAGTAAAGTTCTTAACTATAGGGCAATGTAAAAGTTTATTAGTTATATTTTTATAAAATTATTTTGCATGTGGAGTAATTGATCATAAAAGATTAAACTGACTTTTCATAGATATCAGATTCTGAGGAATGCAGAATTTATTAGCACCTGGTGACAGGTACACATATCTGAGGGATTAGCCAGCTTCTTTGCTAATCTAGGCATTTTTTTTCTTCTAAGAAGCCATAAGAATTATATTGACATGATGAATTAGATTTTATTTCTATCTTTATTTTCTTGAAAACATCCTACTTTTAAAGGCTCGAACCTATCCCTGGGCTTGGGCTAGAACACACGTAGTGTCTACATGCCACCCCAAAGTTTCTAGTACCTGGTCATCAAAAATGATCTTGTGCCTAGCGACTTTTACAAAGATGGTATTTTCCCTCCTCCCTCCCTCCCTCCCTCCCTCCCTCCCTCCCTCCCTCCCTCCCTCCCTCCCTCCCTCCCTCCCTCTCTCCCTCCCTCCCTTCCTTCCTTCCTTCCTCTTTTCTTCTGACAGATTCTCAGTCTGTAGGCTCAGATGGCTTTGATATTTTGACTTTCACATCTCTCTCTCCTCTGTGCTGGGATATAGGTGTGGGCTATCATTTCCAGTTGAAGAAGATAGTTGTTAGTCATCATGTTACAAGTACAGCGGCATATATAATAGCAGGGTATAGAATTTTGATAGTTACAATGAATCAATTAATTCAATCAGTTTTTTTTAAACATTTAATCCTAAATTAGTCATAGTACTTACTGTTTTTGCAAAGGATCAGAATATTGATTCTCAACATACCAGGCAGTTCACAGGTTCCAGAGAATCCAATGTGCTCTTTTGTACTCCAAATGCACACATATGCACACACACACACACACACACACACACACACACACACACACACACACACACACTGAATGTAAAAGGGATAGAATGAAAGAAGAAAATCAATACTGATGCCTAGGTTTTTGGTCTGAGCCACAAGAAGGATGGAGTTGTTGTTTACTGAGAAGTGAAGGGCCATAACCAGAGCAGGTTTAAGGAATGGAAAGAAGAACTCAGTTGTTCATAAGTTATGTTTAAGAACTTTTTGAATATTCAAGGTTAGAGATTAAGTAGGGAATCAAGTGTGTGTGTGTGTGTGTGTGTGTGTGTGTGTGTGTGTGTGATAGCATTTGTAAATACCTACTGTAGGTATAGTGAGGTGACAAAGTCAAATTATCATGAAAAACAGTCTATGAGAGTCAATTCGATTGGATTGGAAAAGAGTAAAGATGCAAGGGTTGACCCCTGGGTTGCCATTGTTTATAGGTCAAAGACCTGAGCAGTAAATAAGATCAGAAGCTAGAAAAGAATAGTTATTGATAAAGGAGAAAAAAACAAGAGTAGTATATCTTAAAAAAAACAAGAGAAGAAATGTCTTAATGAAAAAATGTATCTGTTTTCATTGCTCATTGCAAACTTGACGTTAAGTATTTTAAAAAGAAGTTTATATCATGGACAGTCTTGAAGACTGAGTCTTTAAATAAGATTGCTGGCCCTGACAATGGCTCCCTTGTTTCTATTACCTCATGGTGAAGAACAAGAGATCACATATAGACAAAGAGACAGAATGACTTAGGGATTGTATTTATGCTTGTAGTTCCATCTGATGAGAACCAACTCATGGTGCCAAAAGAACTATCTTTATTACTCCAAGAGCTATCTCTAGTCATGTGATGACTTCATTAGGCTTAGTTCTTGAAAGTCCCATTACCTGTGTACCACCATACTGAGTATCAGTACACATGTCAACTGTTGGGGAAAACACTCAGTCAATATTCAGATTGTGGTAAGGGAGAGTGAATATTTGTGACAAATACCAAACAATGTGAAGATTGATAAGTTTCCATTGGATGAAGGAATTCAGAGTTTCTGTCTAGAATTTACTAAGCTACTACTGTATTTCAGACATTATTGAGCACTTTCCCACAATAGTAGTAGAGGGGAAAGGTTTAATGGCTACGTTTAATAGATACAACTAAGTATCTCCTGTAGATAGTAAAAAAGAAATGAATTTCCTAACGACATTTAGTGCTGTCTGGAGACAATCAAAAGAGTTCTTCCAGCATGTGTATTCCAGCATCAGAGGTTAGTACAACAGCCCAGAAAGGTGAAGATGGACAAATCATTTATTGTCTCCCCAGGATGAACAATTATGCAAATAATTTTGATTTTGTGTAGAATATATTTGAGGTGATGTATTTGGATTTTACAGTCAGATACATATCTAGCTTAAAACACACAATCCTTTATTTTAAACAAAACAAAACTGAGCAAAATAGGGTAAATGTTTCTTTACAGGGGAAGGAATCATGACCAAAACTTGAGAGCAATGGGTAATAAAACAAACTCCTCAAAATATGTGCAAGTATGTAAAATGGTTATGAAAGAGTGATTTCCCTATATATTGCAAACCAATAGAATGCTCACATGTTCAGTTACTTTTGCTGACTCATAAAGTGCCATCACATTTAAAAGAACCACAACTTGGAAATCTGTCATTTGTCAGAGCTCAGTTGGGACACAAGGATCAATTGAAATAGACAGGCTCCAAGGAGAGCGGAGCCACCATGAAGCTAGCTTACTCCATAGTGGGCAAGTTGTTGAGACATCTCAGATAAGAATGCAGCACAAACACTTTGTTCTTCCTACTTGAGTTCTTAGCTACTGAAGTTCCTGCCAAGAATGCTATCTAAGTTCCAAGAGTGATTATTTCATGGGTTCAAGCTGTAAGTCTTCCTGAAGAGTCCCAGAGTGCTCCTTATAGTCATACTCTATTATCTATGTAAAACATTAGGTGGCATCTAGGTTCAATGGGAACAACATGAGATGCTACCTCCTTGAGAGGTAAAAATGAGAAATGTCATACATAATTTATACTCACCATTCATTTACTTTTGTCATCTATCATTTACTGATAACAATCTTTTCAGAACAAAAATTGCATACACTGAGCCACATATTCAGGGAAGCTATGCTTCTAGAAGTGGCAGGCATTCTATAGTACCAGGCAACTTATTTCCAGGACTCCCTATGTACTTATCTCTGAATCCAAAATGACACAAGGTCACAAATGTAACTACGGTCTATAACTCAGAATTGTTTAAAGGGAAGCATAGAATAGGTCACTGCTGTGGTGTGTTTGTGGTTGGGCGTGCTATATGTACAAAGCTCTAATATGTGAGTTTGGAGTAATCTGTGAAAATTATCTCACATTTTTATGAAGAACCAAATAGAAAGGAAAAAGCAACCCATAATACCCATAATCCATACTAACATTATTTTATAATGTTGAATGCCTTGGGCTTCTTCATAATGGGAGTAATGAATCTTATTCCTAATACTATTTTGTGTTTAGAGAGGCAGTGTGAATTAAGGAACAAAGCCTTGAGATTAGGGATTGGGCAAACCTAATTTCCAAACTTTGTTTGATTATGAGTGAATGACCTTGATTAAACTGTTTCCTCACTGCTGAAGTAAGTCAAGTTGAAATGTAATGAGATGGTGGATGAAAAACATTTAGAATACCCAGTGGTCTCAAACAGCTAAATCCATGTTGGAGAGCAGTATAATAATAATTTTTTTTATGACCTTTAACACTTTCAACTACAGAATGTGTGGAGCAGGAAGAACAGCAGAGTGTTCTTGGATCCTGTGCTTACAATCACTGTCCAAGGCTTCTCAGGAGAATGGTCTCATGGTACAGTTGTTTTTTCTTTTTTCTTTTTTTCTTTTTCCCTAGCATTTATAAACTTGAGAAGTTACTTATGTTCTTAGCACCTCAACTTCCTTATCTATATAAAAATAATAGAAATAAATAGGGGTTTAGCAGTGTGATTATGAGAATCAAGTGAGGCACATTATACTAAATGTGCTTGTGACAGCAAGCAGAGACTGATAATTTTATTAGTCTTACCATTGGTGCTGTACTCACTAGAAATTACTAGATTCTTTAAACTACATTCCATCTTGATTTTGCACTTCATAGATACCACTGAGAAAGTGGGTCTTTCTTTGTGATTCTATGATGATCTGTTCTTCAGCCCCTCTCACCTTCTATATTTTTTCATATATTTTCCCATTGTTGTCTCTGGATTTAGACTTTTTAGATGTTGGGTTCTAAAATGTCTTCGTAGATTGTGTTTTTTTTTTTTTTTTTTACTTTATGCTGTGAACTGTAAACACTTTTCTAGACTATAATATGCCTATTGATTTTATGTGTTTTTTTAAAAATTTTGATGTCATTCAGAGAGAAATGTTCTTGGTAAATTTTAAACCTCTTCTTTTGTGGATCTTGAGTTTTATGCTATAGAAATGATGGCTTTCTTTATGTAAATACTATTTTAAAAACCTATATATTCCATTACTTTTATGTATGGATTTATAATCACCTCTAATATTTAGGGTATACTCATTTGTTATCATTAAAAGTCTTTAGCTATTTCATGTATAACATAGTGCTTATTACTCCTCATTATTTTTTCAAGCAATTTTTCTATTTATTTTCTACATAATTTTAAAGTTATTTGCCTGTTTGAAGACATGTTCTACCCACATGAAATTTATAAACTGCCATAGACAGAATTGCAAATGTTTTATCTTGTTGTTTCTATTGATATTATATGGATTTTGTTTTATTCTAGCTTTATTTTATGCCTCTCCCTAGTATCTTGTCACTCTCTAAATTATTTTTTACTAATTTAAAATGTCTTAATATTCCCGTTTTTATTTTGGTGCTATTATAAAGGGACTTCTCACTTCAATAATATATTTTAAAGATTTATTTACTTTTATTTTATGTGTTTTGCATCTATGTATGAAGGTGTATAGCACATGACCCCAGTGATGGGGAGTCCAGAAGATGGTGCCAGATCTCCTAGAAATAGAGTTAGGGGGATTGTGAGCCACCGTGTGGGTGCTAAGACTTGACCTCTGGTCCTCTGAAAGAAAAGCAAGTGCTATTATCCACTGAGCCAACTCTACAGTCCATTTGAAGTTTTCAGTATCTTATGATGCTGTGTAAAGTTGTAAATACTTTAAACATTGCTGATCTTTTCACATTCTTGCCTATTCCTTCTGCTTTAGTGCAAAGGTGAAAATCCATGAAAATGATTTGAATTTGATATGTTATCTTTAAACTCAGTGGGTAAGATTTTTTCTTGATTTTTTTCTTTACATTACTTAATAGCATAAGCCTGTGGTGGTTAGCTTATGACTACATCTCAAGCACAGTCTACATAGCTCATTGGTTATTCACATTTTCCTAAGATAGTGGTAGCAGTCCCTCTGATTCCTCCAATGCCTTTTAAACAAAGAATGGGCTTAACCAGCGATAAAAAGCCCGTTTCAGCTCATCCCTGGTGCATATGGGGCTGAAAGAGGAAAGAAAGGCAATAGGATTAAGGATCAGAAAAACTCCAGAAAGAAAACTCTAAATGATTTCCAAAACGGAACAGTTCTGGCTTCTGGTGATTTGTGAATTTTGGCTACTGAGTCCACATGCTGGAGCCACAAAGGTCACACCAATCTACCCTGGAAGAAAATGAAGGACATTCCTAAGAAACTGCCTACCAGTGTTTATGTTTAGTTTACTATGCTGGGAAATCTTTAGCCAACAAAATCTTACATCGTAGCTGTATGTGAAAAAGGTAACTGTGATTTGGTGTGAGCACAAAGAAGCAGAAAAAGAAACTGTAAAGGGATCTTCCTTGAAGCTGAAAGGGTTTGAGGCACTGTCCCATAGGACCTAAGTCCCAGCAAAGCATTTGGAAGATCACTGACCTCAGGTACCTACATGCTCGAATTGTTTTTGTCAAAAGGCAAGGTTGTTGGTCAATGCATAGCTTGTGAAGGGGCTCATGGGGTCAAATTTTTCCTGAGGATCATGATAATAAAGACAACTTTATTCATACTTTGGAAGGAGAAAATAGGCTTTTGGTTGCTTCATCCTGTCAGGATCTCAGGCAAGCTTATTATTTCAGGAAAATATTTAAGCACAATTGAGGTTCTCAGTGGAAGCCAATTTCAACTTAGAAACTTCTAAATATATCTTAGCAAACAGGATCAGGATGGCTAGTCAGAAAGAGCTGTCAAGAAAGGCCACCGCAGTGACCCCGTCAGCTGCTCCTAAGGAAGCTTCCATGACTAAGGGTGTGGTGGTCTTGTACAGTTGTTATACTTATGTACCTCTGGGATCTAATGACTGTCTCTTCTCTTCTCTTTACCCTTCCATTTTCAAGCACTAGAATGTAGTTTTAAAACCATGATAAATAAAGAAAAGGAAAACTTGTTTGAAGGCATCTATGCTCAAATAAGATACCCACGGATCAGAATAACCTAGAAGGTAAACAGAGGCTAGTGAAACAGGTACTTCAGGGGCAAGGGCCATCTTAGCAATGATCTGAGTGGATGGTGCGTTGTGCTGTGCTTTCTCTTATGCCCATTCTCTTCATCCTGCTCCAGACTGAGGTTTTTGGTAGACGCTTCCCAATGTCTTCTGGTAAGAGAGGGATATGTTTGGGGGACTGTATCATTTTACTACACAAGCCAGACTCTTGAGTACATTCTCTTGCACCTCCCAACTGGGCCAGCAAATTTGATTCTCAGCCAGCCTTGTCTGTTTTGTGTGCTTAACACAATCTGAACTTTCCCCCAGTACAGGCTGGCTTCTTAGGGTGACTGAACAAGGGAAAGATTGCATGGGGTTCCATATACAGCTTTCCTAATTTACCCCAGTTAGATTGTCTATCTGTCTATTCAAGTTTGTCTTAATGAAGAATAGCTCACCATGGGACTCAAACCAGAGAGTCCGGGCCTGGTATGCAACACGCACACTTGCTTTTATTCAAGAACCTTATAAGTTTGGGACACTATTTTGAATACGTTCTTAAATTTCTCTTGCCTAGCACACCTCCTCAAATATTTTGCAACAGCCCCAGCCTCATTCCAAAAACGAGGAAGAAAAGTGTGGTATGGAAATAACTAAAAAGTTTGTTTTAAAGATGCTGCTTTGCTTTCAGAGTTCCGGAACACCCTATGCTACACTTTCTGAAGTGTTTTTTAAGAAAAGAATACTAGGGGTGGGGGTGGGGTGGGGGGTGTCAAATTTCAAAGAGAGACTGTAGCCTGTAATCAGGCAGTGACTGTGACAATGCTCTGTTAAACATCCAAAAGATCCTTCCAACCAGAGCAACATTTCATGTCCATCAGGGACAAGGGTTATCTACCATTACAATCTCCGCAAGATTTACCCTCACTTCCCTTTTACTTCGGAAGCATCCTGAGTGTAGAAGGCTGTTTGGCACGAGCCAAAGAGTTTAATCTTTTTACAATCATGTCCCCCAAAATGCTCGAGGGTAAACAAAAAGCTTACAAAGTCCACACTAGGATCTTGTGACTCTGTACGCATCTTCTCTTGTCTAGAGAAGAAGTTCCGTTTCCACTTCAAAGCTTCGTAGCAACCACACATAAAGGATTAGACAAAACAGAGAAACAACACAATAAAACATCTCAAGAAAGAAACTTTTTTTCCCCCTTTGAGTAAAAAACTGTTTTAAACAGTGCTGCAAAGAAATACGGAAATATTTTAGCTGTGTAGATTAGAGATGTAAAAGATAGCCTCTTACCTGGGCTTCCTTTGAGATTCCATTTTTCACACAACCAGTGCTTTGCCTTTTTCCTTGCTGGGTCTTAGGATTGTGTAGAGTCCCATTTGTAACAGCACTGTCGTTCAGATTGGCCATTGGTCGGATGTGCTGGAGCCAAGGCAGGTTCGCTTTCTGCAGTCTCCTGGAACTTCAGTTTTCAAGTAACTGAAGTAATGACATAAAGCACTGTAGGGCAGAGCCTTTAAAGGAATCCAACCGGTCAGGAATTTCCAGAAGAAGAACCACAGCCTATCTATTGACTAGATCTTTAGCTGTTACCTTTTACTAGTCTACTCCAGTGGCATTGTGTGTTGCATGGCAACAAACCTGTTTCTGAGAGTACAGTTTACCCTGCTAGCTGCTTTTTGAGGCTAAGGTGATTTGGAGACAAAAGAAAAAAAAATCCAGGGACAAATACTGAGGAGGCGGGCTGAGAGGTGGAGAGACTTTTAAAGATATACACAGCTCACTCAAAGGGTTCAAAGTACTGAAGCACAAAGTACTTACAAAGCTTTCTCTTTCATGAATCCTCTCCCCTTTGCATAAAGTTACAGTGTTTTTTTTCATTGTTAAGCTAAACTTAAAAAAAAAACCCAAATATTCTTTGTGCCAGAAAATTGCATTTGCAAGTGACTTCTAGGAGCTACAGGACAAAGGAGCAGTGAATTGGTCAGTGGGTACCAGGTTTCAATTGGGGTGGGAGAAAAGCTGGTGGTCATTGTTTACTGAAAAATGTGTGAATATATATGTAAGGTGACTAAATCATGTAACATGATTCAAATGGTCAACACTTATCACTGGCCATGGTAAATATTAAATTGCAACAGCATTATTCATAACCCACATAGAAACATATGCACCATACAACATACCAAAGGATGAAATGATGAAGGCTCCCAGGGCATTTAAAATTTAGGAGAGACAGAAATCTGTGAAACAGAACATTCTATTTCTTAAAAGAAATTTATATATCATATTATAACCTTACAGGAGCCATTACCTTCTCTATCAGAACACTCTATTTCTTTCGAGGAATGCATCATTTTTTATCGTATGACCTTAAAAGAGCCATTTATCTTTTCTATATTTCAGTTTTCTGTATATAAAATGAGACAATATATCTGAAGCACAGTAGGAAATGACGCTTGAACTTAAGTTTTCCATTGACTGTTATTGTAAGGCATATGGTGACCATAGATTAATGCTCTACAAATACCTCTGGTTTACCCACTACCCCTATTCTTTCAATACAACAATCATCAGAGGCCTGTTTCTTTCAGTTTTCATCAAAGGGCACTATGGTTTGTTGTGTAATACCAACCATTTATATAGCCTGTTGATATTTCTGAGCCTATCTTTGTGGTTTTCCTCTGTTGATATCAGACAATTATATCTGAGACTAAAGAAGTAACAGGGTATGGTGGTACACTCCTGTAATCCCATTATTGAGGAGCTGGAGGCACAGCAATTGCTAATTCTAGGTTAATTTGGCAGCTTAGAATACATAGTGAGTTCCACACAGAAGTGGATGCTCACAGTCAGCTATTGGATGGAACACAGGGTCCCCAATGGAGGAGTTAGAGAAAGTACCCAAGGAGCTAAAGGGGTCTGCAACCCTATAGGTGGAACAACAATATGAACTAACCAGTACCCCCGGAGCTCGTGTCTCTAGCTGCATATGTATCAGAAGAAGGCCTAGTCGGCCATCATTGGGAAGAGAGGCCCCTTGGCCTTACAAACTTTATATGCCTCAGTACAGGGGAACCCCAGGGCCAAGAAGTGGAGTGGGTGGGTAAGGGATTGGGGGGGGTAGGGTTTGGGGGACTTTTGGGATATCATTTGAAATGTAAATGAAGAAAATACCTAATTAAAAAAATAAATTGAAAAAAAAAAGAAAAAAGAATACATAGTGAGTTCCAGCCTAGACCACACTACAAATTGAGGCCCTCTCTTAACTTTTTTTTTTTATATTTCTGTTTCTTCACCCCATCCCAGTCTGATTCCTCTCCTGAACATGTGAAACTAAGCTTCTGCTTTTGAGATGAGTCTTAGCAATTAATCTTTCTTTACATGCTTGCTGTTTTGGAGCTCACCATAAATTTCTCTGGCATACTTCGTCTTGCAGTAGACCACATGACTCTCTTTCAGGTGCTTTGTCCCATACTTGGGAGGAAAGATGCTAAGAGAGAGACTAAGAAGACTGAATCTATAGGTCTTGCTGAGTTTCTTAACCGAGTGTAAAATGAATAGCAAAACTCTGGGCAATCTACCTTGAATCTTTGAATCATCCACTTGAATGACACTATGTCATATAAATCTATAATTTATTATATTGGCTGTGTTTTCTTGTTAATTTACTATGTTACTACCCTTTAGTATAGGGAAGGGATTGCTCATTTTCCTGTCTTAGTACAGAATCAAGACTTTTAAACACCAAGTACATAGAAATGAAGTCCACTTATTGGGCCAATGACACAAATAAATGAACAGACAGCAAACAAATAAATAAAATAATGACTTCTGTTGCCAGAGCCTTATATCCTGATGTAAATTGTCTTATTTCTCTGCAAAATAAAGTGTCTCCCAGAAGAAGCAATGATAATGATAATGTGACCACAAATTTCATCCAAGTATCCCTGTTTCCCTTATGTCTGGATGAGTAAGACAAAGTCTGGAGCACAATGATATTGAGTAAATGCTAAGTCTATGTCCAACAAATTTGTTTCCATCTCAGAGTTTTTATTGCATTTGTCCCAACTGTCATCAGAGCAGAATGAACTTTCTACTGGTTTCTTTCTTCTGAGGCTGTTACAGTGGGTAGTGGGCATTAAATCTTTGCTGGCTCACTTCCTACTAAATTTTGCACAACAGAGTGATAAAGAACTAGGAGAAAGTACTGCCTGTTGTTGGCCTGACTGACTACCTCACATTACCCAGAAAGATAATGTGAAGACATTATGTTATTTTTGACTGAGTGCTATTGTTCTGTACAGGATTGATAATGATAATTTAATCTTGATGCTGGAGACTTAACCTTGAGCCTTGAACTGCTCGTTGTGGTGACTCTTATAAAGCACTATCCATAACTTCTAAAACTAGACTTTGAATGGGGAATTTTAAGATCAAACTAACAATTTAGAGAGCAGAAGATCTTTCTTCCTCTCCTCTTCTGCATGTTTCCCATTTTATTTATACTTCGCTTCATCCTCATATTTTTCTTTACTTGCTTTCTATACAGAGTCAAAAGTTACATGTAAAGAAAACATCTCAAAAGCACATTAAGTTTCCCTCTGTTCCCATGTATCAAATTTTGTAATTACACATAGGCCTTTAAGAGAGATCTATTACAAGGTCTCAGTCTTGAACATGTGTGTTTGCATGTGGAGTCATGTATGTTTATATATGTTATGTGTAAGCAGGTGTACATGGAGGAGAGAGTTCAGTATTAGGTGTCTTCAATCTCTTTCCAACTTAGGTTTTTGTTTTTGTTTTGTTTTTGAGATTCTAATTATGTCATTTCTCTTTTCTCTTTCTTCTTCACATCCCCTACCATAGCTCTCCTAGCTCTCTTTCAAATTCATGTCCTCTTTATTCATTAATTATTGTCACATGCCCATATGTGCATACATATGCATATATATTTCTAAATGTAATCTGCTCTGTTTGTGCATTGTTGTTCATGTGTATGTTTTCAGGGTTGACCATTTTTGTACTGGAAAAATCAATTAGTGTGCTCTTCCTTGGAGAAGTCTAATTCTCCTGCTCTCTGCATTCCTTAGTAGTCCATAGTGCTTTTGCAGGGTTAAGGCCATGTGAGCTTTCCCCTGTCTACTTTGGTATGTCTGTTGTTGATGTCCCTTAGTTTTTTTGTTTGTTTTTTTTTGTTTTTTGTTTTCCGTTTTTTTTTTTTTTTGAGACAGAGT
The DNA here is from genome assembly GCF_000001635.26 of Mus musculus. Taxonomy (NCBI): domain Eukaryota; kingdom Metazoa; phylum Chordata; class Mammalia; order Rodentia; family Muridae; genus Mus; species Mus musculus. The sequence goes on along the minus strand of NC_000068.7, from coordinate 139,490,378 downwards.
CATGATCCCCTGTCTCTACCAATGTTGACTTTTTATGTAAGTAACCAGCAAGCTTGAATACAGCAAGCATTTTGCTGAATGAGTCTTTCCCCATCCTCACTCCTGAACCTTTTCTGACACTTTGCAATGTATATGCATTGCAGCATGCTCAAAATCTCCTTAGTTTACCTATCCTTTGCATTGGTTTACTTCTGGGAGTAAAGTCAGTGGTGGGTCATTGCTTTGTACCATCTATCAAAGTAAATGTGACATTCTGTTCAAATGAAGGGATCCTTTGGGTTTAACAGTAAAATAGTAAATATTTAGCAAAATTTTAGTGCTTTTAATTAATTAAGTGAATTTTAGGTTAATCAGAAAACCTGATAATGGTTTGAATAACTACTGCTGTGTCTTCAGATACAGCAATCAATGCAACACCCCCAGGCTCTTTCTAAGAATTAATATTTAGGAGTGCCTTCACAGTCACTATTTGAGATGGTTGTCATTATTGAAGATAAAAGTAAGCCTGCCCCTGCATGGCAAATAGCAAAAATGAATCAAGTCAATGATAGTTTTATGTTTTCTGATGACTCTTTGTTTTGCCCAGAAGTCTGTGTCAAAAAAAAAAAAAACAAAAACAAAACAACAACAACAACAAAAAAAACCTGTTAATTAAGCAGACACAAGGAAAGACAAAAGAATGTAGAAAGACAATAAAGAGATGCTCAGAGGTTTCTCAGTATATTCTGAAGAAAGCTCTAACTATATGAGAGTTGTTACAAAGTGAAGGAAATGAATGGTTAGAATTGTACAAAATTAGATCAGTGCAAATCTACGACTTATCCATCAATTAATCTTTATCTATTTGATAGAGCAGGTTTGATGTGGAAACTAACATTTCAACAGGTTAGGTGACTTCTCAATGTCATGGGAATAATATGCAAAGGAAGCTCACGAACTTAAAACATCTGGATACCAGTGTACCTACCATGGATGCCTTTCCTTTGGATATAGAGTTGACGAGCATTAGCCACCAAGGAAAGAAATAATGTGACCAAACAATGGGTAAATACTTTATTTTGCCTTTCCAGTACAGTAAAATCTTGCAACACATTAAGTAGTTATGAAGAATTAATGACATCTTGGTGTTGCCTAATAAATCTACCTAGAACTTAATTTTCCTGAAATATTAAGTCTGGAAAAACTCTCATTGGTGTAGATAATTTCATTTCAAAAACTGCCTCAACACCAAGATTTAGTCACAGTGGCATAAAAATGTAAACTATTGTTGGACTGAGGGGTGTGGGGGATTAGGGGGAGGGAGAAAATGCCTGTGTCCCTCCAGAGTTCCTGTGTTCTTGGCAGGTGGAAGCGGGAGGGCTGTTGGTTGTTTACACTCCGCCCCAGGGTGAACATCTAAGCCACTGACCCCACAAGGCAGGGGGTGGACAAGGGGCAGTCTCAGATACCAGGGGCCCCAGGGCGACACCCTCAGCTCCGAGATACGGGAGAGAAAGCAGAGGGAGGGAGGTTCCCCATGCAGGCAAGAGTCCTTAGTCAAGTCTATGGCTGGAATACAGGAAGGCCTTCTGATGGGAGATTAGGCATGGCTAGTTAGGAGAAAGCCTATCTTATCATCCAAGCACAGCAGGCCTTGATGAACAGAGACAGTCTATGGTTTTAGAGCTTTATTGTAGAAAGGCAGGGGGAAAGAGAAGGAGAGAGAGAGAGAAAGAGAGAGAGAGAGAGAGTGAGAGAGAGAGAAACTGGCTGTACTGGCTAGTTTTGTGTCAACTTGACACAGGCTGGAGTTATCACAGAGAAAGGAGTTTCAGTTGAGGAAATGCCTCCATGAGATCCAGCTGATTAAAGACTCTTATCAGAGCCATTGCTATTTTGATTGTGAAGATTCTGTGGTTCTGGTTAACTGGGCCTGAAGAATCAGCTGTGATTAACAAGATACCAGAACTACTAAATCAAAAACTTTGCATTACTGGGACTATTGATGCTGGTTAGCTGGAGCTAAGAAATTAGCTATGATTAAGAAGAGACCAGCATCATTGAGGTGACATCTTCTGGGAAATGTTTTCTGAAAGCACAGAGAGGCTGTGTTCCAGAGATATCCAAGGTTGTACCTTGTGCTGTGGCTGGACTTAGTAATGTGTAAGAGTTACCCAGGTGGTACTAGTTTTGAAGGCATGAGGGGTCATGAAGAACCGCTGAGGCTTAGCAATATGAAATGCCATGGAAGGCCGTTGGTGAAGGTTTAGCCTCAGTTGTAATTGATGGCCCAGGACTGAAGGGCCATGCAAAGGAGTTGAGGCTTGGCACCATGAAGGGAGCCTATAAGAGGCTATTGTTGAAGCCAAGTTACAGTAGAAGACAGCAGCGTTTTGGAGATGCCAGTACCATGAGATGACCACCAAGAACAGCAGCAGCAGTGGAGTATAGGCAGCTGGAGCCTAAAAGACAAGCTGTGCACTACAAAGGACAGGGGTGGAGAAGTGACCTAAGCCCTTGGAGGAGCTCAGAAGATGGTGAGTTGGATCCCAGACATTGGGCAGTTGGAGTTTAATTTTTGCTTTTGATTGTGACTGTACCATGCTATTTTTCCCTCTTGAAGGAAGAAAGTATTTTAGTGGATTCCACAGTTAAGAGACTTTTAATTGGATTTTAAAGGATATTGAATATTTTAGAAGGATTGAACTTTTAATATGTAAAGACTGTGGGATATTTAAAGTTGTTTAGATCTTGGGGATGAATAAGAAACTAAGGGTTGAGGCTTACTAGTGATGTGTTTGTGTGTCAAGTTGACAAGGGGTCAATTGTACTGGCTAGTTTTGTGTCAACTTGACACAAGCTGGAATTAACACAGAGAAAGGAGCTTCAGTTGGGGAAATGCCTCCATGAGATCCAGCTGTAAGGCATTTTCTTAACTAGTGATCAAGGGGAAAAGGCCCCTTGTGGGTGGGACCATCTCTGGGCTGGTAGTCTTGGGTTCTATAACAGAGCAGGCTGAGCAAGCCAGGGGAAGCAAACCAGTAAAGAAACATCCCTCCATGGCCTCTGCATCAGCTCCTGCTTCCTGACCTGCTTAAGTTCCAGTCCTGACTTCCTTGGTGATGAATGGCCATATGGAAGTGTAAGCTGAATAAACCCTTTCCTCCCCAAGTGCTTCTTGGTCATGATATTTGTGCAGGAATAGAAACTCTAAGACACCGGCCATGGCCAAGAGGAGAGAAGGGGGAAAGGAAAGAGAGAAAAAGAGTTAGAGAGTAAGAAATGTTAAATAGAGTAAGTGAAAGCTTAAGAGAGTGAGGAAAGAGAGCAAGGTGGGGCCAAGCAGCCCCTATTATAGTGGACTGTGTTATCTTGTAGTTGCTAGGTAACTCGGAGGAGTCTAGCCTGAAGGTCAGAAGCTTGGGACATTGTGTACGGGATTAAAAGCCATGCTTCTCCTGTGGGGGGCTTTGGGGGCAGTGACTTTGACAGAAGCCAGGGATCCAGGAGACATGAGGGAATGCCTACCGTCCCATGTGGGTGGGAATTATCACCACCAGGTTTCACCAGGGTTCAGACCTCAGCTCAACCGGAGTCCAAGCTGTCTGTGTATAGCCCATTGCCCCACAAACTATATGTGGCCAAATATCAAATCTGGATTGAGCCAGAAGTCATTGACATTGATTGAGAAAACAGAAAGCAACTACATCAACTTGCCTATTTTCTCATGGAAATTATAGATTTTAATCAGCTTAGGTTTAGAGCTTTTAATAAAGATCAAGATAGATTTAGTTTTCATATCTCCAGATTTTGTGGCCTACTGAGATTAGGAAGATTATCTGCAATAAAAATCCTTCTCACAGCTTTGCTCCAAAATACACCCTGGCTAAAGCTATAGCTACAGGTTCTACCGGCATTTCCTTTAGATTGCTTAAGCTTAGGTGGTGGTACTTGAGAGACAGTTTATTATGTGTCATGTCTCTCTCTTTGTCTGGGCAGGTTATGTGACGATAGATGCCCTGTGCTCTGTAGTGTGAGTCATGTGTACTGTGAATTTCACATTTATGGCATCAGAGTTGTGCCAAGAGGGCACAGGAGTCATGAGCAAAGAATCTGTCCCTGTTCTCTTCTTCTTTATTCTGACGTGTGTTTATGTAATGGCCAGTGGTATGGCAGCCAGTTGTCCTCAGTAATAGCAATATTTGTGAAACTGTTATCAGCTTGCATTGTTTCTTTGTTTTACCTACCCATTTTTCTTGAACACCTCCCAAGTAAGTCCTTGAGCTCAAATCTTTGTCTCTGAGACTATGTGCATGAACCTAAATTAGAACAAATGTACTCCATATAGTCCAGTCAGATATGTTGATCTGAAGTATAACTGTTTTTTGAGTGATCAATATTAGATTACCCTGAAGATTAAGAGAGAGGCATGAATGGGAAGTTCTACACATTCTTTGAATAAACTCTCAGGAAATTTGGAAACAAAGTTCTCTTATGTCTCTGATAAGAAAGAACTGTGAACCGGACATGGAGATAGTGCCTACAATCTGAATTGAAGAGGAACATTATTGACTTTGAATCATCATATGAAAACCTACAATTGGAATGAGGTATAGGTCCTGAAATATCTTCTAGAGCAAGTTTTGTGAATAGAAAAGAAATAAAATGAATTGTTTTTTCCCAATACTGTCCTAGAAAAAAATCCATTTCTATTCCTACTTAGTAAGGCATGGTAAATAAATGAAATGTTCACTTTCATCAGGAACAGATGTATTTGATGTGAATGTAGATGGAGTTAACTACCCTAAGAACAACAGCCCAACCCTAGTGTACTCCCTCTGTACACTCAGACAGGGAGAATCTGGTTTCCTCAGTTTTCTACCATTATTGGGTCATTCAAATCACTCAGCCATTGTGTCTTCCTCTCATATTCAAGCTAGGAATGTCACATATATTTTATTTTCTTTTGTGACAAACCTCTGTTTGATATTCCCAGAAAATGTGGAGTGCTTTGAAAAAGCCCGAAGTGCGTAATTATATGGATAATCTATTATGATCAACCAAGTTCCCCTTTTATAAAATAAAATAAATTTACTATTTATATTGTGCATCATGATGGGTCTTGCAACATACTCATACACTGTAGAATGGCATAGACAAGATAATTGACATATATTTTCTTACCACACTTTACTGTGTGTGGGACAACACTTAACAGCTAATCTTTTAGTAATTGGCCAGTGTATTGTACATTGCTTCTAACTATAGCATCGTATTGAATTAGATCTATCAAACATTCCAATTTAACTGATTTTTTTTGTGTCTTTTAACACTTTTTAAAACCAATTTTATCATGTAAGGTAATATACAGTTATTGGGGTATGGAAAAATTGAGGGAAGAGTTACTCTGCTGACCACACTATTATTTCAATTAATTTTATGTATGTAAAGCATAACAAAGGGTCGGTATATCATCCATATTAGGGATGTTTGAAATGTATATTTTTAATATTTACTTATTAAATTTTATTTTAAAATAAACTTTATTATAATATTGAAAATAAATAAAACATCATACCCCAAAATTAAGTAGACCAAAGTCTATACAACTAAATGAATTTCTATACAGTTAGACTAGGCATTCATATTTGAATTGTGGGGTTTCACATCAAATTTTACACTTTATTATTAAATATTTTGTACATTTATCCACCACCAAACCCCAAATATCCATGACAGAATTAGAACTAGAAAAACACTTTCTGTATATGTTATATATACTTTTATATATACTTTTACATAATTTGTGTTATTTACCTGCATTCAGTCTTTTTTTTTCTTTTTTATTGAAGATAGATTCTTTTATCATGCAATATATCTAGATTATAGTTTCCACTTCCTTTACTCTACCCAGTTCCTCTCCCTACTCACAGGATCTAGTCCTTGGGGCTTCTCATTAGAAATAAACAGGTTTCTAAGAGGTAACAACCAAAAATGACAAAATAAAATTTTAAAAAAGGTGAAGCAAAGACTTTTCATATCAAAATTGGAAGACGCAATCCAACAGGAGGAAAGATGTCCCAAGAGCAGGTGAAAGAGTCAAATACCCACTTTTTCATAATTAGGAGTCCCATAGAAATACTAAGCTAATATCTGTAGCTTATATGCCGAGGACCTAGTACAGATCCATATAGAGCCTGTGCTTGCTGCTTCAGTGTCATGAACCTTGCTTAGTTGACTCAGAAGGCCATGTTTTCCTGGTTTCTTTCCTCCCCTCTGACTTCTAAAATCTTCATGCCTCCTCTTCTGCATGAGTCCCTAAAATCTGAGAGGAGAGATTTGATAAAGACCTACTATTTAGACTCTCTCTGCATAATATTTGGCTGTGAGTTTCTGCACCTGTTTCCATGTGATGCTGGAGGAAGCTTCTCTGATGATGACCGACTAAAGCACTGATCTATGAGTATAGAAAAATACTATTTAGAATAATAATAGTAATAATAATACAAATTGGTTTTATCCTAGGTCTCTGGACTGTCTAGTCTCTGGGTCTTGGTTTCTCAAGTAGTGTCAGATATGGGTTCCTTCTCATGGAGCAAGTCTTAAGTCAAATCAGATAATAGTTGGTTACTTACACGAGTCCTGTGCCACCACTGAGCTAGCATACTTTGCAGGCTAGATAGATTGTAGGTCAAAGGTTTTGTGGCTATGTTGTTGTTCATATTTCACTTTTGGTAGCCTGAAGAATAACTTTCTTCAGAATAGGGGTGAAGGCTCCATGTAGACTACCTTGTCTTCTCTATGTTCAATGAGTTGTGTGGATATTGTCCTTGGCAATTGGGCCTACTGTCAGTTTGAGGAGAGCAACTCTTTGTCTTAGCATATGCCTGGTTTGGTTTTGTTTTGTTTTGGTGATTTCCATGGAACCCCCTTGACCAACAACTCAATTGGATGCAACCCAGTCTCTCTACCTGAAGCCATGACCTGCTGTAAGATTAGGCTAGTTGAGGCTCTGTGTCTCTCGTCACTAGGAGTCCTCATTAGGGTCACCATTATAGATTCCAGGACGTTTCCACTGCACTAGCTTTCTACGCCACCACCCAAATACTCCCCAAATTTAATCATCTGTCTCTGCACTTTCTCCCCACATCCCATCCCCTTGCACACACCAAATCCCTCTCATCCCCGTCTCTATCAATCTCTGGTTCATCCATAAAATATATTCTATTTCCCCTTCCCAGGGGGATTCATGCATTCCCCACCATAGTCCTTCTCGTTATTTGACCTCTCCGAGTCTATGGGCTGTAGCTTGATTATCATTTTCTTAATTGCTAATATATGCTTATAAGTGAATGAATACCATATTTGTCTTTCTGGATCTGTTTTACTTCACTTAGAATGATTTTTTTTCTAGTTTGAACATTTGCCTGTAAATTTCATGATGTCATTTTTCTTTTAACAGATGAGGAATACTCAACTGTGTAAATGTATCACATTTTAAATCCATTCTTCTGTTGAGGAAAATCTAGGTTGTTTCCAGTTTCTGGCTGTTATGAATAAAGCCACATTGAACATGTTTGAGCAAGTGGTAAAATGAAGTGTCTTTTGGGTGTGTGACCAAGAGTGGCTTATCTGAATCTTGAGGTAGGTTGAGTCTCATTTTTCTGCTAGATTGATTTACATAGTGGCTGTACATGTTTTCATTCACATTAGTAGTGGAGGAGAGTGTCTCTGTGCTTTCATACTCTTCGGCATTAGCTATCACATGTGAGATCTTAGTCATCTGGTAGGTGTACGATGGAATCTGAAAGTAGTTTTGATTTGCATGTCCATGATGGCTAAAGATGTTGAGTATTTCTGTAAGTGCTTTTTAGCCATTTGAGATTACTTTACTGAGAATTTTCTGTTTAGATCTGTATCTCATTTTAATATTAGATTATTTGCTTTTTTAATATCTAGTTTCTTGAATTTTTAATATATATTTTGGAGAGTAGTCTGCTATCAGATATAGAGTTTTTTAAAAAAATATTTTCCGACTCTACATGATCCTGCTTTGTCCAATTGTTGGTGCCCTCTGCCTTACAGAAGCCTTTTGGTTTCATAAAGTCCCATTTATTGATTGTTGATCTTAGTGCCTGTGTTATCAGAATCCTGTTCAGGAAGTTGCCTTAGGTGCTAATGTGTTCTAGGCTATTTCCTGCTTTTTCTTATTGGGTTCAGTGTGTCTGGTTTTATGTTGAAGTCTTTGATCCACTTGAACTTGAGTTTTGTGCAGGGTGATAAACATGGATCTATTTGCATTCTTCTACATGCTGACATCCATTTATACCAGCATCTTTTGTTGAAGATGTCTTTTTCTCAGTGTGTTTTTGGCTTCTTTATCAAAAATCAGGTGTCCACATGAGTGTAGATTTATGTCTTGGTCTTCAGTTCAACTCCATTGACCACAGTGTCTATTTTTATTCCAACAGCATGTGGTTTTTATTACAATAGCTTTGTAGTATGGTGAGACCTGTAGTACTTTTACTGTTCTTCTTTTATTGCCAGGACTGTCTTTAGATATCCTTTTTTTTCCCCTTATGAACTTGAGTATTGTCCTTACCAGGTCTGTAAAGTACTGTATTTGAATCTTGATGGGGGAATCTTGATACATTGAATCTGTAGTTTGCTTTTGGTAAGATGGCCATTTAAAAAATATTTATTTATTTATTATTGGGTATTTATTTCATTTACATTTCCGACGCTATCCCAAAAGTCCCCCACACCCTCCCACACCCACTCCCCCACCCACCCACTCCCACCTCTTGGCCCTGGCATTCCCCTGTACTAAGATGGCCATTTTTATTATTTTGATCTTACCAATCCATGAGTGTAGGAGATTGTTCCATCTTCTCTATAGCTTCTTCAATTTTCTTCTTTAAAGATTTAAAGTTGGTATTCTAAAAGTCTTTCACTTGCTTGGTTTGAGGTAACCGAAGATATTTTATTTGAGGCTATTGTGCAAGGCATTTTTCTGATTTCTTTCTCAGTTCATTTATCATTTTAAAATAGGAAGATGACTAATTTGTGGTTTAATCTTATAAAATTTGCCACTTCACTGAAAGTGTTTATCAGCTATAGCAATTCCCTGATGGTATTTTGTGGTCACTTATGCATGCGATTGTCTGATCTGTGAATAGCGATACTTTTACTTCTTCCTTTCCAATTTGTAAACCCTTGATCTCCTTCAGTTGTTTTATTTCTCTAGCTAAAACTTCAATTACTATATTGGCCATATTTGTAGAGAGTGGATAACCTTATATCATTCCTAATTTTAGTGGAGTTGCTTCTAGTTTCCATTTAATCTGATGTTGGCTTTGGGATTGTTGTAAATGGCCTTTATTATGTGTAGGTATGTTCCTTGTATTCTTAATCTCTCCATGATTTTTTGTCATGAAGGCATGTTGGATTATGTCAAAGACGTTTTCTGAATCTAATAAGATCATGTGGCTCTTTTCTTTCAATTTATTTATATGGTGGGTAGACTTAATGATTTTCATATATTGAACCATCCCTGCAAATCTGGGATAAAGCCTAATTTACCATGGTCTCTTCTCTTTTTGATGCATTCTTGGATTCAGTTTGCAAGTATTTTATAGAGTATTTTTGCATCTATATGTTGTGCATAATATTAAAAATCAACTCACGCTATCGCCGGCTAGGCACCGGCTGGTGGTCTCAGTCTGTTCCCAGTCCAGCACACAGGCTGAAATCTCATGTTTTCCCTTTGCCAAATCCTGTCCCACCTAAGTTGGCTCTGCTTTCCAGAGCTCTGAGATTGCTCTCTCCTCTCCACACTGGCTGCTGCCAAATCCACTCAGCACTCTCAAATTTCCATGGTTAGCTGGGGTGCACTTTCACAAACCCACTCTCTGCCGCAGTTACCTTCCCCTGGAGTGCAGTTGAATCACTGTGAGAAGGAAAACACCAGACAATCTTAGTTTAGAATCAACAGAACACAATCGCTGGTCACAGAACCTAGTATCCTAATTTCACCAACTATTCTAAGTTAGAAATCTTCCAGTGGTGGACCTTAGTGGATCTGCCACCCGAACTAATAGCCTCTGGCCTACATCGTGTCTCCTTGCTTCCACAGTCCAAAGGACCGTCCTCTCTCCTGCCTTCCCTCTTCCTCTCAGACCCAGAAGTCTTGCCTTCTTCTTCATTGGCCACAGTAATTGGCTTCTTGTACTTATTATTTTAATCAATTAGGGAAAATTCTGCTACATGTATGTTAACTAGAGAAATTTGTAATTCTCTTTCTTTTTGAGATTTTATGTGGTTTGGTATCAGAGTAACTGTAGCTTCATAAAATGAAATGGACAATGTTCCTTCTGGCCCTAGAATTTTTGTTGTTCAAAGACTTTTTTCTTTTTTTTTTTTTTTTTTGAGGCAGGCTTTCTCTGTGTAGCCCCGGCTGTCTTAGAACTCACTCTGTAGACCAGGCTGGTCTCGAACTAGAAATCCACCTGCCTCTGTCTCCCAAGTGCTGGGATTAAAGGTGTTGAGAGACTTTTAATGACTGCTTCTATTTCCTTAAGGGTAACAGGTGTAACCTTAAGTTTTAGACTTGTTTTATTGTTCATCTGATTTTGATTTAACTTAGATAAGTGGTAGTTGTTGAGAAAATTATCCATTTCTTTTAGATTTTACAATTTTGTGGAGTACATGTTTTTAAAGTCTGTTTTTATGATTTCCTTGGTGTCTGTTTTTCTGTCCCCCCCTTTTTTTCCGATTTTGCTAATTTGTATATTCACTTTCTGTCTTTGAGTTGGTTTGGATAAGGACTTGTATAGGTTGTTGATTTTTTTCAAAATATCAACACTTTGTTTCACTGATACTTTGTGTTGTTAGTTTCTTTTCTATTTTTATTGATTTCAGCTCTCAGTACATTTCTTGACCTCTACTTGTCTTGGTTGTGCTTACTTCTTTTTCTTCTAGAGCTTTCCGGTGTGATACTATGAAACTTCTTTTTAAAAAATAATATTTATTTATTTTATTTATATGAGTACACTGTAGCTGTCTTCAGACACACCAGAAGAGGCCATCAGATCCCATTACAGATGGTTGTGAGCCACCATGTGGTTGCAGGGAATTGAACTCAGCATGCCTGGAAGAGCAGTCAGTGCTCTTAACCACTGAACCATCTCTCAATCCCTTCTTTACTTTTTAATGCAGGTTCTTAGTGCTATAAATGTTGCTCTTGGAACCATTTTCATTGTGCCCCATAAGTTTGTGTATGCTGTGCATTTGTTTTCATTATTTGAAATATTTTAATTTCTTTATTTCTGTCTTGACCTAGACTTTACTTAGTAGAGAGTTGTTTGATATCTATTAGTTGTAAGCCATCTGTTATTTCTGTTGTTAATATCTAGTTTTAATCCACTGTGGCTTGATAGAAAGTAAGGAGTTATTTCAGTTTCTTTGATCTGTTGAGACTTGTTTTGTGTCTGAAAATGTGGTCAGTTTTGGAGAAAGTTTCATGAGGTACGGAGAAGGTACATTCTTTTGTATTTTGGTGAAATATTCTGTAGAAATCTGTAAAGGCCCATTTGTTTTATACAGTCTGTTGGGTCAAGTATTTCTACATTTAGTGTTTGTCTGGATGATCTGTCCATTGATGAGAGTTGGGTCTCCCATTATCAGTGTGTGAGGGTCAATATGTGATTTAAGCTATAGTAGTGTTTACATCACAAATTAGGCTGCCCTAATTTAGGGAATAGATATTAAGAATTGAAATGCCATCTTGGTGGATTTTTCCTTTAAAGACTATGTAGTTTCCCTTGGCATTTAATTTCTGCAGTTCCTTAAAAGTTCCGGTCATTAAATTCTTGTCTGAACTGCAGCTGACAAAGATTTTCTTCCATTCCATGGGCTGCTGACTATGATGATTTTTCCTTGGCTATACAGAAACCTTTTATTTTCTTGTAGTCTTATCTGTTGTTCTTGGACTTGGGTCCTGTAAGGTTGGCATTCTCTTTAAAAGGTTCTTACTTATTCCAGTACCTTGAAAGGTGTCTCTTGTGTTTTCTTCTAAAAGTGTCAGTGTTTCTTTTAAATTAAGGAATTTGATCCATTTTGACTTTTGTACAAGATGAAGGATATATATTGAATTTTATTATTCTGCAGATAGAAATTCAATTTTGCCATCATCATTTGTTGACTGTGCTATCTTTATCCCAAAGCATATTTTTGTCTCTTTACCAAAAATTAAGTGGATATAGCTTTAATATTTTATTTTTTCCTTCATTCTATTCCATTGACTCACCTGTCTTTTTGTTAATGCCAGTAACAGGTTGTCTTTATCATTACAGCTCTATAGTGTAATTTGAGGTCAAGCATTATAATGCCTCTAATATTGTTCTTATTAATTAGGATTGTTTTAATTGCTTGTGTTCTTTGTGGTCCCATATGAATCTTGTTTTTTTTCCCTAAAGCTGTGAACTCTGACATGGGGAATTTGATAGATATTGCATTGATTCTTCAAATTAATATTGTTAGTGTAGACATTTTCATAATATTAATAGGTGGTTGCAAGCCCTCTGATAGAGGTACTGGGAACTGAATTCAGATCATCTGTGAGAGCAGCAAGAGCTCTTAAGTGGTAAGCCATCCTTTCAGCTTGAAGATATAGATTATTAATGGTTATACAAGTTACATTTGTATTGTCAAGTTGAGCACCCCAAATACCTTTTAGCACTTTTTTTGTTACAATTGAATTTACATAAACAATAGTATGCAGTTTAAATATGTAGATTAATAAACTTAAAAATGTAAGTGCACATGGGAACTCCCACCCTTACCAATGTATAGGATATTTTCATCATTTTAGATATCTTAATTCCATGCCCCACTTACAAATTCTATAATCCTAAAGAAACTACTGTCTTAATCCATAACGCCATATATGATTTCTGTCTGATACTATATAAACAGAATTACATAGAATTTATTATTTTTACTCTGTATGTGTGGTTGTGGTTGTACATACTTGCTTGAATGTGTGTGTGTGTGTATGCACATGTGGAGGTTGGTTGATACTGAATGTCTTAATTACTTTCTACCTTATGTTTTACACCTAGGGATTACTGTTTGGGCTGGACTGGCTGGTTAATGAGCTTCAGCAATCTTCCTATCTCCCCTTCCCCAGCACTGAGATTATAAGGACATGTTGCCATGTACAGGTTTTTCTTTCTTTCTTTCTTTCTTTCTTTCTTTCTTTCTTTCTTTCTTTCTTTCTTCCTTCCTTCCTTCCTTCCTTCCTCCCTCCCTCCCTCCCTCCCTCCCTCCCTCCCTCCCTCCCTCCCTCTTTCTTTCTTTCTTTCTTTCTTTCTTTCTTTCTTTCTTTCTTTCTTTCTTTCTTTCTTCCTGGTGCTTGTGCTTGTATAGCAAGCACCGTAGCAATGGAGCTATCTCTTCTGTCATAAACACACACTACATAGTATACTTATTGCCTGCTTATTTTCTCCTAATTTGCTTGAGAAAAATTTTCAGTTTGCAACTGAAAAAATATGTAACATTCACTTACTTATTTTTATTGTGCTATAATACTGTATTTTATGTACATAGTACAATTTATTCCTTAATGTATTCTGGTCATTTGAGCTATTTCAAAGTTTTAGGAGTTAAAATTATCAATACTGACAACCATATAATGCCTTTCTATTGGATGCCTATCCAGATGTAAGCTTACTGGGCCATATGCTGGGACATACTTTAAGTATCTCATCTCATTATGATTTGTGTGCTACTATTATAACATAGACTTGACAGTAGTTAAATACAAAAATCTTAAGGTTAAATTCAATGTTTTTATTTTCAAGATAGAAACTTGTTTGAAATTTAAGATTCCAAATAATTGCCCTTCCGCTCGACTCGAGACTCGAGCCCCGGGCTACCTTGCCAGCAGAGTCTTGCCCAACACCCGCAAGGGCCCACACGGGACTCCCCACGGGACCCTAAGACCTCTGGTGAGTGGAACACAGCGCCTGCCCCAATCCAATCTCGCGGAACTTGAGACTGCGGTACATAGGGAAGCAGGCTACCCGGGCTTAATATGGGGCACAAACCCCTTCCACTCCACTCGAGCCCCGGGCTACCTTGCCAGCTGAGTCGCCTGACACCCGCAAGGGCCCACACAGGATTCCACACGTGATCCTAAGACCTCTAGTGAGTGGAACACAACTTCTGCCAGGAGTCTGGTTCGAACACCAGATATCTGGGTACCTGCCTTGCAAGAAGAGAGCTTGCCTGCAGAGAATACTCTGCCCACTGAAACTAAGGAGAGTGCTACCCTCCAGGTCTGCTCATAGAGGCTAACAGAGTCACCTGAAGAACAAGCTCTTAACAGTGACAACTAAAACAGCTAGCTTCAGAGATTACCAGATGGCAAAAGGCAAACGTAAGAATCCTACTAACAGAAATCAAGACCACTCACCATCATCAGAACGCAGCACTCCCACCCCACCTAGTCCTGGGCACCCCAACACAACTGAAAATCTAGACCCAGATTTAAAAACATTTCTCATGATGATGATAGAGGACATCAAGAAGGACTTTCATAAGTCACTTAAAGAATTACAGGAGAGCACTGCTAAAGAGTTACAGGCCCTTAAAGAAAAGCAGGAAAACACAGCCAAACAGGTAGAAATCATTAAAGAAAAACAGGAAAACACATCCAAACAGGTGATGGAAATGAACAAAACCATACTAGAACTAAAAGGGGAAGTAGACACAATAAAGAAAACCCAAAGTGAGGCAACGCTGGAGATAGAAACCCTAGGAAAGAGATCTGGAACCATAGATGCGAGCATCAGCAACAGAATACAAGAAATGGAAGAGAGAATCTCAGGTGCAGAAGATTCCATAGAGAACATCGACACAACAGTCAAAGAAAATACAAAATGCAAAAGGATCCTAACTAAAAACATCCAGGTAATCCAGGACACAATGAGAAGACCAAACCTACGGATAATAGGAATTGATGAGAATGAAGATTTTCAACTTAAAGGGCCAGCTAATATCTTCAACAAAATAATAGAAGAAAACTTCCCAAACATAAAAAAAAGAGATGCCCATGATCATACAAGAAGCCTACAGAACTCCAAATAGACTGGACCAGAAAAGAAATTCCTCCCGACACATAATAATCAGAACAACAAATGCACTAAATAAAGATAGAATATTAAAAGCAGTAAGGGAGAAAGGTCAAGTAACATATAAAGGAAGGCCTATCAGAATTACACCAGACTTTTCACCAGAGACTATGAAAGCCAGAAGAGCCTGGACAGATGTTATACAGACACTAAGAGAACACAAATGCCAGCCCAGGCTACTATACCCGGCCAAACTCTCAATTACCATAGATGGAGAAACCAAAGTATTCCACGACAAAACCAAATTCACACAATATCTTTCCACGAATCCAGCCCTTCAAAGGATAATAACAGAAAAGAAGCAATACAAGGACGGAAATCACGCCCTAGAACAACCAAGAAAGTAATCATTCAACAATCCAAAAAGACGACAGCCACAAGAACAGAATGCCAACTCTAACAACAAAAATAAAAGGGAGCAACAATTACTTTTCCTTAATATCTCTTAATATCAATGGACTCAATTCCCCAATAAAAAGACATAGACTAACAGACTGGCTACACAAACAGGACCCAACATTCTGCTGCTTACAGGAAACCCATCTCAGGGAAAAAGACAGACACTACCTCAGAGTGAAAGGCTGGAAAACAATTTTCCAAGCAAATGGACTGAAGAAACAAGCTGGAGTAGCCATTTTAATATCGGATAAAATCGACTTCCAACCCAAAGTTATCAAAAAAGACAAGGAGGGACACTTCATACTCATCAAAGGTAAAATCCTCCAAGAGGAACTCTCAATTCTGAATATCTACGCACCAAATGCAAGGGCAGCCACATTCATTAGAGACACTTTAGTAAAGCTCAAAGCATACATTGCACCTCACACAATAATAGTGGGAGACTTCAACACACCACTTTCTTCAAAGGACAGATCGTGGAAACAGAAACTAAACAGGGACACAGTGAAACTAACAGAAGTTATGAAACAAATGGACCTGACAGATATCTACAGAACATTTTATCCTAAAACAAAAGGATATACCTTCTTCTCAGCACCTCACGGGACCTTCTCCAAAATTGACCATATAATTGGTCACAAAACAGGCCTCAATAGATACAAAAATATTGAAATTGTCCCATGTATCCTATCAGACCACCATGGCCTAAGACGGGTCTTCAATAACAACATAAATAATGGAAAGCCAACATTCACGTGGAAACTGAATATCACTCTTCTCAATGATACCTTGGTCAAGGAAGGAATAAAGAAAGAAATTAAAGACTTTTTAGAGTTTAATGAAAATGAAGCCACAACGTACCCAAACCTATGGGACACAATGAAAGCATTTCTAAGAGGGAAACTCATAGCTCTGAGTGCCTCCAAGAAGAAACGGGAGACAGCACATACTAGCAGCTTGACAACACATCTAAAAGCCCTAGAAAAAAAGGAAGCAAATTCACCCAAGAGGAGTAGACGGCAGGAAATAATCAAACTCAGGGGTGAAATCAACCAAGTGGAAACAAGAAGAACTATTCAAAGAATTAACAAAACGAGGAGTTGGTTCTTTGAGAAAATCAACAAGATAGATAAACCCTTAGCTAGACTCACTAAAGGGCACAGGGACAAAATCCTAATTAACAAAATCAGAAATGAAAAGGGAGACATAACAACAGATCCTGAAGAAATCCAAAACACCATCAGATCCTTCTACAAAAGGCTATACTCAACAAAACTGGAAAACCTGGACGAAATGGACAAATTTCTGGACAGATACCAGGTACCAAAGTTGAATCAGGATCAAGTTGACCATCTAAACAGTCCCATATCACCTAAAGAAATAGAAGCAGTTATTAATAGTCTCCCAACCAAAAAAAGCCCAGGACCAAATGGGTTTAGTGCAGAGTTCTATCAGACCTTCAAAGAAGATCTAATTCCAATTCTGCACAAACTATTTCACAAAATAGAAGTAGAAGGTACTCTACCCAACTCATTTTATGAAGCCACTATTACTCTGATACCTAAACCACAGAAAGATCCAACAAAGATAGAGAACTTCAGACCAATTTCTCTTATGAATATCGATGCAAAAATCCTCAATAAAATTCTCGCTAACCGAATCCAAGAACACATTAAAACTATCATCCATCCTGACCAAGTAGGTTTTATTCCAGGGATGCAGGGATGGTTTAATATACGAAAATCCATCAATGTAATCCATTATATAAACAAACTCAAAGACAAAAACCACATGATCATCTCGTTAGATGCAGAAAAAGCATTTGACAAGATCCAACACCCATTCATGATAAAAGTTTTGGAAAGATCAGGAATTCAAGGCCCATACCTAAACATGATAAAAGCAATCTACAGCAAACCAGTAGCCAACATCAAAGTAAATGGAGAGAAGCTGGAAGCAATCCCACTAAAATCAGGGACTAGACAAGGCTGCCCACTTTCTCCCTACCTTTTCAACATAGTACTTGAAGTATTAGCCAGAGCAATTCGACAACAAAAGGAGATCAAGGGGATACAAATTGGAAAAGAGGAAGTCAAAATATCACTTTTTGCAGATGATATGATAGTATATATAAGTGACCCTAAAAATTCTACCAGAGAACTCCTAAACCTGATAAACAGCTTCGGTGAACTAGCTGGATATAAAATAAACTCAAACAAGTCAATGGCCTTTCTCTATACAAAGAATAAACAGGCTGAGAAAGAAATTAGGGAAACAACACCCTTCTCAATAGTCACAAATAATATAAAATATCTTGGCGTGACTCTAACTAAGGAAGTGAAAGATCTGTATGATAAAAACTTCAAATCTCTGAAGAAAGAAATTAAGGAAGATCTCAGAAGATGGAAAGATCTCCCATGCTCATGGATTGGCAGGATCAACATTGTAAAAATGGCTATCTTGCCAAAAGCAATCTACAGATTCAATGCAATCCCCATCAAAATTCCAACTCAATTCTTCAACGAATTGGAAGGAGCAATTTGCAAATTTGTCTGGAATAACAAAAAACCTAGGATAGCAAAAAGTCTTCTCAAGGATAAAAGAACTTCTGGCGGAATCACCATGCCAGACCTAAAGCTTTACTACAGAGCAATTGTGATAAAAACTGCATGGTACTGGTATAGAGACAGACAAGTAGACCAATGGAATAGAATTGAAGACCCAGAAATGAACCCACACAATTATGGTCACTTGATCTTCGACAAGGGAGCTAAAACCATCCAGTGGAAGAAAGACAGCATTTTCAACAATTGGTGCTGGCACAACTGGTTGTTATCGTGTAGAAGAATGCGAATCGATCCATACTTATCTCCTTGTACTAAGGTCAAATCTAAGTGGATCAAGGAACTTCACATAAAACCAGAGACACTGAAACTTATAGAGGAGAAAGTGGGGAAAAGCCTCGAAGAGATGAGCACAGGGGAAAAATTCCTGAACAGAACAGCAATGGCTTGTGCTGTAAGATCGAGAATTGACAAATGGGACCTAATGAAACTCCAAAGTTTCTGCAAGGCAAAAGACACCGTCAATAAGACAAAAAGACCACTAACAGATTGGGAAAGGATCTTTACCTATCCTAAATCAGATAGGGGACTAATATCCAACATATATAAAGAACTCAAGAAGGTGGACTTCAGAAAATCAAATAACCCCATTAAAAAATGGGGCTCAGAACTGAACAAAGAATTCTCACCTGAGGAATACCGGATGGCAGAGAAGCACTTGAAAAAATGTTCAACATCCTTAATCATCAGGGAAATGCAAATCAAAACAACCCTGAGATTCCACCTCACACCAGTCAGAATGGCTAAGATCAAAAATTCAGGTGACAGCAGATGCTGGCGAGGATGTGGAGAAAGAGGAACACTCCTCCATTGTTGGTGGGAGTGCAGGCTTGTACAACCACTCTGGAAATCAGTCTG
The DNA here is from genome assembly GCF_000001635.26 of Mus musculus. Lineage (NCBI taxonomy): Eukaryota > Metazoa > Chordata > Mammalia > Rodentia > Muridae > Mus > Mus musculus. Next base: position 139,471,324 of record NC_000068.7, on the reverse strand, counting down.
GCGGTTCCTCAGAAAACTGGACATAGTACTACCGGAGGATCCAGCAATACCTCTCCTGGGCATATATCCAGAAGATGCCCCAACAGGTAAGAAGGACACATGCTCCACTATGTTCATAGCAGCCTTATTTATAATAGCCAGAAGCTGGAAAGAACCTAGATGCCCCTCAACAGAGGAATGGATACAGAAAATGTGGTACATCTACACAATGGAGTACTACTCAGCTATTAAAAAGAATGAATTTATGAAATTCCTAGCCAAATGGATGGACCTGGAGGGCATCATCCTGAGTGAGGTAACACATTCACAAAGAAACTCACAGAATATGTATTCACTGATAAGTGGATATTAGCCCCAAACCTAGGATACCCAAGATATAAGATATAATTTGCTAAACACATGAAACTCAAGAAGAATGAAGACTGAAGTGTGGAATCTATGCCCCTCCTTAGATTTGGGAACAAAACACCCATGGAAGGAGTTACAGAGACAAAGTTTGGAGCTGAGATGAAAGGATGGACCATGTAGAGACTGCCATATCCAGGGATCCACCCCATAATCAGCATCCAAACGCTGACACCATTGCATACACTAGCAAGATTTTATTGAAAGGACCCAGATGTAGCTGTCTCTTGTGAGACTATGCCGGGGCCTAGCAAACACAGAAGTGGATGCTCACAGTCAGCTAATGGATGGATCATAGGGCTCCCAATGGAGGAGCTAGAGAAAGTAGCCAAGGAGCTAAAGGGATCTGCAACTCTATAGGTGGAACAACATTATGAACTAACCAGTACCCCGGAGCTCTTGACTCTAGCTGCATATATATCAAAAGATGGCCTAATCGGCCATCACTGGAAAGAGAGGCCCATTGGACTTGCAAACTTTATATGCCCCAGTACAGGGGAACACCAGGGCCAAAAAGGGGGAGTGGGTGGGCAGGGGAGTGGGGGTGGTTGGATATGGGGGACTTTTGGTATAGCATTGGAAATGTAAATGAGTTAAATACCTAATAAAAAATGGAAAAAAAAAGATTCCAAATAATTAATAATTGCCATCAGGCTTCTTGCTCCAGAGGGGCAAGAGTGCACCCCAGGAGTAGATTTCCAACTCCAATAGGGTCTAGGAGCACCTTGCTACCAGGCATCCAATCTCAATAGCTTCAGAGTTCAGTGCCGGGTCAGAGCTTCAGCTCTCATGTGTCCAGGGTCACCTGAGAGACTGGAACTTTGCTCTTGTGGTCAATAAGATCAGTTTGAGTGTGCAGTTCTGACTTCTGAGGTTCCAGTTGTCACTGAAAGACTGTGAGTCTATTTACTGTGACCTCAAGGCTATTATGGAACTTTGAATCTAATCACATGGCCCAAGTAGAACATAGGAAACTATGTATCTGACATTTGGTCTCCTTATCCTAGATGATTCACAGAATCCAAGAGATGACTGAGGTTTTGACTCTATTTGGTTTCCTTAGGGCTTGTGTGTATCTACCCTTTAGCCTAGTTGGTACATAGCTGAGATGAGTTTACCTCACTGACTCCATTGCCATTTGACACAAAATTTCATCAGTCCTCATAGCTGAACTTTATAAAGATATCCCTCAGGAAAAAAATCATGGAAAACAAAACATCCAAAGAGGCTCACAGGAAGAGGAAGCCAAAATGAAAGGTATATAAAACTTTAAAAGAAACACAAAGGATACCACACAATGTCCTGACATGATCCATCCTTATCCAATGAATTTCTCTAAAAGAGACCCTGAAGCAATAGAAAAAATGGGAATGTCTGAGAAATAATCCACCTCTGGAGATTTGTATCTGTGTATTTGCAGCTGTAAAAGAAAGAGGAATAATTTCAAAATGAATTTTAGACTATGGAACTAGAAAATTATGTCAAATGAGGTAAGCCGGACTCAGAAATACAAACACTACATGTTCTCTCTCATCTGTAGTTGCTAGCTCCAAATCTCCAAATCTGACAGCATAAAATAACTGTAGAAATAAGTGATACAAACAAACAAACAAACAAACAAAACATCAACAACAAACATGGGAGAGGTCATTAGGGAAGGAAATAGCAGGGTACAAGTGAATAGAAAATGGGGAAATGGTATTTTAATTGAGCATGGGAGAGAATAGATAACAAAGAAGGAGAAATGATAAAAAGCACTAAGGATATTTGGAAAAGCCGCAGGGAATCATATCACTTTATATATTCACTTAAATTATATACAAAATGTGTAACTGTGCAGATATATGTGTATATGTATTTAGATTAAATGAGGTTATGTCATTTGGGGAGAAAATGCACTTTGAAGGGTCCATAGACCATCTATTAAACTCTTCCTGGCAAATATGAGGAACCTCTTTTCAATTTGCTGGTCAGAAGAATCCAAGAAATTCTCAAAACCAAGAGGAGCTACTGTTGTTGCCCTTGGTTGCCTTCCAGAAGTTGATGGTAAGTCCCCATTACTGATGATAACTATGCATGTTAGACACAGGATAAAGAGGAATTGAGCTGGCACTGACTTTTGAAAGCTTCCTCTCCGAGGACTAGCTTTTCTAGTACTAGACTGGTGCAAACTGACAAGAGAAGAAAGTAATCAAGAGCTCTACTTAGCTACGATGCCTCTGACACAACAAGATATCTATGACTTAAAAGCACTTATAGTCTTTATATAACCAAGAATCGTCCAACTGGATTTAAGGCTAGCTCAGTAGGAGGAAAATCATGCCTGGTGCTATAAATGTAGTCCAGCACTTGTGATGAGTGGTAGTATAATCCCCCAAACCAGTATAATTTTTAACTGCCTTCTCAATACTTACTCTTACACCCACAGATGAGTGTACCTGTCACCTTTCATCAAAAGAGCTTCTACATCAGTAGACAGAGACCAGAGCATAAAGATTATTAGAGGAGTATTTAAAGTAATCATAATATTGTAGTTTCTAAGAATACTGATTTATTATTCCTGAATCTCAGAGAATAGCAATGCCAGGAATTTAAAGACATTGGGAAACTTGCTATTTCATTGTATGCTATAATTCTGAAGTGTATCACTGTAACTGAACACTTTAAAAAAAATAAAAAGGAAGGGATTGGGTAAATTAAACCTCTTGTGATAAAGAGAGAAAACCATTTATTTTATGCTCCTATCAGCGCCCCTCCAGTGACAGTTGAGATATACAGGCACAGGCCAGAAAATTAGCAAGGTCTGTGGATCATAGGGTTCATGGACTTGGTATGTGCCACTTGTTTTAGAACCCACCTACCTAGTGACTAAAGGACAAGTTGGTTACAACAGAGAAGAGAGTCTTCACAGCCTTCCACAGGTGTGTGGCATCATGAGTCTGATGTTCTTCTCTAAGCTCTTGCAGGTGGTGCCATCCCTCAAGTAGGAATGAGCTTGTAAATCGCATTCTCCACGGCCTTGTCCCACACAGGTCCTGACGTGTTGCGCTTCACTTCATCACAGGAATGTAACAGGAAGTTGTAATTTTCCAGAGGGTAAAAGAATGCAGGAAAAACAAAAATAAGAACAAAACCACAAAAAAGTTAGCTTGAAAAAAAGATCTGTCTAACATAGAATCCCTCTGTAGCTATTCTCCATTCAGGACCCCTCCTCTCTGATACTTAAGAGACAGATTAAGCCCTTCTGCTTCTGCTCACTAATGCTTCTGCACTGAGCACATTGCTGTTCATTGATATAAAAGTTAACTTTTCACTTTTTATTCCCTCCCAAACCCTGAGGGACATCCTTTCCAGTCCGCTGACAGTATTCCTTTTTCTTGAATCCTGCTACTGTCGTTCATGTTGTCTCTGTGTTCCTTTAAAGCAGTGATTCTCAACCTTCCTAATTCCGTGACCTTTTAACACAGTTTCTCGTGCTATTGTGTCCTCCAACCATAAAATTATTTTTGTTACTACTACACAAGTATAATTTTGCTACTGTTACAAATTGTAATATCAATATTTTTTTTGTAGCTAGATGTTTGCCAAAGCAGGTCATAATCCACAAGTTGCAAACCACTACCCTAAAGCACTCACTTTTGTAATACACATATCCCAAAGGGTTTGCTGTTGTTTTTTTTTTTTTTATTACCATGGCATTCTGTTGTGTATTTTTTCCTTCTAGTTAAAGGAGAATAGATTGGTTCATCTTCTGTTAAGGAAGAAAAACTGAAAATGATATCAGTCAGTTAGTGGATTAGATTAATAGTCTATGATAACTCACCTACCTATCTTACCCCTGACAACAAACACGAACATGACAACAAATATATCATCTCACTATACATTTGAAATGGGTGCATAGCATTTTAGATATTTTAAGTAGTTTCCAACTAACTAACTAACTAACTATATATGCATGCATTGGGCTATGTGAAAAATTATGATTGAAATGACAAAGTTTGTTTTAGTGGATAGTAGATGAAAGTCTAGATAATTCTCCTGGAGGGCAGGCATCATGTTGATAAAGATAGGATTCTATTCTATTTTGTTGCTTCTCTGTTGATTATTCTATCCTTCTGTATGAAAAGAACTTAAGGTGGAAAAAGTGTCAAACAATACATATGATTCTTGTGAAGACAATGCAAATTAATGGTGGAAATTTGATAAAATGATTCCAACCTCATTCACGTTTTCACTGGAGATGTTCTCTGCTGTTGTATCTAAGAAAATGCTACTCCACGTGCTTCTCCATCTCTATTAAATTGAGACTTGGGATTAATTTTGAGTGCAAACACAGAGGCAGGATGGTTCTGTACTTCAATGGGCTTCTGATTAACATACTCTCGACTACTATTTACAAAGAACTGAGTGATAAATAACATATTTTTACAATGAAAAAGAATACCACCATCTCATTTTTGTCAATCAAGGGTGATTAAAAATCATATAAAAATGTCAAAGTCAGACTTACTGACACACCAAGCTGAAGAATTGACACCCTAGACTGAAGAAAAGAAACAATACCCTCCTGGGATCCAATAAACAAGAAATCTCCTATCATGAAACTTGTGGTCCTTACTGACTTGTCTTCTGTCACCCAGTGTGTGTGTCAAGAGACCAACAAGTAGAGGAATTTTCTGTCTTAGGACTTCAGATCTACTTGGTCCTAATTGTTGACATGGTCGACTTAACTTATTATCTCTTCATCCACCTGTCTACAAATATGTGTCTGTTCTAGTCATTTACCTCTAAGTCCTCATGAGTCCTACATTTTACTTTTCTAGGTCTACTTGAGCCTGAGGCTTGAGTCTATAGGCATGCTTCCAGCAATCTTCCAACAGAACCCACTGCCTACACAGCAGGGATGTATTGTGTATTACTATTCACTTCCTGTTTCTGTTTGTCATTTAGAACTCTTTGACACTGCTCTGGTCTGTTTAACACTTTAAAGTTCTATGCTTTCTTCTTCACCTGCTTGCCTTGTGTGACTGAGCAACTGCTAGATTCTTGGACTTCTATTCACAGCTGCTGAGACCCTTGTTGGAGAGTTGGACTAAAGACTAAGTACTTAACAACTGCCCACTGTCTTATTCATCACCCACCTTTAGGATCCATTTATCATTCCTCACATTTTAATCCTTTGACAGTCTTGGATGCTCCCTCATCATGAGTCTCTTTTATTTCCTTCATATGTACACTTGTAACTATTCATTTAGCAATATTTATTGAGCACCTACCAAGTATCATAATTTCTGGGTCTAGTCTGCACAGGTGAATAAAATAGACAGGTCCCTGTTTAGTGTAAACTGACATAATACAGAAATGAAAACAGAATGGAAAATGTGAGACTGATTACAAAGAATACATAAGTCGAAACAGAATATCCCGCCTGGAGAGAGCTGGTCTCCCTGGAGTGTTGTCACTCCTAAGTTCACAGGTGAGACCACCACTTTTGCTCCAATAACTGGCCAAAGAGGGACCTGTCAGGAGCCCAGAGGGCACAGGTACCACGAAGCAGCCAGGGACAGGATCATTCCGGTTTCCAGCAGCACCCTGGAGCTAGCCCTGTGACACAGCTCTCTACACCCAAATCCCACACAGAAAGAGCTGGTTTCCCAGGTGGGCTGACACATCTAAGATCACAGACTCACAGGAGGTACAAGCTTTAGTCAGAGACAGAAGACTGACTAATACCAGAGATAACCAGATGGCAAGAAGCAAGCACAAGAACCTAAGCAACAGAAACCAAGGATACTTAGCATCATCAGAAATCAATTATTCTACCACAGCAAGTCCTGGACACTCCAACACACCAGAAAAAGCAAGATTCAGATTAAAAAATCATATCTCATGATGATGATAGAGGACTTTAAGAAGAACATAGATAACTCCCTTAAAGAAATGTAGGAGAACACAGGTAAACAGGTAGAAGCCCTTAAAGAGGAAGCACAAAAATCCCTTAAAGAGTTACAGGAAACACAACCCAACAGGTGAAGAAATTGCACAAAACTATCCAGGATCTAAAAACGGAAGTAGAAGCAATAAAGAAATCACAAAGGGAGGCAACCCTGAAGATAGGAAACCTAGGAAAGAAATCAGGATTCATACACGCAAGCATCACCAACAGAATGCAAGAGATAGAAGAGAGAATCTCAGGTGCAGAAGATCCCATAGAAAACATGAACACAACAGTCAAAGAAAATGCAAAATGCAAAAAGATCTTAACCCAAAACATCCAAGAAATCCAGGACACAACAAGAAGACCAAACCTAAAGAAAATAGGTATAGAAGAGAGCAAAGTTGCCCAACTTAAAGGGCCAGTAAATATCTTTAACAAATTTTTAGAAGAAAACTTTGCTAAGCTAAAGAAAGTGATGCCATGAACATACAAGAATCCTACAGAACTCCAAATAGACTGGACCAGAAAAGAAATTTCTCCTGTCATATCATAATCAAAACACCAAATGTACAAAACAAAGAATATTAAAAGAAATAAGGGGAAAAGGTTAAGTAACATATAAAGGCAGACTCATCAGAATTACACCAGATTTCTCACTAGAAACCCTAACAACCAGAAGATCTTGGGCAGATGTCATACAGACCCTATGAGAACAAAAATGCCAGCCCAGGCTACTATACCCAGCAAAACTCTCAATCACCATAGATGGAGAAACCAATATATTCCATGACAAAACCAAATTTACACAATATCTCTCCGCAAAGTCAGGCATACAAAGGATAATAGTTGGAAAACTCCAACACAAGGAGGGAAACTATAGCCTTGAATAAACAAGAAATTAATCTTTCAAGAAGCCCAAAAGAAGATAGTCACACAAATGTAATTCTACCTCCAACAACAAAATAACAGGAAGCAACAATCACCTTTCCTTAATATCTCTTGACCTCAATGGACTCATTTCCCCAATAAAAAAACATAGACTAACAGACAGAACACATAAACATGACCCAGCACTTTGCTGCATACAGGAAATGTACCTCAGTGACACTAAATCAGAGTAAAAGGCTGGAAAAAAATTTCAAGCAAGTGGTTCCCAAGAAAATAGCTGTAAATAGCCTTTCTATAGATTCAATGCAATCTCCAAATTCATAAAGTTGATTTTATTCGATATTAGAATGGTTATTTCCACCTAGTTTCTGGTATAGCGACAGACAAGTAGACCAATGGAATAGAATTGAAGACCCAGAAATGAACCCACACTCCTATGGTCACTTGATCTTTGACAAGGGACCTAAAACCATCCAGTGGAAAAAAGACAGCATTCTCAACAAATGGTGCTGGCACAACTGACAGTTATCATGTAGAAGACTGCAAATTGATCCATTCCTATCTCCTTGTACTAAGGTCAAATCTAAGTGGATCAAAGAACTCCACATAAAACCAGAGACACTGAAACTTATACTGGAGAAAGTGGGGAAAAGCCTCGAAGAGATGAGCACAGGGGAAAAATTCCTGAACAGAACAGCAATGGCTTGTGCTGTAAGATCGAGAATTGACAAATGGGACCTAATGAAACTCCAAAGTTTCTGCAAGGCAAAAGACACCATCAATAAGACAAAAAGACCACCAACAGATTGGGAAAGGATCTTTACCTATCCTAAATCAGATACGGGACTAATATCCAATATATATAAAGAACTCAAGAAGGTGGACTCCAGAAAATCAAATAACCCCATTAAAAATGGGGCTCAGAGCTAAACAAAGAATTCTCACCTGAGGAATACCGAATGGCTGAGAAGCACCTGAAAAAATGTTCAGAATCCTTAATCATCAGGGAAATGCAAATCAAAAGAACCCTGAGATTCCACTTCATTCCAGTCAGAATGGCTAAGATCAAAAATTCAGGTGACAGCAGATGCTGGCGTGGATGTGGAGAAAGAGGAACACTCCTCCATTGTTGGTGGGATTGCAAGCTTGTACAACCACTCTGGAAATCAGTCTGGCGGTTCCTCAGAAAATTGGACATAGAAGTACTGGAGGATCCTGCAATACCTCTCCTGGGCATATATCTAGAAGATGTTCCAACCGGTAAGAAGGACATATGCTCCACTACATTCATAGCAGCCTATTTATAATAGCCAGAAGCTGGAAAGAACCCAGATGCCCCTCAACAGAGGAATGGATACAGAAAATATGGTACTTTTGCACAATGGAGTACTACTCAGCTATTAAAAAGAATGAATTTATGAAATTCCTAGGTAAATGGATGGACCTGGAGGGCATCATCCTGAGTGAGGTAACCCAATCACAAAAGAACTCACATGATATGTACTCACTGATAAGTGGATATTAGCCCAGAAACTTAGAATACTCAAGATATAAGATGCAATTTGTGAAACACATGAAACTCAAGAAGAATGAAGACCAAAGTGTGGATACTTTGCCCCTTTTTAGAATTGGAAAGAAAACACCCATGGAAGGAGTTACAGAGAGAAAGTTTGGAGCAGAGATGAAAGGATGGACCATCTAGAGACTGCCATACCCAGGGATCCATCCCATAATCAGCCACCAAACGCTAACACCATTGCATACACTAGCAAGATTTTGCTGAAAGGACCCGGATATAGGTGTCGCTTGTTAGATTATGCAGGGGCCTAGCAAACACAGAAGTGGATGCTCACAGTCAGCTATTGAATGGATCATAGGGCTCCCAGTGGAGGAGCTAGAGAAAGTACCCAAGGAGCTGGGGGGAATCTGCAACCCTATAGGTGGAACAAAAATATTAACTAACCACTACCCCCCGGAGCTTGTGTCTCTAGCTGTATATGTATCAGATGATAGCCTAGTTGGCCATCACTGGAAAGAGAGGCCCATTGGTCATGCAAACTTTATATGCCTCAATACAGGGGAAAACCAGGACCAAGAAGTGGGAGTGGGTGGGTGGGGGAGTGGGAGGGGGTAGGGTGTGGGGGATTTTTTGGAATAGCATTGGAAATGTAAATGAAATAAATACCTAATTAAAAAGTTATTATAAATATTAAAAAAATCAACTTTAACCACAAGTTATCAAGAAAGATAAGGAAGAACACTTCATACTCATCAAAGGAAAAATCTACTAAGATGAACTCTCAATTGCTCCAAATGCAAGGGCATCCACATTCCTAAAGGAATTTTACTAAAGCTCAAAGCACACATTGCAACTCACACAGTAATAGTGCGAGACTTCAACAACCCACTCATCAATGGACAGATCATATAAATAGAAACTAAACAGAGAAAGAGTGAAAATAACAGAAGTTATGAACCAAACTGATTTAACAGATATCTATAGAACATTTCATCCTAAAACAAAACAATATGCTATCTTCTCAGCACCTCATGGTACTTTCTCCAAAATTGACCATATAAGTGGTCACAAAACAGGCCTTAACAGATACAAGAATATTGAAATAATCCCTCAGGCTAGTCTTCAATAATACCCAAAACAACCCAAAGCCCACATACACATGGATGCTGAACAATGCTCTACTAAATGATACCTTGGTCAAGGAAGAAATAAATAAATTAATTAATTAAAGATTTTTTTATAATTTAATGAAAATGAAGGCGTATTATACTGAAACTTATGGGACAAAATGAAAGCAGTGCTAAGAGGAAAACTTATAGCTTTAAGTTCCTCCAAAAAGAAAACAGAGAGAGCCTACACTAGCAGCTTGACAGAACTCCTGAAAGCTCTAGAACATAAAGAAGAAAATACACCAAAGAGTAGTAGGTGGCAGAAAACAATCAAATTCAGGGCTGAAATCAACCTAGTAGAAACAAAAAGAACTATTCAAAGAATCAACAAAACCAAGAGCTGGTTCTTTGAGAAAATCAACAAGATAGGTAAACACTTTATGAGACTAACCAGAGGGCACAGAGACAGTATGAAAATTAACAAAATCAGGAATGAAAAAGAGACAAAACAACAGAAACTGAGGAAATTCAAAATATCCTCAGCACCAGCCCTGCGCAACCTTGGGCACAAACTCAGAGGATGGTCCTATGGTCCAAAGAGGTTTCTCCACACCGAAGGTGCCTTAGCACACCCAGGATCTTAGGATCACTGAGGAGAGTCAGCCTCCAGAGAGAGCTCTGACCCTGGGACTCAGGTGAGAATGCCATCTTGTATCCAAGGGTCTCTCAGAGACTAGTCCCCACAGGAGATTGTGTGGGCCTCAGAAGCAACAGAGCTTCTTGGTCAGGATCCCCTTCAGCCTTCATCTTCAGGCAGGAGGCAGGTATGAACGTCAGACCTCTGTGTACCTTCCCTGCAAGAGGAGAGCTTGCCTGCTGAGAGTGCTCCGACCACTGAAACTCAGGAGAAAGTTGGACTCCCAGTAGTGCTGATAGAGGCTAACAGAATCACAGGAGGAACAAGCTCCAGCAAAAGATACCTAGAACATCTAACACCAGAGATTACCAGATGGTGAAAGGCAAATGTAAGAATCTTACTAACAGAAACCAAGACCACTCAGCATTATCAGAATCCATTACACCCACCACAGCGAGTCCTGGATACCCCAACACACCTTAAAAGCAAGATTCGGATTTAAAATCACATCTCATGATGCTGGTAGACAATTTTAAGAAGGACATTAATAACTCACTTAAAGAAATACAGGAGAACACTGCTAAACAGATAGAAGTCCTTAAAGAGGAAGCACAAAAATCCCTCAAAGAATTACAGGAAAACACTGCTAAACAGGTGATAGAATTGAACAAATCCATTCAAGATCTAAAAACAGAAGTAGAAACAATAAAGAAACCACAAAGGGAGACAACTCTGGAGATAGAAATCCTAGGAAAGAAATCAGGAGCCATAGATGCAAGCATCAACAACAGAATACAAGAGATGGAAGAGAGAATCTCAGGTGCAGAAGACTACATAGAAAACATGGACACAACAATCAAAGAAAACGTAAAATGCAAAAAAAAAATCCTAACTCAAAACATCCAGGAAATGCAGGACACAATGAGAAGACCAAACCTAAGGATAATAGGTATAGATGAGAATGAAGTTTTTAAACTTAAAGGGCCAGTAAATATCTTCAACAAAATTATAGAAGAAAACTTCCCTAACCTAAAGAAAGATATGCCCATGAACATACAAGTAGCCTACAGGACTCCAAATAGACTGGACCAGAAAAGAAATTCCTCCAGACACATAATAATTAGACCAACAAATGCATTAAATAAAGATAGAATATTAAAAGCAATAAGGGAAAATGGTCAAGTAACATATGAAGACAGACATATTAGAATTACACCAGACTAATCACCAGAGACTATGAAAGCCAGAAGATCCTGGAGAGATGTTATACAGACTCTAAGAGAACACAAATGCCAGCCCAGGGTACTATAACCAACAAAACTTTCAATTATCATAGATGGAGAAACCAAAGTATTGCATGACAAAAACAAATTCACACATTATCTTTCCATGAATCCAGCTCTTCAAAGGATAATAAAGGGAAAACACCAACATAAGCAGGGAAATTATGCCCTAGAAAAAGGAAGAAAGTAATCCTTCAACAAACCTTAAAGATGACAGCCACAAGAACAGAATTACAACTCTAAGAACAAAAATAACAGGAAGCAACAATTACTTTTCCTTAATATCTCTTAATATCAATGGACTCAATTACCAAATAAAAAGACATAGACTAACAGACTGCCTACATAAACAGGACCCAACATTTTGCCGCACACAGGAAACCCAGCTCAGGGACAAAGACAGATACTACCTCAGAGTAAAAGACTGGGAAACAATTTTCCAAGCAAACAGTCCGAAGAAAGAAGCTGGAGTAGCCATTCTAATATCGAATAAAATAGACTTCCAACTCAAAGTTATCAAAAAAGACAAGGAGGGGCACTTCATACTCATTAAAGGTAAAATTAACCTAGATGAACTCTCAATTCTGAATATCTATGCTCCAAATACAAGGGCACTCACATTCATTAAAGAAACTTTAGTAAAGCTCAAAGCACACATTGCACCTCACAAAGTAATAGTGGGAGGGATCTTTACCTATCCTAAATCAGATAGAGGACTAATATCCAACATATATAAAGAACTCAAGAAGGTGGACTTCAGAAAATCACATAACCCCATTAAAAAATGGGGCTCAGAACTGAACAAAGAATTCTCACCTGAGGAATACCGAATGGCAGAGAAGCACCTGAAAAAATGTTCAACATCCTTAATCATCAGGGAAATGCAAATCAAAACAACCCTGAGATTCCACCTCACACCAGTCAGAATGGCTAAGATCAAAAATTCAGGTGACAGCAGATGCTGGCGTGGATGTGGAGAAAGAGGAACACTCCTCCATTGTTGGTGGGATTGCAAGCTTGTACAACCACTCTGGAAATCAGTCTGGCGGTTCCTCAGAAAATTGGACATAGTACTACCGGAGGATCCAGTAATACCTCTCCTGGGCATATATCCAGAAGATGCCCCAACTGGTAAGAAGGACACATGCTCCACTATGTTCATAGCAGCCCTATTTATAATAGCCAGAAGCTGGAAAGAACCCAGATGCCCCTCAACAGAGGAATGGATACAGAAAATGTGGTACATCTACACAATGGAGTACTACTCAGTTATTAAAAAGAATGAATTTATGAAATTCGTAGCCAAATGGATGGACCTGGAGGGCATCATCCTGAGTGAGGTAACACATTCACAAAGGAACTCACACAATATGTACTCACTGATAAGTGGATATTAGCCCAAAACCTAGTATACCCAAGATATAAGATACAATTTCCTAAACACATGAAACTCAAGAAAAATGAAGACTGAAATGTGGACACTATGCCCCTCCTTAGAAGTGGGAACAAAACACCCTTGGAAGGAGTTACAGAGACAAAGTTTGGAGCTGAGATGAAAGGATGGACCATGTAGAGACTGCCATATCCAGGGATCCACCCCATAATCAGCATCCAAACGCTGACACCATTGCATACACTAGCAAGATTTTATCGAAAGGACCCAGATGTAGCTGTCTCTTGTGAGACTATACCGGGGCCTAGCAAACACAGAAGTGGATGCTCACAGTCAGCTAATGGATGGATCATAGGGCTCCCAATGGAGGAGCTAGAGAAAGTACCCCAGGAGCTAAAGGGATCTGCAACCCTATAGGTGGAACAACATTATGAACTAACCAGTACCCCGGAGCTCTTGACTCTAGCTGCATATGTATCCAAAGATGGCCTAGTCGGCCATCACTGCAAAGAGAGGCCCATTGGACACGCAAATTTTATATGCCCCAGTACAGGGGAACGCCAGGGCCAAAAAGGGGGAGTGGGTGGGTAGGGGAGTGGGGGTGGGCGGGTATGGGGGACTTTTGGTATAGCATTGGAAATGTAAATGAGCTAAATACCTAATAAAAAATTAAAAAAAAGTAATAGTGGGAGACTTCAACACCCTACTCTCAACAATGGACAGATCCTGGAAATAGAAACTAAACAGAGACACATGGAAACTAATAGAAGCTATGAAACAAATGGATTTAACAGATAACTAAGTAACATTCTTTCCTAAAACAAAAGGATATACCTTCTTCTTAGCACCTCATGGTACCTTCTCCAAAATCGACCATATAATTGGTCACAAAAGAAGCCTCAACAGATATAAAAATTTTGAAATTATCTCATGCATCCTATCAGATCACCACGGACTAAGACTGATCTTCAATAACAACATAAATAATAGAAATCCAACATTCTCATGGAAGCTGAACAACACTCTACTCAATGATAACATGGTCAAGGAAGAAATAAAGAAAGGGATTAAAGACTCTTTAGAGTTTAGTGAAGATGAAGCCACAACATATCCAAACTTATGGGGCACAATGAAAGCAGTCCTAAGAGGAAAACTCATAGCTCTGAGTGCCACCAAAAAGAAACTGGAGAGAGCATACTCAAGCAGCTTGACAGCACACCTGAAAGTTCTAGAACAAAAGGAAGCAAATTCACCCGAGATGAGTAGACAGAAGGAAATAATTAAACTCAGGGCTGAAATCAACCAAGTGTGTGTGGGTGGGGGAAAGAACTATACAAAGAATCAACCAAACCAGGAGCTGGTTCTTTAAGAAAATCAACAAGATAGGTAAATCCTTAGCCAGACCAACTAGAGTGCACAGGGACAGTATCCTAATTAACAAAATCAGAAATCAAAAAGAAGACATAACAACAGATCCTGAGGAAATCCAAAATATCATCACATCCTACTAAAAAAAGGCTATACTCAACAAAACTGGAAAACCTGGGTGAAATGGACAATTTTCTAGACAGATACCAGGTACCAAAGTTAAAACAGGATCTGATTAACGATTTAAACAGTCCCATTTCCCCTAAAAAAAAAAAAAAAAAAAAGATAGAAGCAGTCATTAATAGTCTCCCAACCAAAAAAAGCCCAGGACCAGATGGGTTTAGTGCAGAGTTCTATTAGACATTCAAAGAAGACCTAATTCCCATTCTTCTCAAACTATTTCACAAAATAGAAACAGAAGGTATTCTACCCGATTCATTCTATGAAGCCAAAATTACTCTGATACCTAAACCACACAAAGACCCAACAAAGAAAGAGAATTTCAGACCAATTTCCCTTATGAATATCGATGCAAAAATAATAAAATTCTTGCTAACCATATCCAAGAACACACCAAAATGATCATCCATCATGATCAAGTAGCTTTCATCCCAGGGATGCAGGGATGGTTTAATATGCGGAAATCCATCAACATTATAAAACAAACTCAAAGACAAAAAACACATGATCATCTTGTTAGATGCAGAGAAAGCATTTGACAAAATCCAACACCCATTCATGATAAAAGTCTTGGAAAGATCAGGAATTCAAGGCCTATGATAAAAGCAATATACAACATACCAGTAGCCAACATCCAACTAAATGGAGAAAACTTAAAGCAATCCTGCTAAAATCAGGGTCTAGACAAGGCTGCCCACTTTCTCCCTACCTATTCAACATTGTACTTGAAGTCCTAGCCAGAGCAATTCTACAACAAAAGGAGATCAAGGGGATACAAATTGGAAAAGAAGTTAAAATATCACTTTTTGCAGATGATATGATAGAGTATATAAGTGACCCTAAAAGTTCCACCAGAGAACTCCTAAACCTGATAAAGAGGTTCAATGAAGTATCTGGATATAAAATTAACTCAAACAAGTCAATGGCCTTTCTCTACACCAAGAATAAAAAGGCTGAGAAAGAAATTAGAGAAACAACACCCTTCTCAATAGTCACAAATAACATAAAATACCTTGGTGTGACTCTAACTAAGGAAGTGAAAGATCTGTATGATAAGAACTTCAAGTTTCTGAAGAAAGAAATTGAACAAGATCTCAGAAGATGGAAAGATCTTCCATGCTCATGGATTGGCAAGATTAATATAGTAAAAATGGCTATCCTGCTGAAAGCAATCTACAGATTCAATGCAATCCCCTCAAAATTCCAACTCAATTCTTCACTGTTAGTAATGGCAATTTGCAAATTCATCTGGAATAATAAAAAACCTAGGATAGCAAAAACTATTCTCAACAATAAAGAAACCTCTGGTGTAATCACCGTGCCTGACCTCAAGCTGTACTACAGAGCAATTGTGATAAAAACTGCATGGTACTGGTACAGCTACAGACAGGTAGATCAATATAATAGAATTGAAGACCCAGAAATGAACCCACACACCTATGGTCACTTGATTGATCTTTGATAAGGGAGCTAAAACCATCCAATGGAAAAAAAGACAGCATCTTCAACAAATGGTGCTGGCACAACTGGTGGTTATCATGTAGAGGAATGTAGATTGATCCATTCTTATCTTCTTGTACAAGGCTCAAGTCTAAGTGGATCAAGGAACTCCACTTAAAACCAGAGACACTGAAAGTTATAGAGGAGGAAGTAGGGAAAAGTCTCAAAGATATGGACACAGGGGAAAAATTCCTGAGAAGAACAGCAATGTCTTGTGCTGTAAGATCGAGAATTGACAAATAGGACCTCATAAAATTGCAAAGCTTCTTCTGTAACCAAAAGACACTGTCAATAAGACAAAAAGGCCACCAAAAGATTGGGAAAGGATCTTTACTAGTCATAAATCCAATAGGGGACTAATATCCAATATATACAAAAAACTCCAGAAAATTAAATAACCCCATTAAAAATGGAGTACAGAGCTAAACAATTCTCAAGTGAGGAATACTAAATGGCTGAGAAGCACCTGAAAAAAATGTTCAACATCTTCAATCATCAGGGAAATGAAAATCAAAACAACCCTGAGATTTCACCTCACACCAGTCACAATGGCTAAGATCAAAAATTCAGGTGACAGCAGATGCTGGTGAGGATGCAGTGAAAGAGGAACACTCCTCCATTGCTGGTGGGATTGCAAACAGGTACAACCACTCTGGAAATCAGTTTTGCAGTTCCTCAGAAAATTTGTCATAGTACTACCAGAAGATCCAGAAATACTTCTCCAGGGGATGTACCCAGAAGATGTTCCAACTTGTAATAAGGACACATGCTCCACTACGTTCATAGCAGACTTATTTATAATAGCCAGAAGCTGGAAAGAACCTAGATGTTCCTCAACAGAGGAATGGATAAAAAAAAATTGTGGTACATTTACACAATGGAGTACTACTCCGCTATTAAAAACAATTAATTTTTTTTCTATTCTTAAGCAAATGTATGGATCTGGAAGATATCATCCTGAGTGAAGGAATCAATTCACAAAAGAACTCATATGATATGCACTCACTGATAAGTGGAAATTAGCCCAGAAACTTAGAATACTCAAGATACAATTTGCAAAACACATGAAACTCAAGAAGAAGGAAGACCAAAGAGTGGATACTTCATTTCTCTTTTACAATGGTGAACAAATTCACATGGAAGGAGTTACAGAGCCAAATTTGGAGCTGAGATGGAAGGAAGGTCCATCCATAGACTGCCCCACCCAGGGATCCATCCCATAAACTGTCACCAAACCCAGACATTATTGCATATGCCAGAAAGATTTTGCTGCCAGGATCTGATAAAGCTCTTGTGAGACTATGCCTTTGTCTGGCAAATACAGAAGTGGATGCTCACAGTCATCTATTGGATGGAACACAGGGTCCCTAATGGAGGAGCTAGAGAAAATACCCAAGGAGGTACAGGGGTCTGCAACTCTATAGGAGAAACAACAATATGAACTAATTAGTCCCTCCAGAGCTCATGTCTCTTGCTGTATATGTAGCAGAAGATGGCCTAGTCGGCCATTATTGGGGGGAGAAGTTCTTGTCTTTGTAAACTTAATATGCCCCAGTACAGGGGAACACCAGGGCCAAGAAGTGGGAGTGGGTGGGTAGGGGAGCAGGGCTGGTGGGGTACAGGGGACTTTCGGGATAGCATTTGTAATGTAAATATCTAATAAAAATTGTTTTTGAAAAAAAATATAATCAGATCCTACTACAAACACCTATACTCAACAAAACTGGAAAGTCTAGATGAAATGGACAAATTTGTAGACCAGGGTACCAAAGTTAGATCAGGATCAGATTAAACCATCTAAACAGTCCCATAATCCCTAAAGAAACAGAAGTAGTCATTAAAAGTTTTCCATCCCCCACCTCCAACCCCAGGACCAGATGGTTTTAGTGCAGAATTTTGCCGGACCTTCAAATAAGACCTAGTACCAATAGTTTTTAAACTACTCCACAAAATAGAAACAGAAGGAATAGTACCCAATTCTTTCTATGAAGTCACATTTATGCTTATACCTAAACCACTCAAAGACCCAACAAAAGAAAAGAACTTGAGACCAATTTTCCTTTTGAATATTGATGCAAAAATACTCAATAAAATTCTTGCAAATTGAATCCAAGAACACATCAAAATGATCATTTAACATGATCAAGTAAGCTTCATCCCAGAGATGCAGTAATGGTTCAATATACAGAAATCTATCAGTGTAATCTATTATATAAACACACTCAAAGAAAAAAAAAACACAGGATCATCTCATTAGATGCTGAAAAAGGCTGTGACAAAATACAACACCCCTTCATGTTAAAAGACTTGAAAAGATCAGGAATTTAAGTCCCATACCTAAGAATACTAAAAGCAATAAACAGCAAACCAAAGCCAACATTAAACTAAATGGAAAGAAACTTGAGCAATCCCACTAAAATTAGGGATTAAGAAGGTTGTCCCCCACCTCCCTATGTATTCAATATAGTACCCACCAGAGCAATTTGACAACAAATGGAGGTCAAAAGGATGCAATATGAAAAGGAAGAAGTCAAGATATCACTATTTGAAGATGATATGATAGTATAGTTAAGTGACTTTAAAAATTTGACCAGAGAACTCTTACATCTGATAAACAACTTCAGCAAAATGGATGAATACAAACTTAATTCAGACAAACCAGTAGCTTTCCTCTACTCAAAGGATAATCTGGCTGAGAAAGAAATTAGGGAAACGACACCCTTCACAATAGTCACAAAAAATATAAAATATATTGGTGTGACTCTAACCAAGCCAGTAAAATATCTATACTATATCACAAGAATTCTAAGTGTCTGAAGGAAGAAACTGAAGAAGTCAGAAGATGGAAAGATCTCCCATGCTCATGGATCAGCAGGATTAACATAGTAAAAATGGCTATTTTATCAAAAGCAATCTACAGATTCAGTGCAATCCCCATCAAAATTCCAACTAAATTCTTCACAGAGCTAGGGAGAGCAATATTCAAATTCATTTGGAGCAACAAACAACCCAGGATAGCAAAAAATATTTTCAATAATAAGAGAACTTCTTGGGGAATCACCACCCCTGACTTTAAGCTCTACCACAAAGCAATAGTGATAAAAACTGCATGGTGTTGGTATAGAGATGGGTGGGTAGATCAGTGCAATAGAAATTGGACTTAGTACTACCTGAAGACCCAACTATACCTCTCCTGGGCATATACTCAAAAGATGCTCTAACATATAACAAGGACACATGCTCCCTTGGTGAAATCTCAATGCCCCAGTGTAGGGGAATGTCAGGGTGATGAGGTGGGTATGGACTTATTTGTGGGGGAGCAATCTCATAGAAGCAGGGGGAGGGAGGAGGGATAGGGGGTTTCTGGAAGGGAAACTTTGAAAGGAGATAGCATTTGAAATGTAAATAAATAAAATATCCAATAAAAAGTTCTTTCATAACCCAAATGTAATATCATCTATCTGTCTCACTGTCTGTCTGTCTGTCTGTCTGTCCATCTATCTATTTTTATCTTCCTAATTATCTATCTATACCTAGGTGAATTCCATAATTTATGTGACCTGAGAATTAGTGTTAATTTTTAGTATTGAAATAAAAGAGCCTGAATTTGTCTCAGCCAGCCTTTAGGCTAACTGTAACTACTTGGCAAATGGCTGCCATGGAAACCAACATAACTTGTGAATTACTGCTATTCAGGAAAAATTTCACATGTGGAAGGCCCAAATACACTCATATTTGTTTCTGATGTAGCACCCTCATGATAGTCAGAGTTCATTTTTAGAATGTTTTTTTTTTCTCACTACCAAAAGGAAACATCATATCTATTAGCAGTAACTCTCATTTTTCTTAACCTCTACTCTCTATCAGACACCATTTCATTTATTTTTCCTATAGAGTTTTACTTTATTCTGAACATTTTATATAAACAGAACCAGAGTAATTTTTTTTGTGTGTGTATGTGTGAAAGGCATTTCTTATTCTCTCACTTAGCAGCATATTTTAATGCTCATCTACATTTTAGTGTACATGAATGTTTTATTCCTTTCTTCAGTTGAGTAATAATACATCATGTAGATAGATCATACTTTATCCATTTACAAACTTATGAACATTGATTGTTTTCATCTTTTTGGAGAGTATAAATAATGTGTTTTTATGTGGAAATGGTTTTCTAAAATATATTTCTATTTTCTTAGGTAAATACACAAAACACACCCACACACACCCCACCCACAGAAGCTTTATCATTGCAAGGGACCTAAAAGTCAGCCTAAGTACTCCAAGACCAACTTCTCAGTATAAAGAGTTTTCCCCAGTGGGACAAAGGGCAGGGAATAAGAGAAGAAAAAATAAGATATAGAAGACCAAGGGAGAAGGGAAATGGAATAGGGGAGACAGAGAAGGAGTAAAAGTTCCCAGGAGGGACAAAGGAAGGACTTTGGATACAGAGGAGACAGACATGGTCCATGGGAAATGGCAGTTTATGAAGGAAAAATGGGAGCCCTATGTTAGAATGAGTTGATTAATTTTGATTGTGCATGATAATTCGGGTAGCTTTTGGTTACTGGACTTCATTCAATACTTTGATAGCTGGACCTTGGTGGATCTTTTGTTAAAGCATCCTTTTCTGGTCCTGGAAGCATCTTCCAAGAGCTTCAGAGTCAAAGCACTGGACAGTGACATAAGATTGGCTTAGGTTTCAGGGGGAAAAAGTCTTTTCCCCAGGCCACTTTCCAACTTATGCTTTAACTCCAAGACAAGACATAGATTTCTATTTCCTAAACCTGTTTATAGAACCCAAGTTTGGGCTCTAAATTCCTCCACCTATTTGCCTTGAAGCTGTTTTGAAGAGACTCAATGATCCCCCACTGACTGGAGCTATTTTGATTTTTTCTTGGTACCTCTACACCTGACTGAGCAGTTTAGCCAGTATAAACCCAGACCCTGGATTCCAAGGCACTCAGTCAGGTAAACAGGTCTCTAACCTTATGGGGAGAAAGTCTTTTAAGACACAGCTTGATACAGTATTTATATTCCTTCCTCTACCAGATCTGACAGATAATGAAATTCCGAATCTTCCAGTTTGTCTGAGTGGGGCAGGTTTGCCAAGGCCTATCTCCCTTAACCTCCAGACTCTCTTCAAATAAAATCTCATCCAACTTCTTACACTAGATATCCATTTTTTTGTTTGTTAAATAAAACTTTACTCATTTTCTGCTTTGCTTCCAAGCACTGAATAAGGTAATATATGTCTGCTTAGACATGTGACACATCATATGTAAATATTTGAGCTGACAGATAGATGATTCTATTCAGAATGCTTTGTATTGTGTGTGGTTTGAATGTGAATAGTTCCCAGAGGCTCATATGTTTGAATACTTGGTTCCCAGTTGGTGGAACTAGTTGGGAAGGTACAGGAAGTATGGCCTGGTTGGAGGAAGTGGGTCACTGGAAACTGGTTTTTGAGGTTTTAAAAGCCTATGACATTTGCAGGTACAATCTCTGCCTTGTGATTGTGCATAGGAATTGTAAGCTCTCAGCTGCTGCCCCAGCACCATGCCTGCCATCCTTCAGCTATGCTCCCCATCTTGATGGTCATGGATTCTAACACGCTGTAACTATTCCCCAATAAACTCTTCTACAAGTTGTCTTGTTCATGGTGTCTTATCACTGCAATTAAAATTTAATTAAGACAGACGTTGATACCAGGATGTTGGCAATTGCTGTCATAGGCCTGACCATGCTACTTTTTGAAGGAATGGGGAAGACCTTGGGATTTTAGATTATGAAAGAACTTTAATGTTGTAGGTGGGATAAAATAAGCTTTCATAATAGGAGCTTAGGAGATAATGATGCTGGTAGTAGTGTGAACTCTGGAGGCTCAACCCAAAAGGTTTCAGAGACAAACAATAATAGTAACTGGCTCAAAAACATTCTTGTGCTATTTTGGCAAAACAAAACAAAACAAAACAAAAACAAAAACCAACAAATTGCTGACATTGTCAATGTCTTAATACTATGCCTGAGGCTGAATAGGAAAGCTATTGACTACTTTCCTTGGCAAAGGAGATTTTAAGATTGCCTAATATTGAATCTGTTACTTGGTTATTGGTAAACACTTTTTTGCCGATCTACAGTGACAAAAAAAAGCATAAAGGGCAGAGGAAATACAAAATGTACAGTTTGAATTGAAAAGAGGCACCAGAATATTTAATGTTGGAGCAAAGGCTTGTGCTGAAAGAAGCAAAGAGTAATGCACTAAAGGGAGCCCTAAGGAGAAGACACCACCCAGTCAATCTTTCAACTTGTGAAAGGAAAAGCCTCAACATGTCAAAGCTTATGCAAATATAATTTCAGGATAGAACAGGTTATTTGCCAGGCAAACAGCCAAACTTGGCAGCAGCAGGACCTATCGTTCCACATTTTGAGTTATGAAGAATGCAAAAGGCAAAGGGCTGTGAAACCTTCCTGCATGTTTAAGGAATGGTCCCATGGGCAGGAGGAGTTTGGTAGGGGAGTTTGTGCATAGAAGCCTAGAGAGGGCGCTGTGTAAAGCTGGGAAAGTGAAGCTTCCATTGTGTTGGAGATCCAAAGATGCTGGAGATGATGGAGCCCTGAGATATCTCATAAGGACTGCAGCAGACAGGCTGTGGAACTAGTCCAAGAGAGACAGAGGAACAGATTGCAGGAAGAAAAGCTGGAAGAGTAGAGCCAGTGAAGTCCTTTAACATCAGACATGAAGTTACAGGATTTGGAGTTTGATCTGCTGAGTTCTCATCTGAGTTTGGTATAGTATTTTCTCCCTATAGCCATATTCCACCATCTCGGAATGGTAATATATATTCTGTGCCATTGTATGTTGGAAGGATTTAATTTGCCTTTTGATTTTATAGAGGGTTACAATTAACCTCAGAAGAGTTTCTTTTTCCTCTGTGTAGCCCTGGCTGTCCTGGAATTCACTCTGTAGACCAGGCTGGCCTCGAACTTAGAAATCCACCTGCCTCTGCCTCCCAAGTGCTGGGATTAAAGGCGTGCGCCACCACTGCCCAGCCTCAGAAGAGATTTTAAACCTTTAAATTGTGTTAAGACATTGAAAGACTATTGGAGTTGAACTAAATGTATTTTGAATTATGATAAGGCCATAAGCCTCTTGAGGACAGAGAGTAGAATGTAGTGACTATAACAAGAATAACTTCCATAAGTACATATACTGGAATACTTGGTCACCAGTTCGTAGGAATGTTTGGAAAAGGGGGAGGATTTGTGGCCTTTTTGGAAGTGTGTCACTGGGAATAGACTTTGAGGTTTTAAAAAGCCCTTTCCCAGTATATCCATCTCTCTGCCTCTTTATAAGCAAGCAGCCAAAATTGGCAGCAGTGACATGTGGCTCCCTGTCTCTTACTTGTGGATAAGGATGTAAACTCTCAGAGATTGCTCTAGCCTATGTCTACCTGCTTGCTGCCATGTTCCCCACCATGACAGCCATGGACTCATCCTATGAAACTGTAACTCTTCTACAAGTTTCCTGATCGTAGTATCTCACCACATAAATCATAGAATAACTCAGATATATTAGAAGGTTTATGTGAAACTTATTTGAGACTGAAGTATGAAACCTTTGAGACCTCATCATAATTCAGTAATGGTATTTTATATACATTATTACAAAGATGCAGACTCCTCTGTTCAGAATCCCAAAGACTTTTCTGCAAATCTGTGGGATGTAGGCACAGGACATTATACTTTTGGTAGTCAAATCTACACTAGTACAGCAGTGAAATGTGATGGTTAGATGCTTGTGACAGGTTTCTTTGACAGTGCCATATCTTGTGGGTGCTCTTTACCTGCTGGCATAAGCACACAGGATGAGCCAGCAAGGTGATTTCACAGAATTGCAAAGTCAAGTCTTCCTTGGACTGATGCTGAAGGCCTCCTCTGTTTTGTAGACAAGTGTGAGATCAAAATTTGTCTAATTGAGAGAGAAATTAATTGCACATGCTCAAAGACATTGTGAGGATCAAAATATTTGCTTGCAGTTAAAACAGCATTTTGATGTCAAACACATTTTCTGTGTTTTATTATTTAGTCTCTACTAGTAAGAACTGGCTAATGATAAAATGATCAGAGTCATTCATGTGCCCAAAATAGCAAACTTGATCTTACTTGGCTTTAGAGATTTTTTTTTTTACAACTAGTTTTTGACATCATGGATTTGTGGATTAGGATATCTGCCAGAGTATAAGAGTTTAAATGAGGACTTCAGCCTTAGAATCCTAGAAGAATGGACTGAATGAGCAAGTGACATGGGCTTAGTCTGCAGTTGGCATGGTTGATCATAATAACATAATGTTATAGAAGGAAATTGCATAAATCTGTGCACCCCAGTTTTAGAAATTGCCAGATTGTTCTCCAAGTTGGATGAAGAAATACTTTATGTGCAATTAGCAAAGTATAAAGGTTGTAATTTTGTTTCAGATCTTTCTTCACCAACACTGTTTTAGAAAAAGATTTCTGATAATAGATCAGTCAACAGTTTTCTATCTGTTTCTGGATTCACTAAAAAAAACTGAGTGCAAGGTGTGGAACACCTCCATAGAAGTTGTTGACAGGAAGATCTAAGAAGCTCCTAAAATAATGAAGCATCTTATTTATCCTGATTACTCAATTACTGGAACCTGTTGACACTGCTCTATTGCTGAAGATGCCACATACCTTGGATGCCATATCTAGAGAAATTTAGCTTTAAACAAACTAGAAATTTCTTCCCTTATAGCTATTGTTGGATGTAATACAAAGGCTTTGGGAGGTTAGCAATAAAGGGGTCAAAGATCATATCAATCTGTGAATTCTGTGAATTACATATAAACCTGCCAGTAAAGATACAGATATTTTGTGTGATAATGGCATTTCTATTACAGGGGTAACCAACTACTGCCTTCTTTAATTTGAGGCCTGCTCTACAAGAGAAGATTTATGTATAGTGCCATAAACATAGAAAAAGCACATGGCTGAAAAGGAAGTTCATTCCACTCCTTTAAATGTTTAGAGAACCTTTCGGAAGAGAGGATTGAAATTGAAGAGCAGAAGGATAAGAAGAAGGGCTTCAAAACTGCCATGTTTCAAGCACAGCACAGCACAGCCATAGAGATCATGAATTCAAGAGTATGTGTGACAACTGGCATTGATTCCATGCAAATCAGGTCTTATTAAAAGTCATGTATGACTAAGAAGAGGCTTGGGGCCTTCAACTTCCTGCTGATCTATTTGCAGCTAATATAGATACCACCCAGTTTTATACACACCAGTGAGCCCACAGATCTCTGACAATTAGTTGCAAAACCCAGGATTATACAGGCAGTTCCTAGTAAAACCCCACTGGATACTAGACAGAACAAAAACCAAATGAATGTTGCAGGGATTTATATGGAAGGAGTCAGACTGGCAGGCCCTGAAGGAAAATAAGGGGTTGGGAGAAAGTAACCAGAATGTATGAAATTGTCAAAGAACAGCATTTATTAATATAAAAAGAAAGAAACCGAAACAGAAATCAAGACTAAAGCTGTGAAAAACACAGCTTTTCAAATCAGAAAGAGGAAGTTTCAAGCAAAAAAATTTTTTTCTAATAAAGGAAATAAAGTTGTCTAGAAGATGTAGGAGGACTTTGAAAGCAAATATAAAATAAGAATGTTTTCTGGTTGATTTGATATTAGGTTATCTTGACAGACAAAATAAAAAGCCCCTAAGGACTTCAATGTAGAAATTCGTATTTTCTTAGTCTGGGCTCCAGGCTGGTCTAAGAATTTTGGGATTCTGACAAGCAGTAGATGATAGATTTTAATCTTTTAAAGTTCATATTACTACATAGAAGAGGTGTAACACTTGATAAAATAAAAATACATGTGTCCTTTATCCCAGTGATCTTGCTTTTAAGAATCTATCATGTGTCACCAGCCACACCAAATCTCAAAGCTATGTGCATCATGTTTTCACTGAATTGTTTGTAGAAAAAAATAACCACAAAACCTAAACAATAAGCAAAAAGTAACAAAAAATGCCTAGATAAAACCCGAGTTTGCATTGTATTTATAGGATGAGACATTGTATTGCTATGACAATAGTTAACTCTAGTTATCTAAGTTACATTTAAAGGAACAGGGAAGAATAGTGAGAGAGAAGGTTGAGAAAAATAATGCAGAACAACTGTGAATAATACAGAATCATTGTGTAATGGTACTAGAGGCTCAGTAGATGAAGGTGCTGGCCACCAAACCTGACAACCAAGTTTGATCCCTGGAATCCGTGTGGTACAAATAGAGAACTTACTCCAGCAAGTTTTTCCTTGACCTCTACATAAGTGTTGCAGCATTTGTGCACACACATTTAATCACTTACACACACACACACACACACACACACACACACACACACACACACAGAGTAAATAAATAAAATAAATATAATTGAAAATGCTTCTCTGAGAACCTGGTGCAAACCCAGGTTCTCTGTGTTTGTTATGGCTGTAAGCTTGGTGTTTTTGTGGGACTTCTACAAGTAGCAGCAGATGAATCTCTGACTCTTTTGCATGGTATTGGGACTCTTTAGTTCCTATTGGGTTGGTTGCCTTGTCCAACCTTGCTATAAGAGCTTTTGACTTGTTTTGAAGGCCTGATCCTTTCTGAAGTGGAAATGAAGGGAGAATGTGTCTGGGGTAGATGGGAGGGAGGGTGGAGTTGGGAGGGTTGGAGAGAGGAGGAAATGTGCTTAGGATTCATCGAATAAGATAAGATTCTATTTATGAGAGAGAGAGAGAGAGAGAGAGAGAGAGAGAGAGAGAGAGAGAGAGAAGAGAGAGAGAGAGAGAGAGAGAGAGAGAGAGAGAGAGAGAGAGAGAGAGAGAGAGAGAGAGAAGAAGGGGGAGGAAGGGAGGGAGGGGGAGGGGGAGGGAAGGGGAGAGGGGAGAGGGGAGAGGGAGAGAGACAGAGACAGAGACAGAGACAGAGACAGACAGCATTCAGGGAATCCCCTGCCACAGCTGCTAAAGCAAGCAAGTAAGCAAGCAAGCAAGCAAGCAAACAAACAAACAAATAAGCAAAACAAAACAAAACCAACTAACCAAACTAGATCAAACTAAACCAAATCAAAAATCTTTCTCTGACTATATCTAGGAAATAATTGGATAAATATT
Source organism: Mus musculus (assembly GCF_000001635.26). Taxonomy (NCBI): domain Eukaryota; kingdom Metazoa; phylum Chordata; class Mammalia; order Rodentia; family Muridae; genus Mus; species Mus musculus. The sequence continues at coordinate 139,443,916 of NC_000068.7, read as the reverse complement.
GTTTACTTAGTGAATCTTTGCATCAATTCATTTGAGTAAGAATTTATTCCATAATTTCTGAAAATAAATTTTATAAAGAAGGTATCATACCTTAAACATGCTTCCCTAGTAACTCTCCAGCAAATTCACTGCTTCACTAAGATAGATTTGGATGTCTGGCATGGTGTCTTGTCTAAGGTTAATAAACATTTATGCATGTCCCTCCAGGAGTAACCACATAAAACTATTGCTGCCTGAACAGAGACCAAAAGAACCAAGCCATGAGTAGTGGAGGAGCAGTTGTATGTACCTTGTTATGGATGTTAGGACATATAATAAAGGCTGACCTGCCTGGGGATATAAATAGTCACAGAGGCAATCCCAGTATGGCAACCTTTCCCATGTGGTATGCATCCTTCCTGTAGTGTCAGATGCACGCTCCCTGAATTTGTTGTAAGACATGCAAGCAATTCTGAGCTGTCTGAAAATGGAGATGCGTTGAAGAGAATTTTTGGGTGACCATATTCCTCTATGTACTGTGGTATGGTATGACATCTTGATTAATGAGATTGGTCATGGGATTATAGGAATGTCTTTCAAAGTGCCAAGAGAGAAAATGGTACTGTCCCTGAAGGTAGCACGTGTGGAATGGAGTGTAAGCAGGCCATGGCTACAGTTGAATGCCTGTTGCTTTTTATAATAAGAAACACAGTAGTGGCCGGGCTGACAACCCATGTAATAGAGGAATCACAATGAGAAAAGGATTCAACGATACTGTCCTCTACGTTGCCCCGTGATTTTTTGTTTTTTCAGGAAAAGTAGAAAAAAAGTTGAGGTGCAAGATTTGGCTTGTTCTTTGTTGCAGCAGGCAGCATGTGAGAAAGAGCACATGTTATGTGAGATCTCTGCTAACACTAAGCATGGAGAGCATATGAAGAATCAGACAGTGAAGTGAAGGGAACAGGTGAAATGACAGAAGGAAGCACCTAAGCCCCTCTTCCATACATAAGAAGGGGAATCAATGGTTCAGAATACGGCAGGAGGTTTAATAATGGTCCAGGACAGGAAACCTTTTCAATCAGGAACCTCTGCTTCTGCGCTGCTCAGATTGGAAAATGTCTGTTAAATCTTCAGTGTCTTGTATATGTCTGTTAGTTTCTTTTGCCTAGTTTTAGCTTTACACCACTGTGCTCAGATATAGTACAATTCTCTCCATTTTCCTATGTTTGTTGAACTTATTTTGTGTCCCATTGGATGATGTATTTTAGAGAAAACTCTAATGACTGCTGAGCAGAATGTGTATTCTGTCACATGTAGATGAAATGTTCTGTAAATGTCTTTGATGTCATTTAATAGATGCTTCTCTGCCTAGTTTTTGTCAAGGGCTTTTTATGATGAGGGTATAGTTTTGAATTTACCTACTGTTATTGTGCACTGGTTAATGTTTACATTAGGAATGCTTGTCTTTTTTGAAATTGGGTGTATACATTTTTGTGCATATAGGGTTATAACTGCAATATCTTTTGATTTGTGTTAATCAGCAAATTTAATCCCTCTAACTAGTTTTGGTCTGAAGTCAATTTCATCAAATATTTGATCAACAACACCTGCTTGTTTCCTAGTTCTATTTCTGTAATAACAATTTCCATCTTGCAACCTGTTATTGAGGGTGAGACACGTTTCTTGGAGACAATAAATACATGCATTTTGTCTCTTAGTGCCATCTGGTAGCCAGCATCTTTGGGTTTGTTAATTAAGACCATTAATATTCAAAACATACTTAAGTACATATTAATTATTGTTATTTTGTTGATTTGTAGTGTTTCGTGATTTCATAGTCTACATTTTCTTAACTGCTATTCTATGTGGGTTTTCCCTGTAGTTTCATTCATTTATGTGTCTCTAGGAGCCTTCAGAGAGTCTTCTTTAGAGAGGCTTAGTAGTTATGAACTCGTTTAGTCTTTGTTTTCTCATCAGGGACATGTTTTCTTTCTTTAATGATCAAGAATTATTTTGCTGATTGTAATAGTACTGGTTTGCAGCCAGTGTCTTTCAGAACTTAAAATGTACAATTTCAAGAGGTTTTGGCTTTTAACATTTCTGTTGTTTAGATGGCCCTCTCTTTTATAAGTGGTGTAGTGGTTCTCTCTTGCACTTCTGCACTTTCATTGTTTCAGCACATTTAATAATTTACCTACAGTAGATAGTGATGATTTTCTTCTCTTGGCTTATTGGTACTCTAAACATCAGTCTCTTACTCTTAGGGTATTTTTCTCTCTAGGTTTGGAATTTTTTTCCTACAATTTTATTGAAAATGTTTCCCATTCTTTTGGCATGAAAATCTTCTGTGCTCAGGTTCACATATTTTTTCTGTTCATACTACTCCGACACTCTCTCAAGTTCCTGTTCCTCTACTATGTCTTTAAGCCCAAATATTCTGTCCCCACATTGTCCTTTGTGGTGAAAATTTCCACTGAACTTTTTTTTTTTGCCGAGACAGGGTTTCTTCCTGGTTGTCCTGGAACTCACTCTGTAGACCAGGCTGGCCTCGAACTCAGAAGTTCACCTGCCCCTGCCTCTCAAGTGCTGGGATTAAAGGCATGTGCCACTATACCCGGCTTCCACTGAACTTTTAATTTGACATTGAAATCTTCATTTCCAGCGTCTCAGCTTGATATATTCTTCAGTATTTCTATCTTTATTGAATTCCATTTTTATACCCTACTTTGACTTTCATATTTCTCTCAGCTGACTTCGTTATTAACCATTTTCTTCAAATTAACAAGTTTATTCATGTCCTTTTTTTCTTTGAACATTTTTGAATTTTTGTTGTTATTTTTTATATTTAGAATTTCATCTGACTCATTCTCATTAGGACCATTATTTTGGAACTGGTAATTTGTGGAGATGTCTTGTCTTTGTTTTTCTTCTTTTTGCGTTGAGAATTGTAGTGATTGTTGGTTGAATTTTCATTGAAGTGAGCTTCATTTCTTTTCAGTGTTCAAGAAGAACTATGATGCGGTAGTGTCAAGGTGTCATTTTCCTTAATTAGTGCTCAGGGCACCGTGCTTGATTCCCAGTGTCTTACTTAGTGTTTCATTGCTGTGAACACATACCATAAGCACAGTAACTCTTATAAAGGAAAACATTTACTTGGATCTGGCTTACTTATGAAATCTTGTCCAACTTTGCTCTTTCTTAGAATTGGAAACAATCAGCCATGGAAGGAGTTACAGAGACAAAGTTTGGAGCTGAGGCAAAAGGATGGACCATCTAGAGACTGCCATATCCAGGGATCCATCCCATAATTAGCCTCCAAACGATGACACCATTGCATACACTAGCAAGCCTTTGTTGCAAGGACCATGATATAGCTGTCCCTTGTGAGACTAGGCTGGGGACTAGCAAACACAGAAGTGGATGCTCACAGTCAACTATTCGATGGATCACAGGGCCCCCAATGGAGGAGCTAGAGAAAGTATCCATGGAGCTAAAGAGATCTGCGACCCTATCGGTGGAACAACATTATGAACTAACCAGTACCCCAGAGCTCTTGACTCTAGCTGCATATGTATCAAAAGATGACCTAGTCGGCCATCACTGCAAAGAGAGGCCCATTGGTCAGGCAAACTTTATATGCCCCAGTACAGGGGAACGCCAGGGCCAAAAAGTGGGAGTGGGTGGGTAGGAGAGTGGAGGGGGGAGGGTGTGGGGGACTTTTGGGATAGCATTTGAAATGTAATTGAGGAAAATACGTAATTAAAAAATAAAATAATAATAAAAACTCAAAAAAAAAAAAAAAAAGAAATCTTGTCCAATATCATCCCTGTGCAGCCAGGTCTGGTGCTGAAGGAGCTGAAAATTCTATGCCTTGATCTGCAGGCAACAGAAGACTGTAGACTGTATACAACACTGGTCACAGCTTGAGCATATTATCACCTCAAAGCCTGCCTCCACAGTGACACACTTCTTTCAACAAGACCACACTTACACTAAAAAGGTGCATCGTCTAATAGTGCCACTCCTTATGGGTCAAGCTTTCAAACACATCATACCACCACATATACTCATACCACCACACCCAGTATTCCTGCATGACTAGATTACTATCTTTAAAAGTGATCACTATTGGCCCGGCCTGAGAGGTTTGTGTCACAGGCGCCGGCGGGAGCCTTCTTGGCTCCGGGACTCCGTGGAGGGCAGGCTGCACGGGTGACCCTGTGGAATACAGAGGCCAGCCGTTTCTGGTACGGGCAAGAGTCGCAGAGCTTCTGAGGCGGCGCCATCTTCAGCTCCAGACAACCGGCCACCTTCCTGGCGAGAGCCACAGAGCTTCTGAGGTGGCGACATCTTCGACTCCAGACAACCGGCCACCTTCCTGGCCAAAGCAACACAGCTTCTGGGAAAGATCCTGTTTTGGGCCTTCACCTTCAGCCAGGAGGAGGTCCAAACATCAGATAACTGTACACCTTCCCCGAAAGAGGAGAGCTTGCCTGCAGAGACTGCTCTGACCACTGAAACTCAGAGGAGAGAGCTTGCCTCCCACGCCTGCTGATTGAGGGTAACAAAATCAACAGAGGAACAATCTCTTAACAAGGACAACTATAACAACTAACTCCAGAGATTGCCAGATGGCGAAAGGTAAACGTAAGAATCCTACTAACAGAAACCAGGACCACTCACCATCATCAGAACCCAGAACGCCCACTTCGCCCAGTCCAGGACACCCTAACACACCTGAAAAGGTAGACCTGGATTTAAAAGCATATCTCATGATGATGGTAGAGGACATAAAGAAGGAATTCAATAACTCACTTAAAGAGATACAGGAGAACACTGCTAAAGAGTTACAAGTCCTTAAAGAAAAACAGGAAAACACTGCTAAAGAGTTACAAGTCCTTAAAGAAAAACAGGAAAACACAACCAAACAGGTAGAAGTTCTTATAGAAAAACAGGAAAAACACATCCAAACAGGTGATGGAAATGAACAAAACCATACTAGACCTAAAAAGGGAAGTAGACACAATAAAGAAAACCCAAAGTGAGGCAACGCTGGAGATAGAAACCCTAGGAAAGAAATCTGGAACCATAGATGCCAGCATCAGCAACAGAATACAAGAGATGGAAGAGAGAATCTCAGGTGCAAAAGACACCATAGAGAACATCGGCACAACAATCAAAGAAAATGGAAAATGCAAAAAGATCCTAACTAAAAACATCCAGGAAATCCAGGACACAATGAGAAGACCAAACTTACGGATAATAGGAGTGGATGAGAATGAAGATTTTCAACTCAAAGGACCAGCAAACATCTTCAACAAAATTATTGAAGAAAACTTCCCAAATCTAAAGAAAGAGATGCCCATGAACATACAAGAAGCCTACAGAACTCCAAATAGACTGGACGAGAAAAGAAATTCCTCCTGACACATAATAATCAGAACATCAAATGCACTAAATAAAGATAGAATACTAAAAGCAGTAAGGGAAAAAGGTCAAGTAACATATAAAGGCAAGCCTATCAGAATTACACCAGATTTTTCACCAGAGACTATGAAAGCCAGAAGAGCCTGGACAGATGTTATACAGACACTAAGAGAACACAAATGCCAGCCCAGGCTACTATACCCAGCCAAACTCTCAATTACCATAGATGGAGAAACCAAAGTATTCCACAACAAAACTAAATTCACCCATTATCTCTCCACGAATCCAGCCCTTCAAAGGATAATAACAGAAAAAAACCAATACAAGGACGGGAACCACGCCCTAGAAAAAACAAGAAGATAATCCCTCAACAAACCTAAAAGAAGACAGCCACAAGAATAGAATGCCAACTTTAACAACAAAAATAACAGGAAGCAACAATTACCTTTCCTTAATATCTCTTAATATCAATGGACTCAATTCCCCAATAAAAAGACATAGACTAACAGACTGGCTACACAAACAGGACCCAACATTCTGCTGCTTACAGGAAACCCATCTCAGGGAAAAAGACAGACACTACCTCAGAGTGAAAGGCTGGAAAACAATTTTCCAAGCAAATGGTCTGAAGAAACAGGCTGGAGTAGCCATTCTAATATCGGATAAAATCGACTTCCAACCCAAAGTTATTAAAAAAGACAAGGAGGGACACTTCATACTCATCAAAGGTAAAATCCTCCAAGAGGAACTCTCAATTCTGAATATCTACGCTCCAAATGCAAGGGCAGCCACATTCATTAAAGACACTTTAGTAAAGTTCAAAGCACACATTGCACCTCACACAATAATAGTGGTAGACTTCAACACCCCACTTTCATCAATGGAGAGATCGTGGAAACAGAAACTAAACAGGGACACAGTGAAACTAACAGAAGTTATGAAACAAATGGACCTGACAGATATCTATAGAACATTTTATCCTAAAACAAAAGGATATACCTTCTTCTCAGCACCTCACAGGACCTTCTCCAAAATTGACCATATAATTGGTCACAAAATAGGCCTCAACAGATACAAAAATATTGAAATTGTCCCATGTATCCTATCAGACCACCATGGACTATGGTTGATCTTCAATAACAACATAAATAATGGAAAGCCAACATTCACGTGGAAACTGAACAACAGTCTTCTCAATGATACCTTGGTCAAGGAAGGAATAAAGAAAGAAATTAAAGACTTTTTAGAGTTTAATGAAAATGAAGCCACAACGTACCCAAACCTATGGGACACAATGAAAGCATTTCTAAGAGGGAAACTCATAGCTCTGAGTGCCTCCAAGAAGAAACGGGAGACAGCACATACTAGCAGCTTGACAACACATCTAAAAGCCCTAGAAAAAAAGGAAGCAAATTCACCCAAGAGGAGTAGACGGCAGGAAATAATCAAACTCAGGGGTGAAATCAACCAAGTGGAAACAAGAAGAACTATTCAAAGAATTAACCAAACGAGGAGTTGGTTCTTTGAGAAAATCAACAAGATAGATAAACCCTTAGCTAGACTCACTAAAGGGCACAGGGACAAAATCCTAATTAACAAAATCAGAAATGAAAAGGGAGACATAACAACAGATCCTGAAGAAATCCAAAACACCATCAGATCCTTCTACAAAAGGCTATACTCAACAAAACTGGAAAACCTGGACGAAATGGACAAATTTCTGGAAAGATACCAGGTACCAAAGTTGAATCAGGATCAAGTTGACCTTCTAAACAGTCCCATATCCCCTAAAGAAATAGAAGCAGTTATTAATAGTCTCCCAGCCAAAAAAAGCCCAGGACCAGACGGGTTTAGTGCAGAGTTCTATCAGACCTTCAAAGAAGATCTAATTCCAGTTCTGCACAAACTATTTCACAAGATAGAAGTAGAAGGTACTCTACCCAACTCATATTATGAAGCCACTATTACTCTGATACCTAAACCACAGAAAGATCCAACAAAGATAGAGAACTTCAGACCAATTTCTCTTATGAATATCGATGCAAAAATCCTTAATAAAATTCTCGCTAACCGAATCCAAGAACACATTAAAGCAATCATCCATCCTGACCAAGTAGGCTTTATTCCAGGAATGCAGGGATGGTTTAATATACGAAAATCCATCAATGTAATCCATTATATAAACAAACTCAAAGACAAAAACCACATGATCATCTCGTTAGATGCAGAAAAAGCATTTGACAAGATCCAACACACATTCATGATAAAAGTTTTGGAAAGATCAGGAATTCAAGGCCCATACCTAAACATAATAAAAGCAATCTACAGCAAACCAGTAGCCAATATCAAAGTAAATGGAGAGAAGCTGGAAGCAATCCCACTAAAATCAGGGACTAGACAACGCTTCCCACTTTCTCCCTACCTTTTCAACATAGTACTTGAAGTATTAGCCAGAGCAATTCGACAACAAAAGGAGATCAAGGTGATACAAATTGGAAAAGAGGAACTCAAAATATCACTTTTTGCAGATGATATGATAGTATATATAAGCGACCCTAAAAATTCCACCAGAGAACTCCTAAACCTGATAAACAGCTCCGGTGAAGTAGCTGGATATAAAATTAACTCAAACAAGTCAATGGCCTTTCTCTACACCAAGAATAAACAGGCTGAGAAAGAAATTAGGGAAACAACACCCTTTTCAATAGTCACAAATAATATAAAATATCTCGGCGTGACTCTAACTAAGGAAGTGAAAGATCTGTATGATAAAAACTTCAAGTCTCTGAAGAAAGAAATTAAAGAAGATCTCAGAAGATGGAAAGATCTCCCATGCTCATGGATTGGCAGGATCAACATTGTAAAAATGGCTATCTTGCCAAAAGCAATCTACAGATTCAATGCAATCCCCATCAAAATTCCAACACAATTCTTCAACGAATTAGAAGGAGCAATTTGCAAATTCATCTGGAATAACAAAAAACCTAGGATAGCAAAAAGTCTTCTCAAGGATAAAAGAACCTCTGGTGGAATCACCATGCCTGACCTAAAGCTTTACTACAGAGCAATTGTGATAAAAACTGCATGGTACTGGTATAGAGACAGACAAGTAGACCAATGGAATAGAATTGAAGACCCAGAAATGAACCCACACACCTATGGTCACTTGATCTTCGACAAGGGAGCTAATACCATCCAGTGGAAGAAAGACAGCATTTTCAACAATTGGTGCTGGCACAACTGGTTGTTATCATGTAGAAGAATGCGAACTGATCCATACTTATCTCCTTGTACTAAGGTCAAATCTAAGTGGATCAAGGAACTTCACATAAAACCAGAGACACTGAAACTTATAGAGGAGAAAGTGGGGAAAAGCCTTGAAGATATGGGCACAGGGGAAAAATTCCTGAACAGAACAGCAATGGCTTGTGCTGTAAGATCGAGAATTGACAAATGGGACCTAATGAAACTCCAAAGTTTCTGCAAGGCAAAAGACACTGTCAATAAGACAAAAAGACCACCAACAGATTGGGAAAGGATCTTTACCTATCCTAAATCAGATAGGGGACTAATATCCAACATATATAAAGAACTCAAGAAGGTGGACTTCAGAAAATCACATAACCCCATTAAAAAATGGGGCTCAGAACTGAACAAAGAATTCTCACCCGAGGAATACGGAATGGCAGAGAAGCACCTGAAAAAATGTTCAACATCCTTAATCATCAGGGAAATGCAAATCGAAACTGTAGTCTCCCCTCCCCCAGCCTGAAACCTGCTTGCTCGGGGTGGAGCTTCCTGCTCATTCGTTCTGCCACGCCCACTGCTGGAACCTGAGGAGCCACACACGTGCACCTTTCTACTGGACCCGAGATTATTCGGCGGGAATCGGGTCCCCTCCCCCTTCCTTCATAACTAGTGTCCCAACAATAAAATGTGAGCTTTGATCAGAATGAATTTGTCTTAGCTCCGTTTCTTTTTTCGCCCCGTCTAGATTCCTCTCTTACAGCTCGAGTGGCCTTCTCAGTGGAACCGTTCACGTTGCGAGCTGCTGGCGGCCGCAACACAAAACAACCCTGAGATTCCACCTCACACCAGTCAGAATGGCAAAGATCAAAAATTCAGGTGACAGCAGATGCTGGCGTGGATGTGGAGAAAGAGGAACACTCCTCCATTGTTGGTGGGATTGCAGGCTTGTACAACCACTCTGGAAATCAGTCTGGCGGTTCCTCAGAAAACTGGATATAGTACTACCAGAGGATCCAGCAATACCTCTCCTGGGCATATATCCAGAAGATGCCCCAACTGGTAAGAAGGACACATGCTCCACTATGTTCATAGCAGCCTTATTTATAATAGCCAGAAGCTGAAAGGAACCCAGATGCCCCTCAACAGAGGAATGGATACAGAAAATGTGGTACATCTACACAATGGAGTACTACTCAGCTATTAAAAAGAATGAATTTATGAAATTCCTAGCCAAATGGATGGACCTGGAGGGCATCATCCTGAGTGAGGTAACACATTCACAAAGGAACTCACACAATATGTACTCACTGATACGTGGATATTAGCCCAAAACCTAGGATATCCAAGATATAAGATACAATTTCCTAAACACATGAAACTCAAGAAAAATGAAGACTGAAGTGTGGACACTATGCCCCTCCTTAGAAGTGGGAACAAAACACCCTTGGAAGGAGGTACAGAGACAAAGTTTGGAGCTGAGATAAAAAGATGGACCATGTAGAGACTGCCATATCCGGGGATCCATCCCATAATCAGCTTCCAAATGCTGACACCATTTCATACACTAGCAAGATTATGCTGAAAGGACCCTGATATAGCTGTCTCTTGTCAGAGTATGCCTGGGCCTAGCAAACATATAAGTGGATGCTCACAGTCGGCTATTGGCTGGATCACATGGCCCCCAATGAAGGAGCTAGAGAAAGTACCCAAGAAGCTAAAGGGATCTGCAACCCTATAGGTGGAACAACATTATGAACTAACCAGTACCCCGGAGCTCTGACTCTAGCTGCATATGTATCAAAAGATGGCCTAGGCGGCCATCACTGGAAAGAGAGGCCCATTGGACACGCAAACTTTATATGCCCCAGTACAGGGGAACGCCAGGGCCAAAAAAGGGGAGTGGGTGGGTAGGGTAGTGGGGGTGGGTGGCTATGGGGGACTTTTGGTATAGCATTGGAAATGTAAATGAGCTAAATACCTAATAAAAAATGGAAAAAAAAAGACTCAATTTCCCAAACAGGAGCGGATTAACAGCACTAAAACTTGGTGTGCTCTCTTTGACAGAGCAGTATGTGTAAAGACCTATTTGCTTCGATGTTGGGTAGGGGATGTTGAAAATTATGTCAGAATGCACTGTTGGAGGTGGGTAGCCCATTTTACTTTAAGTTGATTTCCCCTAACCAAAAAAGGATAACTTTCTAGAAAGACAGGTGTGGACCAACATTTGTCTATTCACCTTCTTCTGTGCTATTTGGAACGAGAATGGCTGGTTTGTTTGTTTGTTTGTTTTACAAATTAAGGATGAACTTAAACATAAGCAGTTAAAATTTTTTCCTTAAAAATATTTAATAAATAATCCCCTAAAACAAACAAAAACATTTAGTAGACATCATGCCACTGTGATCTTGCAAACTAAAGTGGGAATATATTTTTTAGATGTTTTACTTGTATTTATTTCTGTGTAGGGGGGAGGGTGGGGTGTACACATGGCACTAACACACGTGAAGGTTAGAGAACACCTTGCTAAACTTCATCCTCTCCTTTCCCTGTGTGGGTCCCAAGAATTAGCACGCAGGTCCTCAGGCTTTATAAGAAAATAACATTCCTGAGTCAATAAATAAAGGGGGGAAACCCCAAATTTTGTCTATGCAAATTAACTTGGTCATTAATTTCAATTCAAATTTTGTAGAATTTTAAAAATCAACTATGTTCTTGAACCAAAGATTTAGTGCTATGTTTAAAAGTTCCTGTGAGTTTATGTGTCTTCATTGAGCTGAGGCCTCGGAAGTCGTATTAGCAGGAGGATGTTATGAGAGTCAAGGGAGGTGGAAATGTTTCATTAAAACAAAACAAACAAACAAACAAAATCAAATCTTATGTACAACACTACTAATGTTAATGGGTAAAAACTATTTTAAACTATGTTTAAAATTCAAAATAAAGCAACAACTTTAATGTCAGTTAATAACTGATAACTTTGTGGAAACCAAAATTTCAAGGAAAAGTTTAAAATGCAACACTGCATGAAAAGCTGGGAAGTGGTTTTAAACTGTAATATATATTTTTTTGCTTATGTAAAAAAAAAGTGATCACTATTAAGTCCAAATCACACTATGAAGAAACAATAACTACATTAAAAATCACTCTTAAGCAACACTCATTTTAATAGCTATAGGGGCCATGATAGTACTTCACATAACCATATGCTACTTACTGTGGGATTAGTGGAAAGAAGAAAAATTCAGGGAAATAGTAGTGGTTAGCTTTGAATTTATAAGAAATGGAGAAGGGGCATATAAATTGAAAGGGAATGGTGGGGAAAAAGGGAGAACAAGAGGTGGTTTGGGCTAAAGATAGACTAAAAAAGAGATAAGCAATCAAAGACACATGTAGACACAAGATGGAAAAGTGGGGAATGCATGATGCAAAACACTGAGGTTTTTATGCAATGAAAAACACATCTCTAGCGACTATTTATTGTATTTTATTTTATATTTATTTTTTATTATTGGGTATTTATGTCATTTACATTTCCAATGCTATTCCAAAAGTCCCCAACACACTCCCACACCCACTCCCCCACCCACCTACTCCCACCTCTTGGCAATGGCATTCCCCTGTACAGAGGCATATAAAGTCTCCACGAACAATGGACCTCTCTTTCCACTGATGGCCGACCAGGCCATCTTCTGATACATATGCAGCTAGAGACACGAACTCAGGGGGTGGGGGTGGGGGTGGGGTTACTGGTTAGTTCATATTGTTGTTCTACCTATAAGGTTGCAGATACCCCCATCTCCCTGGGTACTTCCTCCAGCTCATCCATTGGAGGCCCTGTGATCCATCCAATAGTTGACTGTGAGCATCCACTTCTGTGTTTGCTAGGCCCCGGTATAGTCTCACAAGCAACAGATATATCAGGGTCCTTTCAGCAAAATCTTGCCAGTGTATGCAATGGTGTCAGCGTTTGAAGGCTGATTATGGGATGGATCCCTGGATATGGCAGCCTCTAGATGGTCCATCCTTTCATCTCAGCTCCAAACTTTCTCTCTGTAACTCCTTCCATGGGTGTTTTGCTCCCAATTCTAAAAAGGGGCAAAGTATCCACACTTTGGTCTTCATTCTTCTTGAGTTTCATGTGTTTCACAAATTGCATCTTATATCTTGAGTATTCTAAGTTTCTGGGCTAATATCCACTTATCAGTGAGTACATATCATGTGAGTTCTTTTGTGATTGGGTTACCTCACTCAGTATGATGCCCTCCAGGTCCATCCATTTACCTAGGAATTTCATAAATTCATTCTTTTTAATAGCTGAGTAGTACTCCATTGTGCAAAAGTACCACATTTTCTGTATCCATTCCTCTGTTGAGGGGCATCTGGGTTCCTTCCAGCTTCTGGTTATTATAAATAGGCTGCTATGAATGTAGTGGAGCATATGTCCTTCTTACCGGTTGGAACATCTTCTAGATATATGCCCAGGAGAGGTATTGCAGGATCCTCCAGTACTTCTATGTCCAATTTTCTGAGGAACCGCCAGACTGATTTCCAGAGTGGTTGTACAAGCTTGCAATCCCACCAACAATGGAGGAGTGTTCCTCTTTCTCCACATCCTCGCCAGCATCTGCTGTCACCTGAATTTTTGATCTTAGCCATTCTGACTGGAATGAAGTGGAATCTCAGGGTTGTTTTGATTTGCATTTCCCTGATGATTAAGGATTCTGAACATTTTTGCAGGTGCTTCTCAGCCATTCGGTATTCCTCAGGTGAGAATTCTTTGTTTAGCTCTGAGCCCCATTTTTTAATGGGGTTATTTGATTTTCTGGAGTCTACCTTCTTGAGTTCTTTATATATATTGGATATTAGTCCCCTATCTGATTTAGCATAGGTAAAGATCCTTTCCCAATATGTTGGTTGCCTTGTTGTCCTATTGATGGTGTCTGTTGCCTTACAGAAGCTTTGCAGTTTCATGAGGTCCCATTTATCAATTCTCAATCTTACAGCACAAGCCATTGCTGTTCTATTCAAGAATTTTTCCCCTGTGCCCATATCTTTGAGGCTTTTCCCCACTTTCTCCTCTATAAGTTTCAGTATCTCTGGTTTTATGTGAAGTTCATTAATCTACTTAGATTTGACCTTAATACAAGGAGATAGGAATAGATTGATTCGCATTCTTCTGCATGTTAACCAGTTGTGCCAGCACCATTTGTTGAAAATGCTATCTTTCTTCAACTTGATGGTTTTAGCTCCCTCGTCAAAGATCAAGTGACCATAGGCGTGTGGGTTCATTTCTGGGTCTTCAATTCTATTCCATTGGTCTACTTGTCTGTCATTATACCAGTACCATGCAGTTTTTATTACAATTGCTCTGTAGTAAAGCTTTAGGTCAGGCATGGTGATTCCACCAGAGGTTCTTTTATCCTTGAGAAGACTTTTTGCTATCCTAGGTTTTTTTGTTATTCCAGATGAATTTGCAGATTGTTCTTTCTAATTTGTTGAAGAATTGAGTTGGAATTTTGGTGGGGATTACATTGAATCTGAAGATTGCTTTTGGCAAGATAGCCATTTTTACTATATTGATCCTGCCAGTCCATGAGCATGGGAGATCTTTCTATCTTCTGAGATCTTCTTTAATTTCTTTCTTTAGAGACTTGATGTTCTTATCATACAGATCTTTCACTTCCTTAGTTAGAGTCATGCCAAGATATTTTATATTATTTTGACTATTGAGAAGGGTGTTGTTTCCCTAATTTCTTTCTCAGCCTGTTTATTCTTTGTGTAGAGAAAGGCCATTGACTTGTTTGAGTTAATTTTATATCCAGCTACTTCACTGAAGCTGTTTATCAGGTTTAGGAGTTCTCTGGTAGAATTTTTAGGGTCACTTATATGTACTAGCATATCATCTGCAAAGAGTGATATTTTGACTTCATCTTTTCCAATTTGTATCCCCTTGATTTCCTTTTGTTGTTGTATTGCTCTGGCTAGGACTTCAAGTACTATGTTGAATAGGTAGGGTGAAAGTGGGCAGCATTTTCTAGTCCCTGATTTTAGTGGGATTGCTTCCAGCTTCTCACCATTTACTTTGATGTTGGCTACTGCTTTGCTGTAGATTGCTTTTATCTTGTTTAGGTATGGGCCTTGAATTTCTGATTTTTCCAAGACTTTTTTCATGAATGGGTGTTGGATCTTGTCAAATTCTTTCTCTGCATCTATGATCATGTGGTTTTTGTCCTTGAATTTGTTTATATAATGGATTATGTTGATGGATTTCCATATATTAAACTATCCCTGCATCTCTGGAATGAAAACTACTTGGTCAGGATGGATGATTGTTTTGACGTGTTCTTTGATTCAGTTAGTGAGAATTTTATTGAGTATTTTGGCATCGATATTCATAAGGAAAAGTGGTCTGAAGTTCTCTATCTTTGTTGGGTCTTTCTGTGGTTTAGGTATCAGAGTAATTATGTCTTCATAGAATGAGTTGAGTAGAGTACATTCTGCTTCTATTTTGTGGAATAGTTTGTGCAGAACTGGAATTAGATCTTCTTTGAAGGTCTGATAGAACTTTGCACTAAACCCATCTGGTCCTGGGCTTTTTTTTTTTTTTTGCTTGGAGACTATTAATGACTGCTTCTATTTCTTTAGGGGATATGGGACTGTTTAGATCGTTAACTTGATCCTGATTTAACTTTGGTACCTGGTATCTGTCTAGAAATTTGTCCATTTCGTCCAGGTTTTCCAGTTTTGTTGAGTATAGCCTTTTGTAGAAGGAGCTGATGGTGTTTTGGATTTCTTCAGGATCTGTTGTTATGTCTCTCTTTTCATTTCTAATTTTGTTAATTAGGATGCTGTCCCTGTGCCCTCTAGTGAGTCTAGCTAAGGGTTTATCTATCTTGTTGATTTTCTCAAAGAACCAACTCCTCCTTTGGTTAATTCTTTGGATAGTTCTTCTTGTTTCCACTTGGTTGATTTCACCCCTGAGTTTGATTATTTCCTGCCGTCTACTCCTCTTGGGTGAATTTGCTTCCTTTTTTTCTAGAGCTTTTAGATGTGTTGTCAAGCTGCTAGTATGTGCTGTCTCCCGTTTCTTTTTGGAGGTACTCAGAGCTATGAGTTTCCCTCTTAGAAATGCTTTCATTGTGTCCCATAGGTTTGGGTACGTTGTGGCTTCATTTTCATTAAACTCTAAAAAGTCTTTAATTTCTTTCTTTATTCCTTCCTTGACCAAGGTATCATTGAGAAGACTGTTGTTCAGTTTCCACGTGAATGTTGGCTTTCCATTATTTATGTTGTTATTGAAGATCAACCATAGTCCATGGTGGTCTGATAGGATGCATGGGACAATTTCAATATTTTTGTATCTGTTGAGGCCTGTTTTGTGACCAATTATATGGTCAGTTTTGGAGAAGGTCCCATGAAGTGCTGAGAAGAAGGTATATCCTTTTTTTTTTTTTTAGGATAAAATGTTCTGTAGATATCTCTTAGAGCCATTTGTTTCATAACTTCTGTTAGTTTCACTGTGTCCCTGTTTAGTTTCTCTTTCCATGATCTGTCCATTGATGAAAGTGGTGTGTTGAAGTCTCCCACTATTATTGTGTGAGGTGCAATGTGTGCTTTGAGCTTTACTAAAGTGTCTTTAATGAATGTGGCTGCCCTTGCATTTGGAGCATAGATATTCAGAATTGAGAGTTCCTCTTGGAGGATTTTACCTTTGATGAGTATGAAGTGCCCCTCCTTGTCTTTTTTGATAACTTTGGGTTGGAAGCTGATTTTATTAGATATTAGAATGGCTACTCCAGCTTGTTTCTTCAGACCATTTGCTTGGAAAATTGTTTTCCAGCCTTTCATTCTGAGATAGTGTCTGTCTTTTTCCCTGAGATGGGTTTCCTGAAAGCAGCATAATGTTGGGTCCTGTTTATGTAGCCAGTCTCTTAGTCTATATCTTTTTATTGGAGAGTTGAGTCCATTGATATTAAGAGATATTAAGGAAAAGTAATTGTTGTTTCCTATTATTTTTGTTGATAAAGTTGGCATTATGTTCTTGTGGCTGTCTTTTTTGAGGTTTGTTGAAGGATTACTCTCTTGCTTTTTCTAGGACGTGGTTTCTGTCCTTGTATTTTTTTTTCTGTTATTATCCTTTGAAGGGCTGTATTTGTGGAAAGATAATGTGTGAATCTGGTTTTGTCGTGGAATACTTTGATTTCTCCATCTATGGTAATTGAAAGTTTGGCTGGGTATAGTAGCCTTCGGCTGGCATTTGTGTTTTCTCAGTGTCTGTATAATATCTGTCCAGGATCTTCTGGCTTTCATAGTCTCTGGTGAAAATTCTGTGTAATACTGATAGGCCTGCCTTTATATGTTACTTGACCTTTCTCCCTTACTGCTTTTAATATTCTATCTTTATTTAGTGCATTTGTTGTTTTGATTATTATGTGTTGGGAGGAATTTCTTTTCTGGTCCAGTCTATTTGGAGTTCTGTAGGCTTCTTGTATGTTCATGGGCATCTCTTTCTTTAGTTTTGGGAAGTTTTCTTCTATTATTTTGTTGAAGATATTTGCTGGCCCTTTAAGTTGAAAATCTTCATTCTCATCTACTCCTATTATCCGTAGGTTTAGTCTTCTCATTGTATCCTGGATTTCCTGGACGTTTTAGTTAGGATCATTTTGCATTTTTGCATTGTTTTTGAGTTTTTTGCTGACATTCTCTATGGAATCTTCTGCACTTGAGATTCTCTCTTCCATCTCTTGTATTCTGTTGATTATGCTCACATCCATGGTTCCAGATTTCTTTTCTAGGGTTTCTATCTCCAGTTATGCCTCACTTTGTGTTTTCTTTATTGTGTCCACTTCCCTTTTTAGGTCTAGTATGGTTTTGTTCATTTCCATCACCTGTTTATATATGTTTTCCTCTTTTTCTTTAAGGACTTGTAACTCTTTAGCAGTATTCTCCTGTATTTCTTTAAGTGAGTTATTAAAGTCCTTCTTGCTGTCCTCTACTATCATCATGAGATATGCCTTTAAATCCGGGTCTAGCTTTTCAGGTGTGTTGGGTACCCAGGACTGGCTGAGTTTGGAGTGCTTGGTTCTGATGATGGTGAGTGGTCTTGTTTTCTGTTAGCAAGTCTCTTAAATCTGCCTTTCGCCAATAGAGCTAGACTCCCAGGTCTGCTGATAGAGGCTAACATAATCACCTGAGGAACAAGCTCTAACCAGAGACAACTATAACAACTAGCTCCAGAGAATAACAGATGGCGAAAGGCAAACGTAAGAATCCTACTAACAAAAATCAAGACCACTCACCATCATCAGAACGCAGCACTCCCACCCCACCTAGTCCTGGGCACCCAAACAGAACCGAAAAGCTAGACCCAGATTTAAAAGCATATCTCATGATGATGGTAGAGGACATCAAGAAGGACTTTAATAACTCACTTAAAGAAATACAGGAGAATACTGCTAAAGAGTTACAAGTCCTTAAGGAAAAACAGGAAAACACAACCAAACAGGTAGAGATCCTTAAATAAAAACAAGAAAACACATCCAAACACGTGATGTAAATGAACAAAACCATACTAGCCATAAAAAGGGAAGTACTCACAATAAAGAAAACCCAAATTGAGGCAACGCTGGAGATAGAAACCCTAGAAAAGAAATCTGGAACCATAGATGCGAGCATCAGCAACATAATACAAGAGATGGAAGAGAGAATCTCAGGTTCAGAAGATTCCACAGAGAACATCGGCACAACAATCAAAGAAAATTCAAATCGCAAAAAGATCCTAACTCAAAACATCCAGTAAATACAGGACAAATGATCACAAAAAGGGATCTATTATGACTACCCTCTGAACGACCCTGCTAGCGCTGAAAGAGTCAGATGTAGTTATTTGTACCCAACCAATGGACAGAAGCAGCTGACCCCCGTTGTTGACTTAGGGAAGGCTGAAAGAAGCTGAGGAGGAGGGCAACCCTGTTGGAAGAGTCTTAATTAATCTGGACTCCTGAGATCTTTCAAACACTGGACCACCAAACAGGCAGCATACACCAGCTGATATGAGGCCCCCAACATACATACAGTAGAGGACTCCAGATCTGTGTTCAATCAGAGATGAAGCACCTAACCCTCGAGAGCCTGGAGGCCCCAGGGAGTTTAGAGGTCAGGTGGGGTTGGGGGTGGGGGCATCTACATGGAGATAGGATGGGGTGTGGAGGAGGTGTGGGGTGTGGAGCAGTTGGATGTAGATAGGGATGGGCAGGAATGGAATATGGAGTGTAAAAATGAATTACAAATAAAACTAAAATTTAAAGAACTAGTAATTATTCACTGTCTTCCATTAAAACAATCACAGTTAGCACAAAAGGGCAAATGGGGTAGGGGACCACTCATCTTGGACTTTTACTACTGGTCCAATCCTATACCTAGAAATATAGTCCAACCCTCTCCTGCCTGCATCTCCTGTTTATCTGTCTCTATTTCCAATTCTGGTTCTTCAGTTCTACTCGCCAGGCAGGTACACGGAAGCTCCAAATGGTAGAGAAAAACTGAGAAGATAGACTGTAGTGGTCTCCGATCTGAAGAGATTTATAGTTCCCAAAGATGTTTTTGTTCATATGGATTTGCACAGTGATTATTTATAACTAGGAAGTGGTCCCCGATAAGCACAGGGATCAGTTTCTGTTTCACTTACTAGTCATACACAAGTTATTAATGAAGAAAGTTACTGGAGTTCTTTCTGAATTCAATATTTTCCCTTTCTCAAGCAATTAGACTGCTTTACTGTTTGATTAAAAATTACAGGAAATAAAATAGTCTAACATGCTTGCATTTTGATGTTTCTATCACACATAGCTCACAAGTTACATTCTCTTTACTAGCTGACAATGTAAAATTTAAAGGCTATTAAACAATTTTAAAGTTAAAGACCCATCTGCTAAACAGGTCTACCATACCTTGGCACTGCCAAGAGGAAGCATAAGCCATCCCTATGGTGCTTCCCTTTCCTGGCTATAATATAAGACCTGATTACAAAAGAAGATGATAAATGGGATGTTTATAGGAGTGTAGTGAAGTAAGTGTTCATCGAAAACATGTCTTCTCACATGCAATGTCAACTAACAGCAGTGTCTAAGAGAATTGGCTCATGAAGACGGGATTGCCGCTAAAAGGGAAGAGGGCAGTTCATTCCCAGAAAAACATCTCCAAGATACAGCGTTTGCTCATCTGTCCAGAGACTAACCCAAGAGGACTGGGATAGGAAAAAGGATAGAGGAAGTGCAAGAATACTGGAAAAGGTGTTTGAGAGCTACATTCGGAAGCAGTTTCTTGTGGTGGCACAGCACATGCTAGGGATGAGCTGGTTTGTCTTATTGTATTGACCATCTCCTGGAGATAGCTGTTACCAGCGCTGCAAATATCCTGAGATGCAGTTTCTGCAGGTTTTCTATATGATCTGTATGTGATCACAATGGCCTTTAGGTCTTCATAATTCTTCTTGTGAAAAATAAATACAATAAAATAAAAATAAACAAGTAAGCAACAACGACAACAAAATGAAATAAAACAAACCAACCATACCAATGGAACAAAACAAAATCTGTTCCAACAGCCAGAAAACTCAGAGATAACTGAGAATAGGCTGACATCTTGTGGTCTAGCATGAAATAGGTATCTCACCAAAAAAATTCTTTGTATGGATGACAGGTGAACACAATTGTGGCCTCAAAATACAACATACAAATAAATAAATTGAACATATTTCATATTTGGGGGAAAGAATTTACCTGTATGTTAAATACGTAAAAAATATAATATCTAATTACAGAAATTATGGCTTGACACTCAATTTTTGCTAATAGAATGGCATAGATACCACTACCAGAATTCAAGGTCTGAGCTGAGAACTGCATTGCCGGGTTACTTGGGTCCCAATGTTAAGCAACCCGTGCCTGGAGGCTGCCTGACCAAGCTAAAACTTTGAGTGCTGGATTGTAGCCACTACAGTCCACAGTCTTCTTCTTTGCTATCACTAACCTCTGCTGCCCTGCTGGTTGTTTGTGTCACAGCTCAAACTGAATGCTTGAAATCAGGCAAGCTAAGACCGTGGAGAAAACACTATGTTGGATCTGATGTTGCAACTGTAAGGGAAATAGAATAGAAAAACTTCTCCCCAGTTGGTTTGGTTGAGGGTGCCTAAGCCTACTTACGATTTAAGAAACTGAAAAACAACCATAGGTATTTGATTGCAGTAATCATACAAATTCATTTTTGATCTATCATTGTCACTGTTTGGGCGAATCAGAACCTTGCCTCAGCACCAGTCACAGACATTAAGGATGTATTTCAACCAATCCTGATGTTGCTCTCAGGGTCCCTCCACCAGGAAAAGAGCACCCCTTCTGGTCAAGATGGAAATGGCTCACAGAAGCTTGTGACTTGTAAAAGTCTGGTACAGTCTTAGCTGGAGCTGTATCTTCAGGAACCAGGGAAATCAGCTGTTACCTTGTGCATGGTTTTTGAAAAGTGCCCGTGGGATGTTCAAGTTGACTGGTGCTGGCTTAAAGGTATTTTGGTTGGGTGTTAGATGAGAACATTTCTGCCCAAAGCAGCTCAAAGGGTGAAGGGGCCCAATTCTCCCATTACCATCATCTTCATTTATAGTAGTATGAGTACCAGGAGGGTTTATAATAGACATTTGATGGTTAGTAGTCACTGACATTTTATGACATTTTTACAATGCTCAATTCCCAAAGAAAGCTATGTACTTTGGGTCTGTCTCATTTATCACAAGTATTCTCAGGTACTTGTGCTTAATCCTCTTCTCCCTGCCATACAGGAACATTGAGCCATGTTTGAGAACGATGGCTCTTTTGTCTGGGAGCTAGAATCCTAGAACATTTGATGGTCACCGAGGCTGCCCAAGCAAGTGACTTTAGCTTAATAGCTTGTGAATTTGAAGAGTGAAATTCACAGACCACGGAGAGTGAATTTTAGAGAGAAGTCTACTGTAGACTCATATATCAGGGCTTAAGCTGGAGAAGAAGAATCAACACTGTTTGAGGCCTGTAAGTCATCCACGTGGCAGACAAGCAGACACAAGGAGGGGAGAAGTTAAGGAACGAAGTGATAGAGAAAGAGTCAAGTGTAAACTATCAGGGAAAGCATGCTTAAAGAGGAGATTAAAAAGAAGAAAAGCAAACATGCGTTTCTGAGTAATTCAAGAAAGAGAGGGTATTTGCAAAGCTTCATGCTGTGGCTCTGTAGGCTTCTGCACTGGTGTGTGTGTGGGTAGGGTGGGGTGAGGAGTTGGTTCTGGGAAGGAAACGTGTCTCTTGAGCTAATTGTGTCTCTTTAGCATGGTCTAAGGAAACTCATATTCCTGAAGGATAGTCCCTTGGCCAGATAGTTGGCCATCCTAACTGAATTAACTCTGAAGGGAACAGAAAACAGCACATCTCTATCCAGAGGTAGAGTTCATCCTCTGGCAAGAGGCGAGAGCTTGAATGCCATGGTAGAACCTCCACTTCTATGGGCAGTGGGTCTGTGGCTTCTTGCCACAGTGTATTTTCCTCTTATGAGGATCATGCCTTCAAGAGTATTTCCAAAAGGCTGTGAATGAGACCTCAGTAACTCTTAAAGATAAGATGCAATGTCAACACACAGGTGGGAAATTTTCTTAGAATTCATCAAGCTCCTTCTCTAACTGCCTTCACCACTGTCCACAGATACTAGCATGCTTTCAAGTTGCTGGACTCCAGATTTATTTCTCTAAATAGTCCAAGTCTGTTATGTCTCTAGAGGGAAGACAATGCCCCACCCCCAAGTTCTGCAGTAAGATGCAAACTGCACTCAGTATTATTAAACCGTGCAAAAGCAAGTCTACCACACCCATGGGGTCATTTTCAAACAGGACACTTAACAGCTTATTTTGAGTCATTTGAATTTAGATTGCTTTCTATTATCCAGCTTTTCAAAGAATAGTAGGTTCCTGTTTGATTTATGTTTGACAAAAGTAGTTCACAAAGACAGCTTTCAAAATTGGTTTGACCTAAACACCAAATTTAGCTTTTATCCCTTGAGTTACATAAAAGATGCATCTTTTAAAATGAAAGTTTTTTTTTATTGATTTCTCTGTGCTTCGATGTGCTCCTGGCAAATAAGTCAACCTCTCTATGCCTCCAAGAAGGGCAATAGCTCATAATTTCAGTTAGTGGGGACACAATCAGATAATTGATGTGACAGTGTCTTGAAGCTAGAAAGGATCTAGTAAACAAATGTATCTTCTCAGTCACTTTCTTCAAGTTTCTTAAGTCAGTACTTTAGAATCTGACAAAGTAGAATTCTTCACACAACAGGTTACCGTCATGTATGAATATATATATAAAACATTATGAACATTGCATTTAAATTTGTATAATGCATATATACAATGTGTGTATTATAACATATAATAACATATGTAATAGTATATGATATATGATATGTGATATATGACATATGATATAATCAATATATAAATGTATGTGTACATATATGCATATATACATATACATATACATATATATATATATATGTATATATATATATATACATATATATATATATATATACACTTTGGAAGTACTCTTAAAATAGAAAGTTACAAATCTCAAATACTACTTTTTCT